>NC_046321.1:57363566-57695607 GCF_009819535.1 Lacerta agilis
GCTCTTTGTGTCTTAAAGGTTGCAGACCCCTGCCCTAGGCTCTGTGGTTTAGACCACAGCGCCACCCGTGTCAGGGTACCATAGCACAAATGCACACCCCACTCGGGCTCTGTGGAGGAAGGATGAGGGGGAGAGAGAGAGAGAGAGAGAGAGAGAGGGAAAAAATGTAACAGATGGACCTTCCTTGCTCAACTTCCTCTCCAATGTGGCCTTGAGGAGGAAAGATGCTTTTAAATGCTCCTCCCTCCTAGGCAGTAATTGTTGACATGACTATAACTCCCAGCTGAAGAGCTGGCCTCATCAGAGACTCAACCCACTTCTCACCCAGCAGCAATGCAGATCTTCCTTGGCATTTTCTTCCTCTCAGCACTCATAGCCACAGGTGAGTATCCCATCCTATGGAGGTAGAGTTACATCTCTAGAGCATCTATGTCTATATCTGGGTTTGGGTGTAATATTATTGTCGGCATCCGTGTGTCTGGAAGACAATGGAATCGTGCACCTTTCGTGGTAAAGTCAAACCATTTGAGAGTTACAGCGCTCGCTGTGGCTGTATCGCAATATGGGATAGACATGTTTTGTTGCAGCTGGGGCAGACGAAGATGTCCGATTGTGCTGATGCTGGCGTACCATGGCATTTCTTCTTTCTACACTTCTCCTAGCAGTCATTCCTCCTCTGGTATATAATGTACGGCTAACACACGCTTTCTCCGATGGCTTGTGTGTGTGTATATGTATGTGTGCTTGCATGTGTGTGCTTAAGAAGCAAGGATCAAGGATTCTCTGACACCCTTTTCCTTAAATATCTCCAGTATGTACTTAATGCTGTTTGCTTTAGAATATTATAGCTCTACAGGAGATAATTGTATGTTTCTCATTTCTGAATCTGGATGTATCTCTTTTCTGGAATGTGGCTCCCGAGTCCTGTATGACTTTTATGCCAACTGTGCAGCCATTCACAGAGATTCACGCGAGATTTAGGCAGCAGCAGTTTCACTGCTGAACTAAATCAAATGTTCTCCCTAAATCCCTGCCACAATGTTTTCCGAGAATTGAACTTATTTTGAGGGCTTTCCAACATAAACATCGTAGCTGGGAAGATATGATAACCTGACTGCCTCCCCTGCTAATTTAATGCTAATATAATCTAATATACTTGTGCGAGTGTAATTTCTACCTATTGGAAACATATTGTGTCGCAAAGAACATTCCCCTCCCCCCTGAATGTCTTGAAGATTTTATGCCCCAGCTTCCACTGAGATTTATTTCATTAATGGTTTTTTTTTTAAAAAAAAAAAAAACAACTCTGGAAATTATGAACAGCCCCAGGACAAGATCACTCATGGGCCAACCATGTTTTATTTAAAAAATGGTGAATAGAAGGAAAGTGGACCCATTTCTTCCTTCTGTCCATTCCTTCCCCCAATAATACCCAGTGCAACTCACCATGCTGTGAGCTTTTCTATACAGTGGCACCTCGGGTTAAGAACTTAATTCGTTCTGGAGGTCCGTTCTTAACCTGAAACAGTTCTTAACCTTAGGTGTGCTTTCGCTAATGGGGCCTCTTGCTGCCGCTGGTGTGCGATTTCCGTTCTTATCCTGGGGCAAAGTTCTTAACCTGGAGCAACCACTTCCTGGTTAGAGGAGTTTATAACCTGAAGCGTCTGTAACCCGAAACATCCGTAACCCGAGGTACCACTGTACCTTATTTTTACCTAAAGTATACCAACTCAGTTAGAAAGTGCCATAATTCTAAGCTTCCAAACAGAGCAACCAATGAGCTATTGGATGTTGGGCACCAGCCTCTCCGCTGGCGCGTGGCCGAGGGGTGGGGGTCAAATGGGCAGAGAGGGAGACCTCGCCAGTTTAGCAGCAGAGAATGGGGGGTCGTTACTGGTGGTGGTGGCCCTGAAAATGAGCTGTGGGGGGGGGGGGTCAGTCAGGAAAGACATCTCAATTCCCTGATATGCCCTTGGAAATGCTGAAAAAGAATCTGAGCTTTTGGAACCGGTATCTTTTGCCTCTCGTTGGTTTAAATGGTAGGGGGAATGGAAAATTCACCCCTCTACCTTCTGCCCTAGCTGATGCAGTTCCTCTGCCACAGATTCTCACCCAGTGCCAGATTTACGTACAAGGTAAACAAGCTATAGCTTAGGGCCCCACTCTCTTGGGGGCCCCCCAAAAAATTAAAGGGAAAAAAAACACTGGATGTACATTTCCAAAATATGAGATAAAAAACATTTTGTTTTGTGCAAATGGGTTTAGATACCTATTAGGTCCATAAATTACCATATAGCATATATTCAACATAAAAAAACAACAACAATTTGTTGTTGACAAAGGACAGCTGGACATATAAAGGGCCCCATTAGCTTCAGTAGCTTAGGGCCTCATCAAACCTAAATCCAGCCCTGTTCTCACCCTGCCGCTGCTGCCACCTTAGGATTGTGCTATTATTTTACTGGCTAAATGTAACTTCCAGATTCTGCGATAGGATGCCGCTGAATTCTATGGAGGGCGGTTATAGCCTTCATGCTCTGTTTGCGGAGTTAGCCAGGGTGCTGGTCAGACACTGTGGGAAGCAGGATATGGGGCTAGGTAGACTTTTGGTGCAATCCAGTCTTCATATGTTGTTATGTTCCTAATTTTCTAGAAGACAATACATTCCAGTTATTATGTATTGCATCATGGTGTGTGTTTCAGCAAGAAACAAGGAGTGAACAGCCACATGGTTATCTCTGCATCTGTTTTGAAGTCAATGGTTTATCACACACACACACACACACACACATACATATATATCTAGGCTTTTTGGATTGTTGGAAAAGCCTCAAAACCAACTTCGCACACAAATGGAGTCCAGCAAGCTTCCTTCTGCGTTCTCCTGCTGTACATTCTCACTTGCTTCTCCTGTGCCATCCGCAGAGTATTTTCTCGCGCAATGGTGTGTGTGCATGCCAGCAATTATAAACAACAAAGTCCAGCTTCTTTTGCTAATCTAGAAGCTTTATTTACAAGGCATAAATTACATTCCAGGAGAGACACAAGACATTTTGCCTTCTCCTTCTCCGGCCAAAAACGAAAGAAAAAGATACAGAAACAACAAGTATCACATTACACAGAGTCTTCCGGCGACGCTTTTCCTCTTGTGGGTGGGACGACCTGGTTGAGCATGTTAACCATGAAAGCTCCAAACCTCTACAATATATATATATATATATATATATATATATATATATTACTGTTGTTGCTGCTTTTTAAACTGCTTTGCATAGCTGTGTATGCCATGCAGCCTGGCCTTCACCCCCTAGGAAAAACCTTTTGCCTTCAGGCACATTAGGAAACAATGACCCATGGTTAGCATTGAATTAACTACCATTCCGAACGGTGATGGCACCATTGCCTCAGGCCACAAACATGTTCTGGGCTGGCCCTGTGCAGAATAAATTATGCAAATTCGTGCAAACGTACCTTATTTACAAAGCATCACTGGTCTCAGGATGCTACTTTCCCCCTGCAGGACTTGAGGTAGTTTGCTTTGTTTTGAAGCTTTAGGAGTTATACACAGCTCTGTCGGCAATCCAGCGAGTTAGCCTAAATTTAGAAACAATGACTCACCCAAAGACAGCAAAATTGTTTCTTAGCTGATGCTGAACAGGTATGTGAACCAGGTGAGCAAGTTATGGCTAGTGGCGATGTCATCAAGCCAACTTAAGAGACGGATGGTGGTGGAGCCCATCCCCTGTCTCTGAAACTGATGAAAATAGAAAGAAGCACCTCAATGTGTTTTCCTAATATATGTGAGGTAAGAAGACAGCCTCTGCATCATGACTTGTTTAGCTTTAAGTTTATGCAAATGCTAGGAATTAATTATACCCAGTCTACATCCCCCCCCCATTCTTAAAAACATGTGCAACTGTATACACACACCCATAATTTAAGTATGGGGACTGGTTTTGATCCTGTCAGACAAGTGCATCTGGTCTGAGAGGAAACTTCATCCTTTAAAGCTATTTAGGTCCGGACATTTCCTTCCCTGGAAAAACAGAGAGAGGTACAGAGAACTCATAGGAAACTAGTAAAACCAACTGACATAATATATTGCCTTTCTTTTTCCTTTTCCAGGGACTGCTTTACAATGTGAATATTGCACAGGTCTAGGCCAAAACTGCACTGGTGAAGTGGTGACTTGCCCCCAAGACCACAATTTATGTGGCATCACTTTGTTTGAAAGTGAACTATTTGAAGGTATTCATGATTTTATTTATTTTATTTTTGGGGGGTGGCAGCGGCAGGATGCGTTCATGATTTGTTGTTGCGTATTGCTGAGGGTTTACTATTGGTGCCTCTGTCATTGGAAGGCCTGCGGATGACTGTCTTATTAAGGGCCTCATCTGTGGTGGCCCCCTTTCTCCATAGTAATTCTCTACCTTAGGAGAACCAGTCAACTAGGGGTGTAATACATTCCTTTTTAAAAGCACTCATACTGGGTCGAGCAATACTAACTAGGAAAATATGGCTGGAAAATATTCACCAGGTTTGCGCCAGTGTAAGCCATTTACACCGGGGCAAGGGAATAGATCCCACCCTAACCCCTCCAACTGGTGTAACTGGGGAAGAGGAGTGAACTGTTAGGTGACCATCAGCTCATGGACTTTTTACAAAAACCATGGTTACAATAAACCATGGTTAGCCTGGAGACAACTAAACCATGAGTCCAGGCTCTGGCGACACACTAAACCAAGGCATGCTCAGCTCAGCTTGGTACAGCAGCAGAATGACTGTGGTGGTAGACTTCTGTATTTTGTTGTGCTGCATTCTATTTTATTGCACCACAGTTAATTTTGTTAAGTGTTTCAGAGTGCAATATCGGCAGGGAAGGGGATGGTGGAGTCGGTGTGATGCAGAGGTTAGAGAGTTGGGCTAACTCTCAGCTTAATCTACCTCACAGGGTTGTTGTGAAGTTGAAATAGAATGGGGATTAATTTTGTGTGCTGCTTCAAACTCCTTTTTTAAAAGCTGGGAGACAATTGCGGTAAATAAACACATAAGAACAAAATTATTTTTTAAGAAATGTAAAAAACATATTGTGCGGGGGGCCTGACAGCAGGGGCCTCTAGTTTTCCCAGTTCTCAGTAATATATGATTTTATAGAAATGATTCGCTTTTGAGCCTCTGTGCCGTGTGCATCATCTGACAGGAAGTCTCACATCTCCCCCCCCCCATGCCCTCTTGCAGAAGATGTAAAGGTTAATGGCATTATTAAGAACTGTGTTTCATCCAATTACTGCGAAGCCGGTTCCGCTGATATTAACTTGGGTAAAAAGAGAAGATCGAGGACCAGTATTTCCTGCTGTGAGACGGATGCTTGCAATACAGCCTTTTCTGCCAAATGTAGGTATCAGTTTGTGTTTTCCTTTTCTGGTCCCTTTTGCACACCCAGCTGTACATACATGCCTTGGAGCTTTTGTTGAAAGACAGGTTGCCAGGACAGGCTGGCCTAAGGCATTTCCCCTCTCACTTTATCAGTATTTAGCGGATATATGGCCCTCAGGTACCCAGACAACACCTCAAGGGCTTTTTGGGGTTCTTTGTTCACTCACTGCTCCATTGGCTATGCAATAATATTGCTATCCCAAGAGATTACTTTGTACTGCATGCGGCATCCAGGTTGCATTTTACACCCAACATGGTGTTATAGGAATTCTGAGGTCTTTTTTTAAAAAAAATATTTATTTATTTATTATTGTGATACATTTTACAATTCCATTTACACATAACTCACACATACACATATAACACACATCCAATTACATTCATACAATTACAATTACAACAATACAATTATAATACAGTTACAATACCTTATACCAATACATATACATATATCTAAATACTTTTATATCTTCCAAACTCATTTTAGACCAATTATATTTTTATTACATAGGTTATTTTTGAAAATATAAACTTGTTCTTTCTAGCCTTCCGCTTACCACGGTATGACTAAATTGTTAAATAATGTCCATCTTCGACTTCAAAATCTTCGAATTCTGAGGTCTTATATATAGAAAGTAAATGTTCATAAATGTACAGTGGTACCTCGGGTTGCGGACACAATCCGTTCCGGGGTGCCGTTCACACCCCGAAAAGTCCGCAACCCGAGCGGCGATATCGCACATGTGCGGAAGCACGATATCGCACTTCTGCGCATGCGTGACCTGTGCAGAATGCTTCTGCGCATGTGCAGACCGCACAGAGCGCTTCTGCGTGCGTGCGCGGCGAAACCCAGAAGTAAACACTTCCAGGTTTGCCATGTTCATAACCCGCGCCATTCGTAACCCGCAGCGAACGCAACACGAGGTACGACTGTACAAGGCAAACACATACGTAAGTACAGTGGTACCTCTGGTTGCGAACAGGATGCGTTCCGGAGGCCCGTTCACAATGTGAAAAGCCTGCAACCTGAAGCGCCGTATCTGCACAGGTGTGCAGCACGATTTGGTGCTTGTGCGCAAAGCGCAATTTAGTGCTGCTGCGCATGCGCGAGTGGCGAAACCCAGAAGTAACCCTTTCCGGTACTTCTGGGTCGCCGCGGGACGCAACCCGAAAAAACGTAGCACGAAGCAAACATAACATGAGGTATGACTGTACATAAACCACATGTCTGAAATAGTACAGGAGAACAATCCTGAAGCCATTTTGACTCTCCCAAATTGACCTCAACTATTTCTCTGCAAGGAGGAAGGAAATGGGAAAACCTCCCCATTGTCTCTTTGCTCACAAATCCTGTCTTAAGGGCGTTTCTATGAATAGGGTGAGCCTGTGACCTGGATTCAGGAACTGGGTATTACCATCACAAAAGAATGGCCAGGATGCCGAGGTAAAAGCAATCAGTGACCATTATCAGGTATCCTGGCAGACAGGTTTTTTGCTGAAGGCCACCCCTTCAGTGATGTATGTATGATGTTTTTGGGGGTGGTCTTGAGGTACAGGGTGGCAATTTCAAAAGTCTATATAAGAGCTTGCACACCAATGCACTGGGTTCCTCCTCCCTCCTGCGTGGGGGGGGGGGTGAGCACCCCGTTGCAACAGTTTAATAAAGATCAGGCTTACTAGCTGCCTTGCTTCTCGATATTCTCTGGTTGGCCTCTGTTATTTTCTCCAACTGATAGAGAACCTACACATGGGCTCTTTACCGGCTCTTGGGTACCTCATAAGGGAAAAGGAGCTGTTTTTTTCTTACAACTATGGGGAAGTGGCAGAAAATGGGGTCCCCTTGGCAAGTTTCCCCCTCTTCGGAATTTCTAGCTTAATGCAAGCCTTTTTCATACTTTACGGCTCTTTTTCTCATGCCACTATGCAGCACAGTTATATTCGCAGCACCCAGTAATGTTCTCAGGAAGTTGACTTTTTCTCTGTTGGTTCAGTGAAGCATGTGGAGACCAAACTCAACGGCTTGCGGTGCCCAGCCTGCTATGCTTCCTTTTCTGATTCATGCAGTGATGAAACAGTGGATTGTGTTGGATCTGAATCTCACTGCATTGACTTAGCTGGATTCATACATACAGGTAATTTATTCATACCCGTGCATGGGTGCATTTGGTTTGGGTTCTTTCAGACTTCAGTCATTATCTTCATATCATAAACACAGTTCAGATGCCTATCCCCCCGCCTTAAAAAAAAATATATCTGGCAGGAATTTCAAGAAGTTCTGGAGGAGCAAAAGAGTGGTAAATTCTCTTTACTGTGCGGCTGAATGCAACAGATGGCTCTCAGCTTCCCATGTCAATTTATGCCCACGGGAATAAATTCTCTTGGTTTTCCTGCGAACGAAGTTTTAATTTAATTTAATTTTTTAAAAAAAATTATTACATTTATATCCCACCTTCCTTCCAAAACATGTAAGCTCTACCCAGACTCATTTTCTTAGCCCTGGGAAATGGACTGAATTTATCAACTTCCAACTAAGCATGAGATATCAGCTGAATTAGCCAAGGCACCAAGGTTGTTCCTTGATTATGGGCTGTTCTGTTCTGTTGATTTTGATGTCTACTGCGTTGTTGTTTTTGTTTACTGTTTTTTTTAAAAAAAAAACCTAGAGTCCGTATTTTTACTTCTTCAAATATGGCAACCCTACTATAAAAAAGGTAAAGCTAAACGACCCCTGACAGTTAAGTCCAGTCACAAACGACTCTGGGGTTGCGGCGCTCATCTCGCTTTACAGGCTGCAGACCATTTCTCCGGGTCACGTGGCCAGCATGACTAAGCCGCTTCTGGTGAAACCAGAGCAGCGTACGGAAACGCCGTTTACCTTCCCGCCGGAGCAGTACCTATTTATCTAGTTGCACTTTTGACGTGCTTTCGATCTGCTAGGTTGGCAGGAGCTGCGACCGAGCAACGGGAGCTCACCCTGTCGCGGGGATTCGAACCACCGATCTTCCAACCGGCAAACCCAAGGCTCAGTGGTTTACACCACAGCAACGCCTGCGTATAAAGCAACATTAAAAATATTACTCTATTCTACGTTGTTGTAGTATTGCATTTGATTGTGAGCTGCCTTGCAACTTTTAGAAAAGGGGCAGGATATCAGTCTATCCAAACAAAATAAAAATTCCCAGAAAATCTGCCCTCTGTTCTTGAAAGTGTAAGAGTGAGGGGGGGGGGGTGGATCTTTAGATGATTAACTGCTGCCCTCTTGTGGCCGACAACCACCTTATTATATTCCCTCTTTCCAATACCAGGTGAAGCTACCGGGAAAGTTGCTATGAAGGGTTGCGCTACACCTGCCGTCTGCGCTCCTATTTTGAGAGGGGCAGCAACATTTATGGGGGTCAGTTCGGCCATCATGAACCTTGAATGCAGAGCAGCCTCCAGCAGCACGGCCAATATGCCTCTTGGACCAACTGGATTCCTGCTTTCCACCGTTGTTGGTTTCCTTCTCATGAAGCTCTGTTCCTAACTTACAATCTGTGTGTGCATTAACAAACGGATGGAGGTGCTAAGCCAAGGCTTGAGTTAAAAGCTTGACAACTCTCTCTTAGCATAACTGGATGACCGGAGCATTTGCTCTTTCGTGTGTTAAGGACTATGGGGCAACCGCTGATTCCAGTTAATTGATCAATCTATCAATGAAAGTGAGAATCGGGGCCACAGGTGTACTAAAGACTGAGTAGAGTGCTTTCCTCTCCACAGTGAAGGTCTGGTCACAGACTCAGGCTGTGTCTGCTTTGGACTTTGGCCAGATGAACTAAGCTGGTAGCATTCATGTCATCAACACCAATGCGAGTCCTTCCTCTACCTCAGCTTTCACCTGCATGTTCTAAAGGAATAAGTGCCAACACCTAATTGACATTTAACAACAATGGCAAACCGATTAAACATTTGATTGAATAACAATTTGGCTCCTCACCCATTCTTCTGTCCGACCGATCTGTTAAATAGCAAAATCAATAGTAAAATCAAAAACGAAATCCGGGAATACCGATTCGTTTCTTATTGGTTTAAGCTTTGGGGAGGTTATGAACCTTCTCTGTGTGTTTTACAGCCCCCTTTTTGGATTTCCAATCAATATGATTGTTTGATAGGTTGCAACAATTATCAATTGCACTTCGCATTTTAGTTACTTCATGCTGAAACACAGGGAATAAGAGCATTCGTGTTAACTAAATGGGCTTGTAAAATAGCTGGAAAAGGCTCTTAATTGATCCAATTGCTTTAAAGTATTTTTACGGAGCCCATAAATTCAGAACTTGGCATGAAATTCATGTCCATTTCTATTCGCTCATGGCCCCGCATTGGATCATTCCACATGTGGTGGGTTCTCAGAATCAAACTACAGCCTGGTTCATCCCTGTACCATGTATAAAATATTTAGGATAAAACTAGGCTCACCTGAGCAAATAGGTACAGTGGTACCTCTGGTTAAGAACTTAATTCGTTCCAGAGGTCCATTCTTAACCTGAAACTGTTCTTAACCAGAGGTACCACTTTAGCTAATGGGGCCTCCCGCTGCTGCCGCGCTGCACCACAATTTCTGTTCTCATCCTGAAGCAAAGTTCTTAACCCGAGGTACTGTTTCATAGAATCATAGAGTTAGAAGAGACCATAAGGGCCATCCAGTCCAACCCCCTGCCAAGCAGGAAACACCATCAAAGCATTCCTGACAGATGGCTGTCAAGCCTCTGCTTAAAGACTTCCAAAGAAGGAGACTCCACCACACTCCTTGGTAGCAAATTCCACTGCCGAACAGCTCTCACTGTCAGGAAGTTCTTCCTAATGTTTAGGTGGAATCTTCTTTCTTGTAGTTTGAATCCATTGCCCCATGTCCGCTTCTCTGGCGCAGCAGAAAACAACCTTTCACCCTCCTCTATATGACATCCTTTTATATATTTGAACATGGCTATCATATCACCTCTTAACCTTTTCTTCTCCAGGCTAAACATACCCAGCTCCCTAAGCCGTTCCTCATAAGGCATTGTTTCCAGGCCTTTGACCATTTTGGTTGCCCTCTTCTGGACACGTTCCAGCTTGTCAGTATCCTTCTTGAACTGTGGTGTCCAGAACTGGACACAGTATTCCAGGTGAGGTCTGACCAGAGCAGAATATAGTGGTACTATTACTTCCCTTGATCTAGACGCTATACTCCTATTGATGCAGCCCAGAATTGCATTGGCTTTTTTAGCTGCTGCATCACACTGTTGACTCATGTCAAGTTTGTGGTCTACCAAGACTCCTAGATCCTTTTCACATGTACTGCTCTCAAGCCAGGTGTCACCCATCCTGTATTTGTGCCTTTCATTTTTTTGCCCAAGTGTAGTACTTTACATTTCTCCTTGTTAAAATTAATCTTGTTTGCTTTGGCCCAGTTGTCTAATCTGTTAAGGTTTCTGGGTTAGCGGAGTATGTAACCTGAAGCGTCTGTAACCTGAAGAGTCTGTAACCTGAGGTTACCACTGTATGGCCTGTTCTGATGCTATAACATTGTTGAAAATATGTGTGTTTGGACCTCACTGATGTTTGGATGGGAGACCACAGAAAGCAGCACTGAGTTCCCAAAAGGTTCAACAGGATAGCAGCCTGGGACCATGTCAGAACCAGCCCTGTTTTTATATCTCTGTGTTATACTTTCTGCTACATGGCAGATTTGGGTGGTATTGCAAGAGTACAGCAACTTCTGCCCTGTAGCCCGGAAGCTGGACCACATCACAAGACAGCAGATAACAAGGAGGGATGTTTCTGTGATTGGCATCTGAATTTGATTTACCGGTATACCTGTGGTTTCTCGGCCTTCTCAGCTAAAACCTGAAGCCAGAAGCGGCTTCCTTACTCTGTACACTTATGTATGAAGCGCCTGCACACTGGTTTTGTGTACGCGCCTGTATTATTAGCGCCACTCAAAACCTTTTGTTGATTAGTGGCTTGAAAATTCTGGATCCTACAGACCCTCCAAGTGTCCCTATTTTCCAGGGACAGCCACAGATTTAGAGAAGCTGTCCCAGTTTCTGACATGATCCTGGAATGTCCCACTTTTCCTTAGGATGTCCCTGTTTTCATTGGAGAAATGTTGGAGAGTCTGGAGTTATCCAACCCCTGAGCCAAGGAGACAAGATACAACCTTTAGAAGACACCTGAAAGCAACCCTGTATATGGAAGGTTTAAAAAAAGTTTTATTTTTTACGTATATACGTTGGAAGCCACCCAGTGGCTGGAGCAATCTAGGCAAATGGACAGGGTATTGATTGATTGATTGATTGATTGATTGATAAAAGGACCTCCTTATTTTCATTGGAAAATTGTTGGAGGGTATGGAGTTGCCACCCCTTCATGGATCACTGCCTTGTCGTGGCGAAGGGGCTTGAATTACTCAGGCAAGCTATGGACAGGTCAAGATGGACAGGTCATAGCGGAGAGTTTGGACCAAACGTGATCCACCTGGAGAAGGAACTGGCAAGCCGCTCCAGTATCCCTGCCAAGAAAACTCCATGGACAAAGACAACAGGCATATAAAAGATATGACGCTGGAAGATGAGCCCCTCAGGTCGGAAGGCGTCCAACTTGCTACTGGGGAAGAGCGGAGGACAAGTACAAGTAGATCCAGAGCTGATGAAGCGGCTGGGCCAAAGCCGAAAGGACGCTCAGTTGCGGATATGCCTGGAAGCGAAAGGAAAGTCCAATGCTGTAAAGAAAAGTATTGCATAGGAACCTGGAATGTAAGAACCATGAACCTTGGTAAGCTGGATGTGGTAAAAAATGAGATGGCAAGAATAAACATTGACATCCTAGGCATCAGTGAACTAAAATGGACAGGAATGGGCGAATTCAGTTCGGATGACTATCATATCTACTACTGTGGGCAGGAATCCCGTAAAAGAAATGGAGTGGCCCTCATAGTCAACAAAAGAGTGGCGAAAGCTGTACTGGGATGCAACTTCAAAAATGATAGAATGATCTCGTTACGAATCCAAGGCAGTCCTTTTAACATCACAGTAATCCAAGTTTATGCACCAACTACCAGTGCTGAAGAAACCGAAATTGATCAATTCTATGAAGACTTACAACACCTTATAGAAATGACACCAAAGAAGGATGTTCTTCTCATTATAGGGGATTGGAATGCTAAAGTAGGAAGTCAAGAGATAAAAGGAACAACTGGCAAGTTTGGCCTTGGAGATCAAAATGAAGCAGGGCAAAGGCTAATAGAGTTCTGTCAAGAGAACAAGCTGGTCATCACAAACACTCTTTTCCAACAACACAAGAGACGACTCTACACATGGACATCACCAGATGGGCAACATCGAAATCAGATTGATTATATTCTCTGCAGCCAAAGATGGAGAAGCTCTATACACTCAGCAAAAACAAGACCTGGAGCTGACTGTGGCTCAGATCATCAGCTTCTTATAGCAAAATTCCAGCTTAAACTGAAGAAAGTAGGAAAAACCACTGGGCCAGTAAGATTCAATCTAAATCAAATTCCTTATGAATACACAGTTGAAGTGAAGAACAGGTTCAAGGATTTAGATTTGGTGGATAGAGTACCTGAAGAACTGTGGATGGAGGCTCGTAACATTATACAGGAGACAGCAACGAAAACTATCCCAATGAAAAAGAAATGCAAGAAAGCAAAGTGGCTGACCAATGAGGCCTTACAAATAGCGGGGGAGAGAAGACAAGCAAAATGCGAAGGAGATCGTGAAAGATACAGGAAATTGAATGCAGATTTCCAAAGAATAGCAAGGAGAGACAAGAGGGCCTTTCTAAACGAGCAATGCAAAGAAATAGAGGAAAATAACAGAATGGGAAAAACCAGAGATTTATTCAAGAAAATTGGAGATATGAAAGGAACATTTCGTACAAAGATTACCACAATTAAGGACAAAAGTGGAAAGGACCTAACAGAAGCAGAAGACATCAAGAAGAGGTGGCAAGAATACACAGAGGAATTATACCAGAAAGATATGGAGGTCTCATACACCCCAGGAAATGTGGTTGCTGACCTTGAGCCAGACATCCTGGAGAGTGAAGTCAAATGGGCCTTAGAAAGCCTTGCTAACAACAAGGCCAGTGGAAGTGATGATATTCCAGCTGAACTATTTAAAATATTAAAAGAGGATGCTGTTAAGGTGCTGCACTCAATATGCCAGCAAGTTTGGAAAACTCAGCAGTGGCCAGAGGATTGGAGAAGATCAGTCTACATCCCAATCCCAAAGAAGGGCAGTGCCAAAGAATGCTCCAACTACCGCACAATTGCACTCATTTCACACGCTAGCAAGGTTATGCTTAAAATTCTACAAGGCAGGCTTAAGCAGTATGTGGACCGAGAACTCCCAGAAGTGCAAGCTGGATTTCGAAGGGGCAGAGGAACCAGAGACCAAATTGCAAACATGCGCTGGATTATGGAGAAAGCCAGAGAGTTCCAGAAAAACATCTACTTCTGCTTCATTGATTATGCAAAAGCATTTGACTGTGTCGACCACAGCAAACTATGGCAAGTTCTTAAAGAAATGGGAGTGCCGGATCACCTCATTTGCCTCCTGAGAAATCTCTATGTGGGACAAGAAGCTACAGTTAGAACTGGATATGGAACAACTGATTGGTTCAAAATTGGGAAAGGAGTACGACAAGGCTGTATATTGTCTCCCTGCTTATTTAACTTATATGCAGAATACATCATGCGAAAGGCTGGACTGGATGAATCCCCAACTGGAATTAAGATTGCCGGAAAAAATATCAACAACCTCAGATATGCTGATGATACTACCTTGATGGCAGAAAGTGAGGAAGAATTGAAGAACCTTTTAATGAGGGTGAAAGAAGAGAGCGCAAAATATGGTCTGAAGCTCAACATCAAAAAAACTAAGATCATGGCCACTGGTCCCATCACCTCCTGGCAAATAGAAGGGGAAGAAATGGAGGCAGTGAGAGATTTCACTTTCTTGGGTTCCATGATCACTGCAGATGGTGACAGCAGTCACGAAATCAGAAGACGCCTGCTTCTTGGGAGAAAAGCAATGACAAACCTAGACAGCATCTTAAAAAGCAAAGACATCACCTTGCCGACAAAGTCCGTATAGTTAAAGCTATGGTTTTCCCAGTAGTAATGTACGGAAGTGAGAGCTGGACCATAAAGAAGGCTGATCGCCGTAGAATTGATGCTTTTGAATTATGGTGCTGGAGGAGACTCTTGAGAGTCCCGTGGACTGCAAGAAGATCAAACCTATCCATTCTCAAAGAAATCAGCCCTGAGTACTCACTAGAAGGACAGATCCTGAAGTTGAGGCTCCAGTACTTTGGCCACCTCATGAGAAGAGAAGAATCCCTAGAAAAGACCCTGATGTTGGGAAAGATGGAGGGCACAAGGAGAAGGGGACGACAGAGGATGAGATGGTTGGACAGTGTTCTTGAAGCTACTAACATGAGTTTGGCCAAACTGCGAGAGGCAGTGAAGGATAGGCGTGCCTGGCGTACTCTGGTCCATGGGGTCACGAAGAGTCGGACACGACTGAACGACTGAACAACAACATGGAGTTGCCATACGAAACACCCTCCCATCAGATGTCAAGGAAATAAACAACTAACTGGCTTTTAGAAGACATCTGTACACTTAGATATTTTAACTTACATAAATACACGCATTGTCTCTTTTTTCAAGTTGCGTTTTCTACAGATCAGTTTCATTTGTTGAGACATTAGTGTTACATTTTAGAAGACATCTGAAGGCAGCCCTGTTTAGGGAAGTTTTTAATGTTTGATGTTTTATCGCGTTTTTAATATTCTGTTGGGAGCCGCCCAGAGTGGCTGGAGAAACCCAGCCAAATGGGCGGAGTATAAATAATAAATTATTATTATTATTATTATTATTGTTGTTGTTGTTGTTGTTGTTGTTATTGTTATTTACAAAACCAGAGGAAAACGCCAGTTCTGTGAAAACTCATAATGCTTTTTTCCACCTAAAAGTCATTTTAAACAGCCGACAAGTTGTAACTAAAGAATGGATACTATCCCATCGGCAACCTTGTTTTATCCGTGACTGCGCGGCCGCAAATGCTTTGCCCGCCTCGCCTTTTGCGCGCCACTCAGGATTAGCTAGTAATCCCGATAGCCCAATGAGAGGCAGCGATGCAGATTGACGCTCCTAAATCTGCGCCTGTCCTTTGTATTGCGGATCCTCATTGGGCCGACGAAAAATTATTCACCCTCTCCCCTGGCTAATCAGGAGCGGCAGATTTTCGCTCCGCCCTTCAAGCCCTTTGATCTGTCTTCCTTCTAAATACAACGGAGAGTTCCTGAGGGTTAGCAGGACCCCGGAGTTGACTGGCGGAAGCTCTCCACTCTTAACTCTTTGCTTAACCTTGTTTGTTTCCACGCTGGGTGCAGCAGACAGAAGCACCGGCCCTTCTTACCTTAGGTAGGTCAAAATTAAGCCTTAAACAAAACCAGGGACCTGCACTGATCCTTTGCCGGTCCCGCTGCAGTTGGTTGAAGTTGCGGGAGAGAGGGCCAGAAACTGCACTTTGTACATGCTCAGAGGCACTCTTTCCTTTTGCTAACAGTCGGGCATTAAAGGTCCCTGCTTGAGCTTCAAGCCGTGGTCAACAAGGATATGCTCAGTGGTGGTGCCCCAAGAGACGCATGAAATGTTTTGCATTTTATTTTTTGGGGAGGGAACCTGTTTGGAGGGTGTTGCTGTTTTGATTCATGGAGGGTTTGCTCTGGGTAAAAATATTTTAGGAAAGGAGGCTGCACTGACTCTCAGTGGGCGCCAGCGTTTCTTTCTCAATTCTACCATAGCACCAGCGCTTGGTTTAGGTGCTTACTTACCGGTAACCTATTCACATGTTAAGAGAATGGGGGGAGGGCATGGGTATCAATGTATGTGCGAAGAGAACCTGATTGGTTTCTACGAGCTCTATTTATTATTTTCATTTAATTACACTTATATGCCACCTTTTTCTTCCCAGGAGCTCAAGGTGTACACGATTCTCCTCCTCCCCATTTCATTCTCGCAAACAACCCTGGTGACTGGCCCCACCAAGGTCGCCCAATGAGCTTCATGGCTGAGGTCACAGTCTGACACTCTAATCCAGAGGTTTTCAACCTTTTGGAGTCCACGGCTCCCTTGGCCAACGACATTATTTCTGCAGCTCCCCTGTGAAGAAAGACACTCAGAGAGTCCAGTTACATCACCCCTTGCCTGCAGAGGTGGCAGCCCGTCACCCCTTTTTGAACACCCTCCCCAGTGCCGAATTTTCGCATAAGCTAAATAGCTTAGGGCCTCACTCTCTTGGGGCCCCCAAAAATTTTTTAAAGGAAAAAAACACTGGATGTACATTTCCAAAATATAAGATAAAAAATATTTTGTTATGTGCAAATGGCTTTATATACCTATTATGTCCATAAATTACCATATAGCATATATTCAACACAAAAAACAGTGACAATTTGTTGTTGACAACGGACAGATGGACATATAAAGCGCCCCATTACCTTCAGTAGCTTAGGGCCTCATCAAACCCAAATCCGGCCCTGACTCTCCCTTGTGGAGTGTTCCCACAGCCTCTTCTCCACTCCTCCTTGGAGCTGGACCTCAGTGTCTGGGCTGAATGATGGGGGTAGAGACGCTCCTTCAGGTATACAGGGAAGGAAGGAGGGACAGAGGCCAGTGTTGCCCACGGCACCCCTGACCATCATTCAAGGCACCCCAGGGTGCCAAGGCACACTGATTGAAAACCACTGCTCTGACCATCAGACCAAATGCATGTTAGTTAGGGCCACATCTCCTATGTGAAGATGCCTCTGAAATTCTCCAGGCTCTTAAGTGTGCTTAGAAACTGCGCTAAACAGAACACTGCAGGATGTTATCGTGGATTCGGTCACTTCTGTTTTGGGAACACTTGTGTTCGTGTTTCCACCTAAAACATGTACAAATGTTCTGTGTTTTGTTTGTTTCAGTTAGAGGCATGGCTTCTGGAACAGCATTGGTTTATGATGATGAAATGACCAGCCATAAGCTCCTTTGGGATGAGTAAGTTCTATGCCCTTTTAAAATGTGTGGGGTTTTTTGTGGGGGTGTGCTATTGAGTTGTTTTTATTGTTATTATGTATTTTGTGCTTTTATATCTTGATTTTATTCTGTGAACCACCCTGAGACCCCTGGGTATAGGGCGGTATATAAATTTAATACTACTACTACCGGTACTAATAATAATAATAATAAGTTAAATCTTAGCTTTTTTAAAACAACAACAACAACAAGCAACTACAAATGTGGCTTGAGAACAACATGTGTGAACCTGTTTTCTGCTAAGCAACCCACAACTGCAGATCAACAAGTGTACGCTCTTTCACACAAACACTTGTATGTGTGTACAGACAGCATGTACTTGTGTTCAGTGCAACATGTGAACAAGGCTATTTTGAAGTTCTCCTTTTTGTTGTTATTCTAGCCTATGGATGATTTTAAAACATTTTTTAAAAGTTAATAATCATTCTTCAGGACTTCAGATTCAGGGGTTAAAGTTGTAGTTTAAAGTAAAAAAATATCCACTTTTAATTTCTCCTACAAAAAAATTGTTTTCTCTCAATAGTAATATGGATGCTTCCTTGGTGATTTTACTGCGAAAATAAAACATTTGCTTGTTTTTCAGCCCAGTCTGTGACATAGAAGTCCCCGAGCGGCTTTCTTCTTGCTATGAGCGCCTTAAATGCTATAACCTGGTTGAAAGATGTGTCTCTGTACCTGTCAGAGAAGGAACTGAGGAAGAGGTCATGTTGGTTCACAGGTCCGACGTCTGTCATGAAGCATTTCCATCGCTGTCTATGTTAGAGAAATAGAAAAGACTTTCACCCCTTGATATTTTCCTCAAACTTTCCACACACAATTTGTTCTTATAATGAAATAGCCTAACCCTAAGACCTGTATGTAAAATGGGAAATGAAATCCCGGCCTATTGCAAAAAAAGTTGATGAGGCCTAGGTTTGAAAGTCAGGAAATGCTTCATACTGTTCAAGTTGATAGGAAAGATATTGGAAGTAGCCGAAGCTCAATACGAAGTTAGTTTAAATCCTAACTTGAAATTCTTTCATTGGAGATGTAATGTTCCTTTCCCCCTTAACCATGGTTAAGAGGGCAAGCTGTGAGCATACTTGCTTCCTGTCTTCCTTTCCGCTTGCGGCTCCCCCCCTTTTTTGGGACCTAATCATGGTGAAGCATTGTGTCTCTGCTGACTAACTATACTTAAGTCAAAAATGAGTGTTTGAAAACTCATTTCTAACCATGGTGGCAAAGGCTACTTAAAGCTAAACAGGATTAGCACTAGCATTGGTGTAGGCATAACAGCGCACCATGGTTAGCTCAAGAAAGGGAAAGGAGGGGTGAGGAGAAAGTGGGATGAGTATTTATTTATGTTATATATGTATTAAATTTATATATCCTGCACTTCCTGCCAAGCGAAGCGAAGCCTGAATACAAGTTTGTGGCCTGTTCCCAATCACTTAGGCCCCATCTGCCTAAAAGCAAAGGTAGAATTGTTTGTCCTTCGGCATGGGAAACCTGTGGCCCTCCAGCTGTTGCTTACACTCCAGTTCCCATCAGTGCCAGCCAGCTTGGTCAGTGGCCATGGATGATGGGAGTTGTAGTCCAACAACGTCTGGAAGGCTGCAAGTTCGCTGCCTTAACGGTCTGAGGCATTTTTTTCTTCCCTAGCTCAGTTTATTTGGAAAGTGTGAAGAGAACTCCGAAAATGACAGAAGAGGAGCTCCGAAAAACCTCTGCGGGTTACGATGCTGTTTTCTTTCACCCGGTACGTGCCGACACAATAATTATCACTTTCTATATAGAACAGGGTTTCCCAAACGTTGTTCTCCAGCTGTTTGTGGACTACAATTCCCATCATCCTTGACCACTGGCCTTGCTAGCTAGGGATGATGGGAGTTGTAGTCCAAAACCAGCTGGAGACCCAAGTTTGGGAAACTCTGATATAGAACATTTCACATGGATAAAACTCCGTGTCCGTCTCTCTGCTGGGCCTCATGTCAAGAGAGAGAGAAGGGAGGGAACATACTAGGCTTATTTTGACGAGCTGATGTGCTCCAAAATGCTCCTTCTCAGAGGTTGTGGTGAAAGACTTGAATTGCAACATCTGCTGTTCTTCAGACCACGTATCGCTGTGCCAAATTGGCCGTGGGAGGAACTCTGGACATGGTGGATGCTGTGATGTCAGGGAAAACACGAAATGGGATGGCTCTGATAAGGTAACAAAGTGACAATACTTCTTATCGGAAACCCCGTGTGTTTTTCAGTTCAATTTGCCTATAGGACCAGTGACCTAGAGCAGGAATGGGGAACTTTTCCCCATTGTGGGCTGTGCTTCCTCAGAAGCTTATCTGTTGATATGGCATGTTGGTTGTGGGCAAAGGCAGGAAGAAGTGGTAGGTGGGTCCACAGTCAAAAAAGGGCAGGGCCCCTTTTCCTCCTCCTTCCTGCCACCCACTTCCTCCCCAGGTTTTCTCCTTCCTTATAATCAACATGAAATTAGCTTAGAGGGGTGGTCCCTTGCTAGAGGTCTTCAAGCAGAGACTGGACAGCCATCCACTGAGGATGTTCTAGCTCTAGATTTATTATATTTATTTATTTATTTATTTATTTATTTATTTATTTAATTTTATTTATACCCTGCCCATTTGGGTGGTTCCCAACAGAATACTAAAAGCACGATAAAACATCAAACGTTAAAAACTTCCCTAAACAGGACTGACTTCAGATGTCTTCTAAAACTCAGATACTGTAGTTGTTTATCGCCTTGACATCTGATGGGAGGGCGTTCCACAAGGTGGGCGCCACTACGGAGAAGGCCCTCTGCCTGGTTCCCTGTAACCTCACTTCTCTAAGGGAGAGAACCGCCAGAAGGCCCTCGGAGCTGGACCTCAGTGTCCGGGCTGAACGATGGGGGTGGAGACGCTCCTTCAGGTATACTGGGCCAAGGCCATTTAGGGCTTTAAAGGTCAGCACCAACACTTTGAATTGTGCTCAGAAACGTACTGGGAGCCAATGTAGGTCTTTCAGGACCGGTGTTATGTGGTCTCAGTGGCCACTCCTAGTCACCAGTCTAGCTGCCGCATTCTAGATTAGTTGTAGTTTCCGGATCACCTTCAAAGGTAGCCCCACATAGAGTGCATTGCAGTTGTCCAAGTGGGAGATAACTAGGGCATGCACCACTCTGGCGAGACAGTCCATGGGCAGGTAGGGTCTCAGCCTGCATACTAGATGGAGCTAGTAGACAGCTGCCCTGGACACAGAATTGACCTGCACTTCCATAGACAGCTGTGAGTCCAAAATGACTCCCAGGCTGCACACCTGCTCCTTCATGGGCACAGTTACCCCATACAGGACCAGGGAGTCCCGCACACCCGCCCGCCCCATCCCCCCAAAACAGTACTTCTGTCTTGTCAAGATTCAACCTCAATGGCCATCCACTGAGGATGTTCTAGCTCTGGATTTCCTACATTGACCAGAGGATTAGGTGACCTTTGAGCCCCGCTTCCAAATCTAGCTTCCTCTGGTTCTATGAATTAATGCTTAATTTACCGTTTTGCTTGCTTGCAGGCCTCCAGGCCACCACAGCCAGAGAAATGCAGCCAATGGGTTTTGTATATTCAACAATGTTGCTATAGCAGCAAAATATGCCCAAAGGAAATATGGTCTGCAGAGGTTAAGTATATATTTGTCTCTACATTTCTTAGTTTCTGGCCTAGAAGTTTTCTTGCTTCTCTAGTGAATATTGTCATTGTTGGTTCATGCAGAGTTCTCATTGTGGACTGGGATGTGCACCACGGACAAGGAATTCAATATATATTTAATGAAGATCCAAGGTTTGTTGTTTATTTGTTTTTAAAGATTTGGGGCAACATTATATATTGCTTTCAAAATGCTTGCAATTAGTCTGGGCATCAAGCATATTTAATAGTTCCTGACATATTTTGGCACTTTTTTGATATCCTTAAGATGCATAAATCATTAAAACTGATCATTGTAAAATCTACACACACACACACACACACACACACAGAATGATATTCAGTTTTAACATAACTATTTTATCAATATGTGTCTTGTATCATGTTCTATATTTTTTATTATTCATGCTCATCTTTCATTATGTCAGTTCATTCTTCCAGTTTATCCTGTAATTCATCTGCGGATAGCTGCATTGTGCCATAGAGAGTATAGAAACCCCCAGACCTTTTCCAAGTTTGCCTGTATTTAAGACAATGGCTTCAAAAGCCAATTTACCTGTTAGCTTTCTGGGTGAAGTTGGAAATCCAAAGTTGAGAGAGAGTAGTTTGGTTGTTTGCTGTAATAATAATGGCTTCTCATGTCATCTGAATCCAGATTTGTGGTTTAGGTTTCCTAGACAAACCATGAACTGTATGCCAATGGACAAACCCTGGTTACAGCTCATGGCTAGTCAGGAGAGAGAGCTAAGCAATGATCCCAGGTGTGGGTGACATGTCAGGCAGCAGAATGACAAGAACAGGGGGGAAGTGCTCACCAGGGCCGTCTCATGCATAGGGGCTGGTGGCACGGCACACCAGGGCGCCGGGCTCCCCAGGGGCGCCCCCGCGAGCCCGCTGGCATACTGGGCTCCCCCTCCCCAACCCGCCCCCGCCCCCATGGGCGGGCGGGCTGCAAGCCGGCCGCCCTTGCCTCCCGGAGCCCCAGCTGGAGCGGCGCGGGGCTTTGCACGCCCTTCCAGCACTCCAGCTGGAGTTCCGGGAGGTGAGGGCGGCCGGCTTGCAGCCCGCCCGCCCGCCGGCGCGCGAGCGCCCGCTCCAACGCCACGCCCCTCCCCCCACTCGCCCCCTCCCCTTCCCGAGGGGCGGCCAGCGCGGGAGGGAGGCGGGCGGAGAGGCGGCAGGCCGGGGCGCCGAGGGATCGCCGCGCCACAGCGGCCGATCCCTCTAAGACGGCCCTGGTGCTCACTATCTCCTCTCCTGTAAATCATACATTCATGCTAAGCCATGCTTTGGCTTAGTGGACATGTGGAAGGGGCCAATGTGTAATTTTGTCATGTTTCACGTTCACTCTTGAGGTACAAATTTGGTGATTGCACATGCTGAAAAAACCTTCAGGTGAGCGTTAATAGCATAATTAACCTTGCTTTGTTCTTGCTTCCAGTGTCCTCTATTTTTCCTGGCATCGGTATGAACACCAGCAGTATTGGCCTACACTCAGAGAGTCTGATTATGATGCAGTTGGTCAGGGGAAAGGAAAAGGATGCAATATAAATGTGCCTTGGAATAAGGTGAATCACAAGATAGCTCAAGAATGCAACTGCAATAAGCTCTAGAAGCCATGCAATTTCTGTTTAAAAACGTTTTCAATTGTTACCTTGATTATTTATGTTTTTAAAATTGTTTTAGACTGCAATAGTAAGGTATCAAGAGAGGTGTAAAGTGGGTAGAACCCAGTTTGTTAAAAGTGATTCGAAGCTGAAGGTTGTGGAATTGGTGACAAGAGTTTGTAATGATTATATGAATAACAGATTAGAAAAGGGATTTATAAACTGATAGGTAACATATCAAAATTTGTACAGATAACTGCATCTGCATTATACTGTTTCACAGATAATCTTTCTGTGTTGCATGTGTTCTGATAACTTTTTAACAAACAAACAAGGAAAATATTCATTTCCCATTACACATCCCTTGGTTAGCGGAAATCTCTAATTAGCAGAGAAAAGCATTTCCCAGGTATGCTAATTGATTTTGTATACTGGCATGGCTATTCCATCATAATAGTAACTAACACAGCCAAACCCTGTAACTGAATTTCACATCTGTATTCCGTTTGCATGTTATCATTTTGCAACTCAATCCAGCTTTAAACAGGCGCATAAGATTCTTCCCACTCAGCGTACAATTTTAGGATTTGATCCTTCTGATAATGGCAGGAGCCACAGCTGTGCCTCATTTTTTGAAGCCTTGGATCATTTCCCTGAGATCTTAATTAAATCTTAGACTTCCTTGACAGTTTTAAAAGCGATTTGTTCATTCTGTTTTAATGCATTGCCTTTGCAGATTGGAATGGGCAATGCAGATTACGTAGCCGTATTTCTTCATGTGTTGCTTCCATTGGCTTTTGAGGTAACTCCCCCCCCCTCATTCTGAATGTTGTAAATCTTGTTTGCATGAATTAGAAATTGTATCTAAAAGCCATTTCAACATATTCCTTGGTAGTGGCATCTTGAGAAATGGCCGTTTCCGGGGCAGCAAGATGGCGAACAGCACCTAGTCAGCGTGAGCTCTCTGTTTTTATCTTTTAAAGACTGTTTTAATGAGCATAGAAGCTGGATAAAATTTAGGCACTCCATAGCACTTTTTAGCATTTTTAGTTTACTAATTAGGGGGATTCCTTTCGTTATTGTGGGAGATATCTACTGACCTTGAAGCTTTGAGGCGATTGTGTGAAGAGAGAGATGACTCAGCAACCGCGCAGCCCTGCTGATAAGAGGAGAGGAACTGGGAAACGTACTAGAGAATCAGAGGATATAGAGGATATAGAGGAATTGTTGTGCCTGCCTCTTGCCAAGCAAACGAAAATTAGTGAATTTTTCCCTGGGAAAACAAAGGATATTTTTAATATCCCAGTCTCAAACACCTTCTCCCCGCTAGCAGAGATGACTGACGAGGATGTTATGCTGAAAGTATCCCCTGATAAATTGCTCACTAACCCCTCAAGCAACAACACCACTAAATCAAAAAGGTCTAAAAAGGATACAATCTCTGGTATCCAACCGAAAGACTGCATTAGAGAAGGAGAAAGCTGCCTCTCTGATATATTATTTGAACATTCGACTACTTTAGACCTAGTTGCCAAAACAGTGGACTATATCTTTAAATTCATAAGAGACATCCGAGGATCCCTAGAGAAGATTATTACACTTGTATCCTTAAAAGGTAAAGACAGTCCTCCAGATGCCTTACCTGAGGATAGGACTATACAAATGCCCAGAGCACCTGATTTACCTCACATAATTTCTCAGGCCACCTGCAAACATGAGAATGAACAAACCAAGGAAGAACAACTGTCTATATCTTCTCATAACCTTTTTCTGCAAGCTACTAAAGTCTGCCTAACTGTTTGCCCCTTCAGAGGCCAGGTGATTAACTGGTACTCCAAGAACGATGCAAGGAGGCATCTAGCCGGACTTTTGGGGGTAAATCCTCGCTCCATTGATCTGAAATATATTGATCACATAAGCAGCAGGTCTCATACGCAGAGAGTCCTGCTCTCCTTTGAATCCAAAAAGTTCCCTGCATTTATTATGTCTTTAAGAAGCACTTTAATTAACTTCGGAATCTTTGCTACAAGAGTTTTTACTAATACTAAGATTTGCCCTCTTTTACCTAATTGCTTGCTCAAAAAGAAAGTAGTCAAGCCTGAGGGCCCTCCAACTACCACAATTTCAACTTCTTTGGCCACAGATCTAATCAGCTGGACTGATGCCCCCCTTCCCCCACTGACAAAGGCCACCCATCTGGAGAACTCCATAGAACATGAACTACTTTTATCTTTCTCCCACCTGCCAAAACCAGAACGAGCAGAGATAACAGACAGATTGGATGAGTTACTACTCTGTCTCCGTAACTCAGAGGATCATGCTCAGATAAATAAGACGAACTCCTCCCCTAATCTTGACCAGCCTACACAAGCCCAAGTGAATCCTGCTGTAATGATCTCTAATCCTCAAAATGGCTGCACACTTCGTATGGATGCCAAGTCAGTTCAGGATACAGTGGGAGATTCGACAGCCCTTTGGTCAAACTCTGAGGCAGTGGCAAGGTTGAACGCCCTTTTGGAGGCAAACCGAAAAGGATGCCCCCTACCTGCCATGCATTGTATGTTCCCCTCAACAACCGTAGACCCAAAAGGTCCATCTTCCTCAATTATAGAGCATACCCTAAATGCAGACTCTATGGACCTGTCATTAAGTGACATGCATCAAGACCTATCCCCACAGTTACCAACAAATAAGCCCCAGTCATTGACTGTTGCTGCGGCAAGTGGCGCCCAGAATCTGACTGGCAAGCAATCTACAATTACTTCTTTCTTTCAGCCTATTGCTCCTCCTCGTAGCATGCATCCCCGGGTGGATTCCTCTGCGCTGATTCCGCAAGGGTCAGCATGACCCGAAGGGGAGACCATGAGGACACTTACATTTTTATCCTGGAATGTAGCTGGTATTAAATCTAAGTTGATGGATCCATCCTTTGTCGCTTATATAAAAGGCAGCGGCATCCTTTTACTGCAAGAGACATGGGCTTGTGAGGATTTCTTCTTATCAGGGTACAAGGGCTTCTACCTGAGTGCGAAGCAGGATCCTTTATCACCTGGTAGACCGCAGGGTGGGTTGGCTATTTTTGTCTCTTTGGCCATAAATCTCCAGGCAGAACAAATCAATATTAAGTCGCCATTCATGCTAGGAGTAAAGCTACAAATAGCAGAGGAAGTGTTTGTGGTGATCAATGTTTACCTGTACCCAGTTTACAAGAAAAACCTGGTCGACCAGAGATGGAAGGAAATTCAACTGACACTCGAAACTCTCCTTGAGAAATATCCTGAAGCCACCTTCCTGGTCGCAGGAGATTTTAATGGCCGATTGTCCTATAATGATAAATCCTTATTCACTAAATATGAGAAGTACCCATCATTACCCATTATAACTACAGATCTTTTACCCAGGAACTTTAAAGACAGTGTTGCCACATATGCAGGCTTTAAATGCAGGCAAACCTTGTTGGCTCTTAATTTTTACCTGCTAAATGGAGCTCTCAGCTCTGATTACCCAGCTGAATTTACTTTCTGGTCAGGTTCCCGTGCCTCTACCATTGATTTTATTTGGACATCATTAGATTTGATCCCTAAAATTTCCAACTTTAGGGTGGTAACGAGACTGGAAAGTGATCATTTCCCCTTAGAACTCTCCCTGAACCTGGCTGGAGAACTGGTCACGTATTCCCGTGTGCACTTAACAAACGATCAGTTGCAGATGAGGCCTACTGCCTTAAAATGGACCGATAAAATGGCTCGACGGATAAATGAACTCCTTTGGTCTGACCAACTTCAAGTGACAAGGGACTCCCTTATCCAGGCAGAAGATCCACTGCCAATATATGAGAACTTAGTAGAACTGCTAAAACCAACCATGGCACGGGCCCCGGTAACGAATAGTAACCGTTTTTCTCATAAAAAATGGTTTGATGAGGAATGCAGGTACTTCAAGAACTGTCTATATAATGAATTTTTGGCATATAGGGCATCAAATGATCCCCTGCCTAGTAGTCATCTTATGAACCTCAAGAGAAGATATAAAGCATTATTAAAGGAAAAGAAGCTTGCGGCAGAAAGAAATAATTGGAATAACCTTTTAAAAGCTGCGGAGAATAGAAATCCCTCCTCCTTTTGGCACCTAATTTCCCAATATTTGGGTAGACCATTGACAAGAATAGAACCCCAAATTTCAGCCGACACCTGGGAAAGTTTCTTTTCCGACCTATATGCAGCCCACGCTGTTGGCGGAGGAAGGATAGAATTGGGCCCCTTGCCTGAGTGGGACCCAGTTACCTGCTCTGAAGTGGAAACACTTATAGACCAATTTAAGGCGGGCAAGGCACCTGGAGATGACCTTATATCCATTGATGCCATCAAAGCCAACAAGGATTGGTGGTGCCCACTCTTAGCAGTACTCTATACTTATATTAACAAAACAGCAAATTTCCCCCCAAGTTGGAATTCTGCGCTAATTGTATTAATACACAAGAAAGGTCCGCGCACTGATCCGGCCAACTTTAGGCCAATCAGCCTGCTGAACGTTATTGGGAAGATTTACTCAAGATACTTGCTCAACAAACTAACGACCTGGATGGAGAACAACAATATCATCGCAGAGGAACAGGCGGGTTTTCGCCCTGGAAGATCGACAACAGACCAAATTCTAATCCTGAACCATTTGGCAGACAAGTATGCTGGCAAAGGCCCAAAAGCTCTCCATGTCGCCTTTATTGACTTTAAGCAAGCCTTTGACCAAATTCCCAGGAACCAGCTATGGACAAAACTGGCAGCGACATCTATCGACCGCCGTCTTCTTCTCCTGATTATCAACCTGCATACAAATACCTTCTTGAGAATTAGGTTAGATAATAAGGGGTTAGTTTCCAATCCGGTTGCCACCACTAGGGGGGTAAGACAGGGCTGTTTGCTTGCCCCTGCCCTGTTCAATTTTTATATTAACTCGCTAGTGGCTCATATGGCCAATGCTGCTTTCCATCCTCCAAAATTAGCAGGCCGAGCTTTGAATGTCCTCCTGTATGCGGACGATGCTGCCCTTTTAGCTATTTCCCCCATTGGGCTGAGGAGGATGCTTCGAGCACTTCATGAATACGAGATCCAACATGAGCTCCAACTTAATTATGCCAAGACCAAAATAATGGTCTTTGCTGCTCGACCGAAACTCCATTCGTGGTCGATTAATGGTATTCCCCTAGAGCAGGTTAGCTGCTTCAAATACCTGGGCCAGGTAGTACGATCAAACGGGTCTTTCTTGGCACACAGAGAATATATAGCCACAAATGCATCTAAAGCAGCCTTGCTGATTAGATCCCTGTATGCCAAGAAACAGGCACAAACAGTGGAAGTTGCCCTGAGACTCTTCCAAATGAAAGTCCTTCCACTATTACTGGTGGGCATTGCTTTGGGCTCACGTAGAGTCTTTGAAAGATTGGAATCTATCCAGTCACAATTCCTTAGGGCCATTCTCAGGATCCCCCCTTCCGTTGCGGGTGCGGTCATGAGACTAGAGACCGGCTGCCAAGCCTTTAGGTATGTGGCCCTGAAGGCAAAATTATGGCTATGGCTCAAGTTGTGCTTTAGACCGGTGGGTTTGGCCCCCCTGATACTGAAGGATAATTTTAAATCACCATGGGAAGGGGAGGTGGTGGAGGAAGTGCAGAAGTGCGGACTGTCCTCCCTCTATATAGAGTCCATGACTTATAAACACGCTAAAGCGGTGATTGCTCAGAGATTGGGGGATATCGCCAGACACGAGGACATAGCCCGCGTGAAACCTGGGATGTTTCTGGGGGAGCAGGTGTATCGGGCTGCACCAGCCTGTTACCTGGCGGATATCCACTATGTGGAATACCGCAGACTTCTCACTGCGGCAAGACTGAACGTTCTTGATTCAGCGGTTTTGAGGGGAAGATTTAGAGGAGTTCCATATGATCAGAGAACGTGCCATTGTGCTTTAGGAGAGGTAGAATCCACAGAACACATTCTACTGAGTTGTCCCTTTTATAACGATTTAAGGCAGTATCTCATAGCCCCATATTTATCTCAGTTTAGCTCTCGTTTAAGAGAAAGGCAGGTAGCATATCTGCTGAATAAGCCCACTGGGAAAATAGCCTTATCTGTGGCTAAATTCCTCTTCCTGGCACTCAAGTGTCGGAAGCGCAAGATCGAATGTCTCGATGTGGGTTATCTGTATGACGTTTACTAGTGCTGTCCTATTTTTAATTTTTAATTGTGTATCCCTCTGATGTTTTTAGTTCTATAATTTTGTATTGAGAAATGTTTTTCTTCTTTCTGACTATCGGTCGAATAAAGGATTTGTATGTATGTATGTATGCATCTTGAGAAATGATATTCTGCTATAGGGAAATAGTGATTGCTATATTTTTCTGTCTATAAGACGTCCCCATGTATCAGACACCCCCTATTTTTGGTGACTCGGGTTTAAGAATGGAGGGGGGAGGGAGATGTATCCGTGTTTAAGATGCCCCCTAATTTTTGACATTATTTTTAAGGGGGGGGAAACCTAGTCTTCTACATGGAAAAATACGGTGTTTTATGTTGTTGCTTCTAGAAAAATCGTCCACAGGGGTGAAGGCAGTTATCAGATAGAACTGCATTTACTAGGGAGTGATTATAGAAATATACAGCTATTATCAGCAAGCGCAGATGAAAGTGAATAGAAGCCTTGAGATGGTGGTGGTTTTAGAGGAGCTTAGAGCAAGGTTTGCCAACCTGGCACCCGTGGGCACCGTGATGCCCACAAAGGCTTTCACCAATGCCCCTGGACAGGTGCCCTAGACTCTGAGCTTTCATTAAAAAAAAAAAAGTCCCCAGCCCTCCTAGAAAAAAAATTATGAGGTAAAATGTGCAGGTACCCTCTAAGTGATTTCTGTGAAATGAGGGTGGTTGTGTGGTGGCCATCTTGTATTTTCATCCTAGTACTGAGGAATGCTCCCTCTTTGATAACAACAGCATCTCTGTGTATGTAGAGATCACGCAGTATTGATTTTACACTACCAGGACCAGCGTGACATAGCTGATTTCCCATGGTAAGCGTAAGGGAGGGTCTGCCTCTCTCATTTTGGGCTATGCCGCACTCCACATGGCAGCCATTTTGTTTTATGCTGTACCCCACCCCAGCAGCTGTTTTGTGACTGGCACCCCGCAGCACACTCTCAAAATGCCAAATGTGCCCACTGGTCTGCAAAGGTTGGCGACCTGTCTTAGAGTACGACAGTGGAGATGTGGAGATGCCATTTGTATGTAGTAGAGTAAATGCTTTGCACGCTTAAGCTTCTTGTAGATTCAGTCCCTAGGGTCTCCAGATGCTACGAGTCCAAGCGGAACAGCCTTCTCCAACCTGGTACCATCCTCCAAATGTTTCTGGGCTACAGCTCTCTTCATCTCTGACCTTTGGCTATGCTGGCTACAGAAAATGGGAGTTTTAGTTCAAAACATCTGGAGGGCCCCGGGTTGGGGAAGAGTGGGTGAGGTGGACAACTGTCTAACTTCGTGTAAGACAGGTTTATGTGTACCGTTTATAGAGAATGAGAAAGCAGTATTTGCAGTCCATTTAAGTAGACCATCAATACTTGCATGCCAATGTACGGTATCTGCTTGATGAATTACTGACAGATTTCTATAGCTTCATTCAGAGTGCACTATAACGTATTGACAGTTTTTTTTTTTAATCTTAGTTTGATCCAGAACTTGTTTTGGTCTCTGCTGGTTACGATTCTGGAATTGGTGACCCAGAGGCAAGTAATCTTCTACATATACATTTGCCACCCCCCTGACTCTTCATGTAAGAGCAAGAACAGGCAAATTTCCCAGAAGTGGTTTTCTGGTTTGACGAGCTGTTTGTATCTTTCTTTCTCCTTTTTCTAGGGCCAGATGAGTGCTACGCCGGAATGTTTTGCCCATCTCACTCATTTCCTAATGCAGTTGGCGAAAGGGAAATTGTGTGTGGTTCTGGAGGTAAGCTTTAAATGCTGCAAACTCGGTTTTAGTTATTTGTTTTAAACACTTACATGCCACTCTGTACCAAGAGGAAACAAACCATAGCCAAAGTGTTGTACAAAAGTAATGAAACACATTAGAAAACAATAATAAACCAATAATAAACCAAGATACGGGAGTTTGTTAATTAATTAATTAATTAATTAGTTAATTATACTGCCCTTCATCCAAAGATCACAGGGTGGTTCACATCATAAAAATACAAAATGAAAAGACAAAATACGTAATAAAACAAAAGCAAAGCACACCAATAACCCCCTCTCACAGACACATTTATAGACTGTTAATCAGCCAAACACCTGGTTGAAGGGAAACAATTTTGCCTGGCGCCTAAAAATGTGTAATGAAGCATCCAGGAAAGGCTTCTTGGAAGACAATATCCACTGTAGGCCAAATTAATTTTAACAGTCAGGAAACGCCTGGGTGAACAAGTTTGTTTTTTTTTAACATATTTTGATCTGTGGAAACGTCCTTCTGAGTGGAGGCTGTTTCTGCATTTTGGCTGTGCCCATATTGGCTGTGAATCCTGGAAGACCTGCTCCCTGCCTTGCTGGCTTTCCCCCCACCTGGAACTCAGCTATACAGCTGCAAATGAAACGTTTCAAGTGTGTTGTAAAGTGCAATAATAATAATAATAATATTTATTATTTGTACCCCTCCCATCTGGCTGGATTTCCCCAGCCACTCTGGGCGGCTTCCAACAGAAATCAAATACAAAAATATCACACATTAAAAACTTCCCTAAAAAGGGCTGCCTTCAGGTATTTTCTGAATGTCAGGTAGTTGTTTATTCCCTTGACTTCTGATGGGAGGGCGTTCCACAGGGTGGGCGCCACTACCGAGAAGGCCCTCTGCCTGGTTCCCTGTAGCTTTGCTTCTCGCAGTGAGGGAACCGCCAGAAGGCCCTCGGCGCTGGATCTCAGTGTCCGGGCTGAATGATGGGGTTGGAGGCGCTCCTTCAGGTAAAATGTGGCACTAGGTGGCGATGGCGAGCTATGGCAAATTCAGTATATATTTTCAAATATATTTTAGGGTGGATATCATCTGAGGTCGCTGTCTGAATCGGTTTGTATGACTCTAAAAGCTTTGCTTGGAGATCCATTGCCACGTTTGTCTGGAGAAATGGCACCATGCTTAAGGTATTTGTATAGGTTTGTGTGCATGTTTCTGCATGCCTGGAATAAAAGACTGCCACTCAGGAGTTACTCACATGAAGGGGGCATGCAAAAAGGGCTGTGGGAATTACAGGTGGGGTGGGGTGGGGTGGGGTGGCTGAACATGGGGTCACCCATGCCCCTTTCACATGAGCAATGCTTGAAAAGAACTCCAGTGTAAACATTATCTCCATATGTGGGCAGAATTCCGCCAAGGTGGAGCACATTTTAAGTTCCGTTCATTTAACTGAGGAAGTTTTAATCCCCTGCTCAATCATTCCCTGTAGAAATAAGCAAGTCTTGTATCCCATCTTCATGCATGGGGTTGCTGTTTTTGGAAGACATTGGTAGTATATTTGGAATTACGTACTATTTATTTAACGAAGAAGTTAAACTTAATGAGACTTTTAAAATTGAAGCCTCATTGTCAACAACGGAAAACTAGCAAACGTACAGAGACATTGCAGAGGAGAGGTTGGTCGCTGAGCTCAGTGTATAGTCACTGTGTTGGTATTTGGGCTGGGCTCCATGCACCATAATATAACACTTGCATGGCAAGGAAGGACATGCCTGTCATCCTTTAACACTGACTGACTTGCATAGTTTCTTTTTGTTTGTTTGCTAGTCCATGGTCAGGATTTCCCCAGCTTTGTACAACGGAGAGTTTTGCAATATAAACCGCAGACCCTCATGTAAAGAGCCAAATTATTTGTTCCTCATCCACAGCTGCCTCTCCTCCTTTCCATTTCTCATCCTAGCACAATTCTGCTTCTAGTTCCATCTATGGTTTCCCCCCATTTGCCGGTTTTCCTTGCCTTCGTTCTGAAACTCTGCACGTTGGAAAGAGAGCCAGCGATTTGGTTTTCACCCTCGCTATGATTTTGGCATACGCAGTTTATTCTGAGTGCATCAGATGTCACATATTTTCCTTGTTGTTGTTAGCATGGATCAAACAATCGTGCCCATAATTACACTATGGGAAAGTTTTGTTTGTGTGGTGTTCATCTCATGCCTTTTCCTGGCCACACCTGTTTACCTGTTTACCAGTTGGAACTCATAATCAACCTAGTTTGTAATCTTTTCCAAGGTGGTTGGATTCCATTAATGCTCTATCAAGGGAAGATGGGAGGCATGCGCCCACTCAGGACTCCACATTTAGATATGGAATAATAATAATAATAATAATAAATTTATACCCTGCCCACCTGGCTAGGTTTCCTCAGCTACTCTTGGCACCTCCCAACATACTATTAATAACACAATAAAACATCAAACATTAAAAACGTCCCTAAACAGGGCTGCCTTCAGATGTCCTCTAAAAGTCAGATAGTTGTTTCTTTCCTTGACATCTGGTGGGAGGGCGTTCCACAGGGCAGGCACCACTACTGAGAAGGCCCTCTGCCTGGTTCCCTGTAACCTCACTTCTCTCAGTGAGGGAACTGCCAGAAGGCTCTCAGAGCTGGACGATGGGGGTGGAGACGCTCCTTCAGGTATACTGGGCTCCACTTCACTGACTGGAGCTTCTAGGCCCTTTAGTTAATGTAATAAAGCATTTCATTTTAGGGGTTGAACTTAATTTTTGCAAATTTATTCAAGGAAAGGTCTTAAATATATGCTTTTTGGTGTGAGGAATTCAAATCTGCTATAATTTTTGTGACTGGACAACATTTAGCTTGGTAAGTTTGATGAAGAAGCACATACAGTCTATTGAATACTAATACAGTTGAAGGACCAGACTGCTATGCCATAAAACCTGTGATATTTTAAAACTTGTTTTCTGTCCTGTGTCATTGCAACTTGCTAATGCAACATCTTTGCAGATTCTTACTTTTAAACAATATGGGGGACTGGGTTGATACTGTACTCATTTTTGTGTGTATTTTGTAGATAACCTTTCCTACACTCTTGTCTCTTCGGTAGTGCATTAGAATCAATCCACAATGTAAGAGCTGCACACAAACCATACTGGAAGTGTTTGGTGCATGAAGGTAATGACACACTTGTCTAAAATTTGTTCTAAAGTGTAGATAAATTGATAAAACAAATGCAGTGAATATATTAAAGCAACAGATAAGTTCTCTAGTCTATCTGGCAGTTTAGGGGCAACTGTTTACTTGATATAGCTGGATGGGGATTCTGTTTAAGTGGGAGAATATAACTGACTGAATGAACATGGATAATTTTTAGTCTGTTCCCCCCTCCCTCACTTTCCAGCCCAACACTTATGGCAAGTTTACAGTGGATAGTCTCATGGGGAGTGGGATGTTTGGCCAGTATACTTGGGTTGAAGTCATTGGGGCTAAACTTATTTAAGTTTAGGGGAAACAATTCATCTGGTTTGTAGATCATAGCACATGGTTCCAGGTTTTTCCTCCTGAATGGTAAAATATTATACAGTGTTTACAAAAGGTAAGGCTAGAGCAGGATTCTGAATAACACATACGTAACTTTTAACACTGCCTTCCTAGAAACCTGCTTTGTCGATTTCTGCTGAGCCATTCCATCTATTTAGACTGAGTAATACATACAGTATGATCTGTGGCAAAGGTGGCGTTTTCCAGATGTTGTTGGACTCCCAATTCCCATCATCCCCAGCGAGTGTGGCCAATGATCTGGGAGGATATGAGTTCAGCAACATCTGGAAAGTAACCCCTTGGCTATTCCTCATTTGTGGGCTGGATTTCAGAACCTTGCTCATTCTTGGAAGACCTCTGGAAGTCTTGGAGAAGTTGGGAACATATGCAGTGTTAACAGCATAGATTGTCTTCTATTAAGAGTTACGCTTTTCATTGTGTGTTGCCCAGAGATGTCTTCTGTTGTTTTCAGACATAGCTCCATTGCAAGACCTGAGTACCAAGGCACAACTCCTACCCACACTAGGAGATGGAACGCCGAATAGTGAAGAGGCCATCAAAACAGACAAGTTTCTGGAGCTCCACATGAAAAATATTTCATTTCCGAGACCTCACGTTAAAACAACCATCGCCGTTGATGAAAGCAATGCACGCTTGCTTTCGCTGTCTGTTCAAACTGAGAAGGAAAAGGATACGAAAGAACTCCAGGCCCTTCTCAGGTTAGCCATACTGTTGCCAGGTCAGGAATAGAGTATGTTTATGGGAGATTTCAGTGCACATACTAGCCTGTTAACGCAAATTCCAAAGCAATTTCCCCCCCTGCACTTGGAATATTCCTAATCCTTTTTTGGGCGTCACCTGCAGATAACTTCATTATCAGTTTCTCTGATATTGACATGCAGTGTGTCAAACCAGTTAATACTGAATTAGGAGAACAGGAACAATGTACAATTATAGACCATGCACTTACAAACTGATTGGATTTCTCCCATTTCCCCTCATGTCTCTTTGCCTTCATTTTCTGTTTTCGTAAAGTGCGCCAAATGATGCTAATGCTTAGTAAAAGATGGCTCCTCGTTGAAGAATGACAGCATAACCTTTGCTGGTTAATTATACACCAGGGATTAGCAAACTTTTTCAGCAGGGGGCTGGTCCGCTGTCCCTCAGACCTTGGGGGGGGGGGCGGACTATATTTTGAAAGGGGAAAAAAATGAACGCATTCCTATGCCCCACAAATAACCCAGAGATGCATTTTAAATAAAAGGACACATTCTACTCATGAAAAAAAAACAAACCACTGATTCCCGGACCGTCCGTGGGCCAGATTTAGAAGGCTGTTGGGCTGGATCCGGCCCCTGGGCCTTAGTTTGCCTACCCATGTTATACACCTTGATATACGTTTAAAAACTTCACACGTTATTCAGATTGTAGTTATTCCAGCTTTTCCAGATTGTGACCTGTTTCCAAAAACATGTCTCTTGTAGCAGACTTGATGCTGATCTTGTGAAAGAAGGAAAGGACTTAAACTCATTTTTGAACATGTTGGCTGTCCTTGACAAAATCATTAAAAAGGAGGTAATATTAAAAGTTACAATTGTGCATGTTGTTGTTACTGATTCTTCTTTAGTCTGGGAGTGGTTGCTATCCAGGCTCTGCTTAAAAGTCTCTAGAGGCCAACGTGTTCCCTAGGTATTCTATATTAATTTGTGTTAACTTTAACATGGATATGTAGCTTATGCCTACAAATCTGAATCTTGGTATGACGTATATGTTTCAAAACACCTTGGGCGATAGCTAACGTTAATCAGACTCAGACTTAGGTGGGTATCACCCCTCTCTATGATATAAAGATTACAACATCTGCATTGTTAAAGACATTCCCTATTAAATTTCAGCATCCTGTTTATTAGGGGACAATAGCTACATTTGTTTTCCAGCTTCTTGCTTATTTTGATCATTGGGGAAATCCAGAGAAAATTGGGTTCGCGATCACCAATTCATTTAGTAATGGTGACGGGGTGCCAACTCGAATAAAATATTGGGAGGCCCAGGTAAGCCTCGCCCTGCATAATTGATCACAAAACATGGCGCACACATGCCATTTGAATGGCAATGCCCATCAACTTTGGAGGAGCCGGGCCCTCTCAAACATTTTATGGGGGGGGGGGGAGGGCGAAGGGGCCTCTGTCCCTAGGAGTTGGCTCCTACGAATGGTGAAGGTGGTCTCATTTACTTTGCAGCACAAAGATGTACTCAACAGACTGTTTTAAGGGGAACCTTTTTCCCAGTTGTGCTTTTAAACCACATCTTGACTGCGTTTCAGAATAGAAATGTTGGTTAAAGTATCTTTGTTCTTCAGGTGACCAACGGTCTCGCAGTCTCACCTGAAGTATCCCTTTCTTCCGCTATCGCTCTAAAACATTGCCGTAACCTGAAGGTACAAAAGTGAGTAAAAAGCATTTTGCATCCTGTGCTTTTCTGCGCAGTTCAGTTGTGCAGTTACAAAACGTTTAAGACGCTTTAGTTATATAACTGCTTAGTGCTACCTCTTGTTAATGAGTGCAGCGATGCTACAGAGCAATAATGTCTACCTTTCTTTTCGGACTGGGATAATTCCTGACAGTTAGGAAAACAAATCTTAATATATTTTGTGTGCGTGTTTTCAGTTTGTATGTGTAACTGGGTAGAATGGCCCAGGATTAGTTAGAGGTGACGAAAAACACATATTTGCTGGGTGCAAATATGTTTGCTGCTTCTCACATGCAGGGTGCAAAGTATTTACCATTCTGAGTGACACTGCATGTATGCAGATACTTTTAGTTCCAGATTCTGCAATCGTGAAACGGTTCTTTTGTGAACTAGAGAGCTTGGATGCATGCTTGTAGAATACAAGGCACAATTCCTTTCTTTTCCCCTTTTGTCATCCATTTGCAGTTTATTCCCTGGGTCTTCATTTCTTCATTTCTGCCTGTTTGTTTGTTTGTTACTTACCTGGCTATATTTTGTTAATTTACTTGCACTGCTCGCCATGCCACTCTTTTTACGTACATGGTATTTTTGTGGGTGGTATCTATTTAATTTAAATGCCACATATATTTTAAATGTGTGTTACAACACTTTAATGTCATTCTGCAGAGTCCTGTGTGTTTCTGTCGGTGACATGGATGTGAAAACTGATTTGGATGATGGGTAAGGATTTCATACCCACTCCATGCTAAGTGGGTTTAAACGCCCAAACTACAGACTATACTATTATATTGCTGATGACAATTTGGGCAAGTTTTTAAAATGACATTGAAGAGATGAGATGGAGATATGACTCATTCCTTGGTCTACTGTTCTACACATTCTTACCTGGGAGAAAGTCTTATTAAAACCAGTAGGACTTCCTTCTTAGTGCACTTGCCTATGGTTGAACTGTAAATAGGTTTTCCTGTTGCCAGACTGCATTCTAGAGCATCTTTTGAAAACATATCTGCTAAAATGGAAAAAAGAGCAAACGAGTTAGCTATCAAGATTATTTACAGACAGTTTCTCCCATGTTTTCTACAACTCTAGATGACCCATTCCTAAAATGTGAGGATTGTTATGTGGATTTAAACCAGCCCTACAAAAGCCCAGTTACTTATTGCTTTAATTCATAGAGTATTCCCATTGGCATCTAGTAGGATGCAAATGGGGAAATTGTGGCCCTTCAAGTTTTGTTGGACCATAACTTCCACCCTCACTTAGCACAGACCATGCTGGCTGGGGTAGACATAGCTTGGGAATTCAACAACAGCCGGGGGGGGGGGGGTCACAGGTTTCCCATCACTGTGGTAGAATCTACCTCCTTTTTGTTTCACAGCAAAGTTCTCCTGATAAATATTGGTGCTAAGCCGCCTAAGAAATCTGACACCAAATACGATCTAACCGTGAACTGGAAAAAGGTAGGCTTGATATTTTTTCTGATTCCTTTTCTTCCCTAAGTATGATTTATAGAGGGTACAAGAGTCTGAGCTTGAAGCTGAGCTAAACATTGAGCAAGATCCCCTGATTTCAACGGCTGATGACACCCAAGTGTTTGGGAACCCTGGGACATTTAGGGATTGCAAATATGTGTACATTGGTACCTCTGGTTAAGTACTTAATTCGTTCTGGAGGTCCGTTTTTAACCTGAAACTGTTCTTAACCTGAAGCACCACTTTAGCTAATGGGGCCTCCCGCTGCCGCTGCGCCGCCAGAGCACGGTTTCTGTTCTTATCCTAAAGCAAAGTTCTTAACCTGAAGCGTTATTTCTGGGCTAGCGGAGTTCTTAACCTGAAGCGTATGTCACCTGAAGCGTATGTAACCTGAGGTACCACTGTATATGTTCTTAAGGCTGCGTGTATGGGCATGCATGAAGCCTGTGCTTGTTGACTGCAGGAAATATAAATATGTGTCCTGTAAACACATTTGTTGTGTGAAGGTGGATGAACTCCAGCATAAATTGCTTAGAAACCCTACTTTGCAAATGTGTTGCACTGAGCTTCCTACCCAAACATGCACCTAGTGGCTAGGAAATGTCGATTTTTAGAAACAAAAACCAGTCAATCGATTTTGGGTTTGTGACTATACAACTGTATTAATTTTGTTTTACTTTAACTGAAGGGTGTTGAAACAAACAACTTCTTCTCTCCTGCCCTTGGACTCATTCTTCCGGTTGCATACAGCTATCAGCCTGACCTAACCCTTATAGTTGTTGGACCAAACCAGAGTGTTGGGCAAAATGGGATTTCCTTGCTTATTCGTTTACTGCAAGGCTTGGCACAGTCTCACATTCTTGCTCTGATTCAGGTAAAAAGTTGTTCTTAATGACAAAATATCATATTGGGTTTTTAGCAGGAAAGAACCAGAGAGAACACATTGCATTTTCTGCCTCCTCACATTTAAATTTTGTGTCATCCATGTATTCTATAAAGTGTTGAACAGTCTTGTAGCCTAATTCCAGTGCAAAATTACATTTTCATATCAAAGAATGTCCTCATCATGTGATACCCTTCAGGACAATGGTCTAAACCACTGAGCCTCTTGGGCTTGCCGATCAGAAGGTCAGCGGTTTGAATCCCCATGACGGGGTGAGCTCCCATTGCTCTGTCCAAGCTCCTGCCAGCCTAGCAGTTTCAAAGCACGCCAGTGCAAGTAGATAAATAGGTACCACTGTGGCGGGAAGGTAATGGCGTTTCCGTGCACTCCGGTTTCTGTCACGGTGTTCCATTGCGGCAGAAGCGGTTTAGTCCTGCTGGGCACATGACCTGGAAAGCTGTGGACAAACGCCGGCTCTCTCAGCCTTAAAGCGAGATGAGCGCCACAACCCCATAGTTGCCTTTGACTGGACTTAACCATCCAAGGGTCCTTTACTTTTTTTTTACCTTTTGTATTTGTTCCACATTTCTACATTCTCTGGTCCTCTGGAAAATATGCATGTGCATAGCAATTACAATCTAGCTTTCATTATCCCCATACCAGTGATGAAGAGTGGTACCCATAGCTCTCCTATTAAATTTGTATTTGAGGCACATGACCCCTGGTGACTCCATGCTGATTTATCAGTCACGTCTTTTGAACTCCCTTCCTTGGTGTTACAGGAAAGAATGGCAGAAAATACTTAGTTAGTTATATGTAGCGGTGGAAGTCAATGTAATTTTAAAATTGAATCTCTTACTCTTTTTTTCTTTCTGTTTTCTTTCTTTTTCTTTTATGTAAGTTTGAATGCTTATGTCATTTTATAACTCTTTGTATACTTTTTTGCAATAAAATTAATAATAATAAAAAAGGAACATCATGTTTTCTTATCTTTTTTTTAAAAAAAGGAAAGTGAGGTAACATTCTTGCAAGATATAATCAAAACCCTGAAGAGTGACTTTACACCTTCCTTTGGAACATACGCACCAGATCTGAAGGAGAATGTGCAGAGGGTAATAGAATTAAGAGAGCAACTTCAAAATGAATGGAAATTACTTCAGTGTTCAGCGAAGTAATAAGGTATGTATCTATTATATAAGGAAAGTAAAATTAAAATGGACATTGAATTTAGACTGCAGTCCTAAACACGTTTATCTAGAAGGGAACCAAAGTTGAACTTATGGGGCTTGCTTCTGAGCGCATAGGATCGAGTTGTTAGTATTGCTTTTCTAAATACTCTGTGCTTTTTCAAGGCCCTGATTTAACTGCCATTACAAAAGCTCATGTTGCTTTATGCTGTAAAATCTGATGGATTCCTTCCCCCCGCTCCCTTGTATAGCAAAGGTTTCCATTGCTGAAAGATGAAATATACTTGGCTGTCATTTTGGCTCTCCCTTTTGATCTGCGTATCCAGAATCAAAATAAAGGGGAAATGAAGATTATCTAGAAAATCAGCAGATAAAAAGAATGAAGAGTGAGCTACGCAACAGGAATGATGCTGCAAGAATCATTTCACATTTTACTTATCTATCTTTTTCAAATGGAATTTATGTATTTCACAAAATACTTTTCTATCTTTTTTTAAAATTAAACTATAATTAAACAAGACTGTGTTAACTTCAGTTCGTAAGAAATAAATTTGCCAACACTCGATAAGGAGGCCAGTAAACACACACTGGCTTGGTTTGCATGTAACACTAAACTAAACTATGGCTTAACGTGAATGAGTAAGCATGTTCCTGGAGCAAAAATCGTAGCTGCTTCTCTTGGTTCTGCCACACTACCTAGAGCCAAACCATAGTTTGATTTAATATTTGCAACAGTTACAGCTGTTGAACTATGTTAATGAGCAATTCCACACAGAGTGCATTGCAATAATCTAACTTGGAGGTCGCCAGAGCATGGCTTGCTGTGCCCACGCTATCTGTCCAGGGAAATAACTGTAGTTGATGAACCAGCTTTGTTAGAAATAGCTCTGGAATCTTAGAAGGAACAGGTGCCTTGTTAGGCCAAGTAGTGGACCTAGCAGAGAGATGAGAAATGGATTGAAGCTTTTAACCAGGCAGAGGGCCTTCTCGGTAGTGGCACCCGCCCTGTGGAACGCCCTCCCATCAGAGGTCAAAGAGATAAACAACTACCTGACATTTAGAAAATACCTGAAGGCAGCCCTGTTTAGGGAAGTTTTTAATCTGTGATAGTCTATTTTAATATTTGTTGGAAGCCGCCCAGAGTTGCCGGGGAGACCCAGCCAGATGGGTGGGGTACAAATAAATAATAATAATAATAATAATAATAATAATAATAATAATAATTTATTTAACAGGTGCGGTTAAAGAGCCAATCCTCATGCTGAAAACATCTGTGTTGTGGTGGGAAATGACCTAGTGGCAGGAGGGCATCAAATGAGGAATTCTTTTAGAAAGGACCCACTTGTAGAAGTGATGGAACCGATAATATTGTATCTTACACTGATTAGGAGTTTCCGTCACTGGAAATGGAAACAATTGGGATTTTGTTACACATATTCACTACATGGAAACCTGTGTGTCATTGTGTGTGTGTGTGTGTGTGTGTGTGCGTTCAGATGCATACATTGAAACATTACGTGGGAGTGCTGCGGGTCTGCAAGGACCGATGTTACCACCCACCCACAGTGGGGACTAACTAACCTATATGCTCCCGTTCCCCCACTATGCATGCTTTCAATCCCACAGCCATCAAAATATTCTGATGTTCAAACAACTTGACAGGGGCGTAGGAAGGGGGTGGGTGGGGGTGGTCTACCCCGGGTGGCATCCCTGAGTGGGGGTGACAAAAGTCACACTGTGGGGGGGGGGCTTGCCCCGCCGCCCCCGTGTGTGGCGGATCACCCCACCCCACTGGGTGCACAACATGACCACTGCTCAAGGCACCCATGCAGCTAACTCCACCACTACTCTCCCGTAATACATATTTGGTGGTCTCGGGTGGCGGTTTTAGGCCTTGTACAGAATCCTTTAGTCTTATCATTCCTATAAGGGGACATGAAGTGGTGACCCCCCCCTCCCGGTAGTGGTGTTTTCAGGGTTCCCCGTTAAAGGGTATGTGTGAAGGGAGTCACTGGCCATGCGCTGAAAAGTTGTCAGTGAAGTTCCCAAAGCTGTGCGGTGAGGGGGGCTGGCTGGTTGTGTAAACAGGTGTTTTGCAGTGCCCCCTCTGATCTGATTAACCCTGCTGTGCCTCAGTGCCCAGGCTGGGGGCTGAGAGGAATATACACCCAATGCCTAAGCCAAGGTTCCTTACATCTGAAATGGTTAATAAAGTTGTGGCCATTTTATATCCCACAACACGTAGCCATGTGTGGTTTTTTGGTCTCGGGCTGTCGCCTGGAGGGTCTGGGTTCTCCACCTGGGCATGCAAAGGACAATGGGAGTTGTCCGATAGTTCTCAAATCCGTCTTATTAGTATAAGCCTTTTTACAGAAATGCCTCCACAGCATGAACACGTACTCTCAACTTGTAGGGTGTTCTCCCCACCCCATATAATTTCCCCCTTCCTCTTACCTGTTCTTTTAGAAGACACCTGAAGGCAGCCCTGTTTAGGGAAGCTTTTAATGTTTGATGGATTATTGTATTTTAATATTTTGTTGGAAGCCGCCCAGAGTGGCTGGGGAAGCCCAGCCAGATGGGTGGGGTATAAATAATAATAATAATAATAATAATAATTATTATTATTATTATTATTATTATTATTTCTATATGGTGGGTTTGGCAGCAGCCCCAGCAGTGCACAAAGGAGATCCTGCAAGAAAGAAGGTATCTTTGAAGCAGGGGAGAACTCAATGCTATGCGCTGCTTCGAGGGAAGAATCCCTGAACATGTGAAAGGTCTGTCACAGACCAAACTCCAGGGGCAGAACGTCCCCATAGCCAACCAGCCAGCTGTGACACCCACCCCAGGGACTTAAAAGCAGATGCCACTGCTGAGCTCACAGGAGCCACCTTTTTGCAGGAACCAACAGATGACCAGGAGATGCAGCAGAAGAGCAGCTCTGACTGCATGGCTTTAAAAGAGCATTAAGCGACGGAACGGAAGGAAAGGCCGGTCAAAGGCTACAAGTCCTGATGGAGACAACAGGGCTTCAGAAAAGCTGTTGCAGGAAGTCCCATGTGGACAGAGGCTTGAATCCTGTTTGTGGCTTTTCCACTGGCATCTGGGTGGCCCCTGGAAGAAGAGGAGACGGGATCAGGTGAGCCCTTGGCCTGACCCTGCAGGCCCTTCTTGTGTGTTTGCTAAGGCCCCCCCTCCTTCCCTCTGTCCCATTAGCTCTGAGGCAAGAATCCTTAGTCTGGGCTCCAGTCCCTCCTGGGATGCAGCGGCTCCCAGGCTGAGTCTGTCCTTTGCTGCAAAACAAACAGAGACAGCAGGCGCCTCGCTCCTAGCCATGCTAGCACCAGTCTGGGGCAGGAGGGTGGGGGACCTGGGAAGGGGGCATTTCCTCTTGCCTGATCTTACAAGCTTTCCCCCACTTGGCCTCCATACGGGCGTCTCGGCTCCGTCCCAGTTGGCCTAGCTCAGAAGCAGCAGCAAAAGTATCCTCCCTTTCTGAAAAAAGTTGAGATGCTGTTTTAATTGGAGGAAACTTTGGCTGCTGCTTCTGCGCCAAACAGAGCCGGGAAGGAGCCATGCCCGCATGGAGAAGGGGCAGCGAGGAAGCGGTGCGAGGGATGACAGCTGGGAACCACCAGGATGTCCTCTCGTTCTTCATCCCGGGAGCTGGAGCCTCATCCCTGGAGGTGTGGCCCTGTGGAGGAAACAGGACATCGTATGAGAATGGGCTGTGACTGGAAAACACTATGGACAGAACGTCAGCTCAGACGCACATTCAGCTGTCTTAGTCACACCAAGTATTGAAAGGCTTCTCTCCTCTTTCACTGTCATGGAGAATCCTGGAAATCCTCTAGTGCAGGCATGGCAAACTCCGGCCCTCCAGATGTTTCAGGACTACAATTCCCATCATTCCTGACCACTGGTCCTGTTAGCTAGGGATGATGGGAATTGTAGTTCCAAAACATCTGGAGGGCCGGAGTTTGCCATGCCTGCTCTAGTGTGTTCAGGGTGCTGGGAATGGTAGGTCCTTGAGAAAGGACAGTTCCCATGATTTCGGAACAAATTAAGTTCGTAACCAGAGGTACCACTGTACTCCAAATCTACCATTTATTAATCTCTAGGGTTTAGGGGTATCCCCTGCAAATGCATAAGAGTTTTTGCCTGCATACTTTTTACTGCCACTGTTGCTATGAACCAATGCATGAGAATAAAGTAAGGAAGGCTTATTTTTAAACTTCTCAGCTTGCGGCCTGATTCTTTCTGAAGTGGGCAGCTGACTTCATAGCTGGACTTGCTCCAAACAAGGTTCCACAGCCTAATTCCTATCATTTTAAGTTTTCTGTCAAAGATGGGATTTTAAAACTCTGTTCAGCTCACATTTGTGGGTATCTGGAGGGATAAATTTCAACTAACGTATACTGTACTCTCATTCCTGTTAAAGCCCATCCCACACAGTGACAAGATCCTGAAACTTAAGGGAAATTCTCTTTAAAATGATCTGCAACTTAGTTAGGAACGAGGAGCCTGTAGGTTGACATTTCAGTGGAATTACCCAATGACTTCAAGGTGTGATGTGTATGCAGCCTTAGAGTTAAGAAAGAAGAGGCATGGAAAGGCCATATGGTTCAACCTTGTAAACAACCAGATATTCACAACAGAAAATATAATCTAGGGACCACTGCTGAGGACCTGCCAAGCTGACAACATCTGTGGACAAGTCAAGCCAGGGAGCCAAGCCACATGCACCAGTGATGGGTGATGATGATAATAATAATAATAATAATAATAATGCCACTCATCTCCTCTGGGCCTCCTACCTTCAGAATTCATTTTTATCATCACTTGTCTAGCAAGTATCTCATCATCTGACAGGCATCCCTCTTGCAGGGCACTATAAGGCTTGCTTGCAAAGCAGCACTTTGTGACATCAGCTGGCAAACAGGGGCCAGGCAGCTGGGTTGCCAGGCAGCTGAATTAATAGAAAGAAAATCAAGGGTGTGTGTGTCAAAGTGTGCTTGGATGAGGCCACCGGGGGTCAGTTCAGAGGGTGCTGTTGGCGTGTGTGGTTGTGCCTCCCCTTGTTCTGCATCTTGCTCCCACGCCCGTTCCTTTAGCTGCTCAATAGAATCATAGCATGGTAGAGTTGGAAGGGATCCCTAGGGTCATCTAGTCCAACCCCCGACAATGCAAGGATCTTGCCCACAGCCAGCCCTGGCTGGGCTCCAAACTCTGACCATCTTCTTACCAGCCGGATGCACTGACCCCTTGCAATTCTGCATGGGGTGGAGAAAGGGGAGAGAGAAATGTTTTACTCTCTGTCCCTCAGGACATTGATATGAGAGCCACACCATGCAGCCCTGTCATTATCTCGAGGGCTGTCACAGGGAGGAGAGAGGAAGCTTGTTTTCTCCTGCTCCAGAGGCCCTCAGGACCTGAAGCCATGGCTTCAAACTTCAAGAAAGGAGATTCCGACTCAACTTCAGGAAGAACTTTCTGACAGCAAGAGCTGTTGGACAGTGGGAGGAAATCCCTCGGAAGGCGGTAGACTCTCCTTCCTTGGAGATTTTCAGCAGGGGTTGGATGGCTATATGCCATGGATGCTTTAGCTGAGATTCCAGCATTGCAGGGAGTTGAACTAGATGACCCTCAGGGTCCCTCCCAACTCTACAATTCTATGATCCTACGATTTAAAGTACATCCAATGAGCACTGAAAGCACATGACATCACCCAAATGATCCTGGGCATTGTAGCTTCCCTCTCACAGACCTACAATTCCCAGAACCCCTAAGAAACTACAATTCCCAGGATCATTTGGAGGAAGACACCTGCTTTTTGGAGCAGGGAGGAGAACCTGCAACTCACTTCCCCCAGTTTCCTAGGAACCAGGAACGGGAAGCTCAAGTGCTTCTAACAGGATGACTTCACGGAGCAAGGTGGATAAAATATTGTTCCAAAAGTTGGGTACCTCCCCTCTCTCTGCCGAGCGGTGTCAAGAGCCCATGGGGTTCCAGGCTCTCACCTTTGGAGAAATGAGGCATGGCGGAGACTGTTCTAGCTTTCAGAAAGAGTACAGCTGAGTCCTTTCCAGAGGGACTTGTCCTCCACAGCAGGGCAGCCAGTTGGACTCCAGAATTATGGTGGAGAGTGACGATTGGAGGAGCCTTTGAAAGCGAGTTTGAATGTTGGGGTGGGGGAGGCAGTTGAGAGTTGGTTGAGAGTGGTGGGTTCTAGAAGGAGCGGGGGGGGGGTGCGCCAAGGCACGGCTTCCGTGTCGGACGTTCGGCTTCCAAAGAACATTCTCAGACTGGAACAATCACTTCCGGGGTTGCGGCGTTTGGGAGCCAAAACATTCGAGTCACAAGGCGTTCAAGATCCAAGGTACAACTGTATGTTCTTTTAAATATATATTTTTTTAAATGCTTTCAGCTTTAGGTTTGTCTTTGCTGAATATAATTGTCTTAAATAGATGCTGTGAGCTATCTTGAGCAGTTGTGGAAAGATTTTGAGTATTTTAAATAAACAAATCAGCATCCTTTTCCCTCAGACGGCGAGGCCTCAGAGTTCTAAAAATCCCGCCTTCCCGCCTTCGTCGCTCCCCTGTGATGTCACAAGGCCGCGACTCGCACAGGAGTGCGTTTTCCCATCACGGCGGCGGCAGCGCTGAGGGCTCGCCGAGCTCCGCGGGGCGCCCGTTTTTCGCGCCGCCCTTCAGCGGGGATGGGCTGAAGAGAGGCAAATACGGACGGGCGGCGGCAGGCGGGCGGTTCGCGTCGCCGTGAAACACCCCGGAGCGGCGGGAGGCCTGTTCGGTATGGGGCGTTGCCATGGATACCGGGGGGGGGGAGCGGGTGCGCCGGGCCTTACGGAGGTCGCGGCGCTCGAGTCTCGACCCTAGAAGCTCTTTCCGCCTTCTTCGTTGCAGGTGGTATGGAGGCCTCTCAATGTGGTGCAGGGTTGGCATTCAGCACATCCTACCGAGCCCTGGCTCCTTTTAAGCTCCATTAACTGTCCCTTCTTTTTTAAAAAAAGTAGGGTCTGTTGCGGGGCGGGGCAGGGGCAGGGACAGGGGCGCACTTTGGCAATATGAAGGATGGAGACCAAAAGGAAGCAGTTTTTTGGGGGGGAGGGGAAACGCACAAGGGCTCCTATGTTGCATTGACTGTATACTTTATATTTGACTTTCTCCAGTAATGTTTAATTCTGGATTGTTTTATTGATGTTTTAATGTGCTGTAAACGGCTTTGAGGTTTTTCTTCAAAATAATAAAACAGTATAGAAATGAAAATAATAATAACAATAACAATAATAATAATATGGTACCGTGAGTGAGGAGGACAAAATTCTCCCCCACCCATTTCTTATGCTCATGACAATTCATTTGGCTACCGTTGCTTTTGAAATGGATTATCTCCGTAGGTGTCCCTATAAATGTAGGTACGGTGATCGGGTTATAGATATAGGTATGGTTGTTGGGGGTTCGTGGCTCCATTCGAATATTAAAAATATTGTAGAGATACCAACATTTTGAAATGTAGAGGGTCCATGGCTTGGCTTTTGAAGAACAGGGGTCCCACAGTACTTAGCTTATTGGGAACCACTGGTTTAGACCTTTAATGCACAGTTCGTAAGTATGTTACATTAATAAAGTAATTGAAACTCTATTTCAGTAGGGAGAAGATCATTAATTAATCTCCTTTTGCTTTTCCAAGCAGTGTAATGGATCCCCAGCAGATTCTTAGCACTGGTTATACACAAACTTGACTTCAAGAGGATATCTAGTTAACTGCTGCTGCCATGGAGAGTATTACAAAGCTGTTTGGTGATTTGTGTGAGGCCCACATAGCAGGTTTGTCAAAGGAGGTCCATTTGGGCAGGGAAAAGAACAACAAAAAAGGATTGAATAAAAGCCTCAAGAAAATTGCGTATAATGCTTTGTTTTCTACCCTTTTCGTGGATGAGACCCAGAAGGCACAGTCAAATGTTTCTAGACTTCCAGTGAAAAACAGAATTCTAATGCTATCTTTCAACTTGAGAGTTGCTGGAATGGGCAAGGAAGCTGACCGGCTGGAGGAGCTTGTAGATGATTTGGAAAGGTCTACCTGTTTACCATTTACTGAAATTACTTCTGTTCTGGATCTTCTGGTTCAGCTGGCAGGAACTGGACCACCTCAGTGCTTACCACCCAAGAAAGACTACTTTGCAAACAACAAATATGTTGGAAGAAATGTAAAATACCAAGGTTACGATTATTATGATGTTAGTGTGTTTGAAGCCGAAATGCAGGCTTTAATTGCAAATGAGGAACATCAGTTTAGTGATACAGTTCAAAAGACACTGCAGATCATGGAGGCAGCGCCTGGCACAGGTCTTCCTACTGTGGAATTATTTTCACAAAGCTGCCCGGTCAGTGACAAGTTTGAGAGAGAAACCCGTGTCTCGCTCTTTGGGGCTCTTATTCACAGTCGTACATATGACATGGATATCAAGTTGGATTTTCCACCAGTGCCTGACAGTGCTGATTTGTCTGGACTTGCAATCAAGGTATGGAGCATTTTGGGTGACCCTTTTTTTATATTTGGCATAGATATTTGTTAGAGCATGCAAGTTGTAATAAATTGTGGCATCTTCTTCATAAATGTTGTTTTCAGTTAGACGCTCATGAGGAAAATTCTTTGTTAATAATTTCCTTGCGTCTTCCTTCTGTTGTCTACCTATTGTTTCCCTTTCTCTCTTGCTTGTTCATCTGAGAGCACTTGCAGTATTCTGACCCCTTTAGCTTCTTTGCAAAAATTAGTTTCCACATGCCACATTATTTTTGAAATCCAGAGTGGTACAATCTGTAGCCACCATCTTGTGTGTTGGATTTATATGTGCAGCAGGGCTTTTGTTGTCTTTTTTGCTTGATTTTCTTCCAACACCTTGTATACAACAGCATACACCATTGTAGACAACTTTTGAAATTTAAGGAGCGGGGGAGGGAGAAGGCAGTATTTTTGTTTTAAGGAAATGCTTCATGTATTTCCTGAATCCTACCAAATGATGTATCCTGATCTGATCACAATCTGTATATTGCAACAGCTTTGTAAGGTAGCTCATTAGTGTTCTCATTTTAAAGAGGGGGCAGAGGAACCACGTCTTATTGTATGGCTATACAAGGATTTGAACCCACGTTCATGGTCAGTATTGTTTCTCGCTATGCCCTTTAGTTCTTCTGCCTAGTAAAAGAAGCAGTACAGACCATCTCAAATGTAAGAATTAACTTATCAAGTTACTCCTTGCAGTTGGGCAATACATGCTTTGCCACACTTATTTCAGAGTGAATAAAAACATTAATCTTGGTCCACCAGGGTGTAGATAGAATATGCAGCACTGTACTAGGAATGATTTTTAATTAGGAGATGCATCAGGAACGATCTGAGGAACTAGGGAGGCAGGCTAAAGAAGTTAACTCTTTTGGTCACAATTATGGAAAATCACTGTGCTGAAATATAATCAACTAGGTACATGTTTTTATAGGTCCCCCAAAGTATAGATCCTTCAGAAGATGAGGGATTCCAGTCTGCATCCAATCTCACCCCTGACTCTCAGTCAGAACCCAGTGTGACACCAGATATTGATCTCTGGGAAGCAGTGCTCACCTACGGACCTAGTAAACGGAGATGTTGGGAAAGGATTGGATGGTATGTATTTGTCTTTAAGATTCAGAATGTTGAGCTGTTTTTGTTGGAAGCTGCCATGATTAGTATCAAGTCAATATTTGTCAGTGAATTTGAAACAAGTTTCCAGAATTATTTTTGAAATGGCAAAATTCAAGGCCTAAGGTGGTATTCAGCTAAGTTTTTACTCAGTGTAGACCTATTAAAATGAATTGACCTAACTTGTACATTGATTTCACTGTCTTTTCTGATTAAAACTTAGTTGAATACCACCCCTCTAACATTCCCAATAAAACTGGGACTTGAGAATGGCAGCTGAATACAAACTGGAATCCAAAAGGCCATACACACCTAAGCTTTCCAGGCCTTCCTGTTGTATCTTCCAAAAAGTTACGGAGCCTGGCAGATGGGGAATCTCTAGAGTGTCATCCATTGTACTATTAACTGAGGGGAATCTGGCAAACCACCAATGTACTCTAGGCATTCCCATGGATCTGCTTAGATCCTAACAATTGGGAGACTTTGCATGTAATTCTGAACCATGGTCTACCATTATGAAAATCAGCTGCAGTGAGCCTTTGGATCCCAGGCTTTCCTTTCCTCCTTGTGACTTCAAGAAGATCATCTTAGAACTGTAGAGTTGGAAGGGACCCAGAGGGTCATCTAGTCCAGCCCCCTGCAGTGCAGGAATCACAGCTAAAGAAACCCTGAGAGATAGCTGTCCAAAGCTTAAAAACCTTTAAGGATGTAGAGTCCACCACCTTTCAAGGGAGTCTGTTTCACTGTCAAACAGCTCTTCCCATCAGAAAACTCTTCCTAATGATTCTACTTTCTTGTCTTTTGAATCCATTGGTTTGGGTCTCTCCAACCCACCGAGCAGCAGAAAACAAACTTGTTCCGTCTTCCGTGTAACGGCCCTTCAGATATTTGAAGATGGCTCTCATATCTCCTCTCAGTCTCCCATTATCCAGGCTAAACATACCCAACTCCCATCAACCGATCCTCTTAGGCTTGGTTTCCAGACCCTTTATCATCTTGGTCACCTTCCTCTGCACACTGACTTCTTGATATCCTTCTTAAATTGTGCTGCACAGGACCCCAGGTGGTGTCTGGCCAAGGCAGAATAGAGTAGATCTGGACCCTAGACTTCTGTTGATATGGTCTAGAATTTCATGAGCATTTTTTGCTGTAACATCTGAATTGATAGAGGCCATGTAAATCCTAGGCTGGGGCCTGTTCTTGATGCTGGGCTGGATGAAAGCCATTCAGAATATCTCTCTTCCACAGGGCCTAGGTTTTTCAGTGTGGCACTTTATACATTTGTTATTTTTTTTTCTCTCCCAAACACAGTCCTCCTGGGAAAAAAGAGGAGCCGTACCTTTCTGAAGCTGGCAGAGAAGCCTTTGACAAATTTTGCAGACTTCGAGAAGGGGAATTGCAGTTTTTCAGCAGTACCAAACTTCAGCTTCCACAACGTGTTTTAATAAAAGAATCAGAACTTGTTAAAGATGTTTTGAATGTCCTTATTGGGGTGGTATCTACTTCATTCTCATTTAATCAGGTATACAGAAGTATGTAAATTGCTGCTGAGGAGCTCTAACCTTTGCTTTTAAGACCCAGCATGCACACTTGTATTTTATGTCAGCAGAAATAATATTGTAGTAACGTACATCATTTCACAGAGAGGGTGCATGTTACTGAATTTTGCAAAGCACATGAAAACAAGACTTTTCTGAAAGTATCACTTATATACCCTTATGCTTATGAAGAGTTACTAAGTAGACAGAAAAAACTAATATGGGTTGTATCCATCATAAGAGTATTCATTTAAAAAAACCCCACATGCAAATCACAAACTGGTTTATAGTACAAAATATGCAGTAAAACCAATACCTATATAATAACAGTAAATCCAGATTAAGAAGAGACTGACATTAATTGCCAGTATGGACCCAAGCACACAATCCAGGCATGGTAGATCTGGCAATAAAATGCAATTTGCATTGTGCAGAAAGAAATGTTTTGGGAACTATTCCCTAGAAAATAAGGGTTTCCATGTGAATTTTCATTTTATGGATTTAATTTTCTTTACAATTTTACCATGTGTGTATTTTAATTTTTTTACCTAATGCCATAAAATTGAATCTGCTGATAAGCTATCAATAATCACTTAGTGTTTTTTTGCATAGTATGCTCCCCCCCAAAAAAAAATATTTTTAAAAACAAACAGTGCATCTATTATTAGCTCTAACTTACGATGATGAGGACTTGTGTATCAATTTTGTAACTACTTTGTGTGCTGTACATTTTAATTGATGACTTCCTTTTTTTTACAACCCTGCAGGCAGCCGTGATGTTTGTGGCCAAGCAGGGTCTACATGTATCTGGAACTTCACCTGAAAGCATGAGCAGTCTCCTGTCAGAAGTTGCTGAATATGGAACTTATTACACTCGACTGAGCCACTTCTCTGTCCAACCAGTTTTAGACTCTTCGTACAGAAAAGGACTTGTTTTTCAGGTAGCATGCTGGCAGTTTTGCTATCACTTATCTAGCTTGATGTCCTGCTATATTTCTGTCTTTATCTGATGTCTATTGGTTAGATCCATTTGCACCCTCTTGTTCATGAAAGCAGCTCGGATCCTACAGCTTCACCTCCCAAGTTGTACTGTAGGGTCCCCAACACTCCAGAGCAGAGTTTTGGGAGAAGCAAAGGGGAAAGAAGTACAGAGCACCCCTTTCTATCAGCAGAACCTGGTTATCTCTGGAGAGTACCCAAACTCTTTCAGTGGTGACCAAACTTTTTTCAAAGAGTGCCAGATTTAATGAAGTGAAGGGCCATGAGGGCTGACCAAACAGCCGACCAAAGTTGTTGAGCTTTTTTAGGATTGAAGTTGAGCTTTTTAAAGGGTTGAACTAGGTTTTTTGGGGACGCGGGTGGTGCTGTGGGTTAAACCATTGAGCCTAGGGCTCACAATCAGAAGGTCGGCAGTTCGAATCACCGCGATGGGGTGAGCCCCCGTTGCTCGGTCCCTGCTCCTGCGGGAAGATAAAAGGCTTTTCCGTGTGCTGCTCTGGTTCTCCAGAAGCAGCTTAGTCATGCTGGCCACATGACCTGGAATCTGTACGCCAGCCCCCTCAGCCAATAAAGCGAGATGAGCGCTGCAACCCCACAGTCGTCTGTGACTGGACCTAATGGTCAGGGGTCCTTTTACCTTTACCTAGGTTTTTTTAAAAAAAGATTTTAACCCAGAAAATAAACTGCCACAGGGACCGGATTAAACCGACCTCTGGGCCAGATTAGGCCCTTGAAACGGACTTTGGACATGCCTGTGAGAGTGGAAGTGGGGAGAGAGGTATAGTCTCTACTCTGAACAAAATGTGCTGATATATAGCTGCCTAGAAGCCAGTTTGGTGCAGTGGATTTGGAGTTGAAATTGGGTCCAGGAGTTGTTGAAATCCTCTTTCAACCCGCTGGGAGCAACAGTGGTTTACTACATTGAGTTTTTGTGATGGCAGAGGAGGGAAATAAATGTGGTGTGCCTTAGGCCTTAGTGATTAGGTGGCTGGGTTGTGAAGAAGAATTACTAGTTAGATCTACAGTAGTTAGATTTTCCAGAATGGATTGCTGGAGTTTGGGACCAGGTTGTCGGGGAGGGAAGTTGATGAAAGGGAGCTACAGGAATAAGTAATGAGAAATGCTGTGTTTATCCAAGCAGTGAGGGCAATCATTCCAAGTTGTTCTGTGGACAGTTGTTGGCATTTGTCCGTCTCAAGAGACAATTCACCGCCTCCAGGGGTGAAGTCAAACTGCTGGAGAATTACAGCACCTGCTGTGGCTGCAGAAACCTCCAACAAAGATGTAAAAAAGTGTCCCAGGCGATTGCTGGAGATGTGGAGAAAAACCAGGCACTCTTTACCACATGTGGTGGCAATGCAAGAAAATTAATATGTTCTGGGAGGGCATCCATTTGGAATTGCAAAAAATGCTAAAAATCTCCTTTTATAGAAAACCAGAGGCCTACCTTCTGGGAATTATAGATTTGGATATACAAAAAAAAAAGGATATCTTTTTATATGCTACGGTTGCAGCAAGAGTTTTAATTGCTGCAAATTGGAAATCTGACAAACTTCCATCTATGCAAGATTGGATCCAAAAAAATGACTGAATATGCAGAGTTAGATAACTTGTCTGAAAAAATAAAGAATAAACCAAAACAGGTATTTGTTTCTAAATGGGAAGTCTTTAAAATGTATTAGAAAAACAATTACAGAAGTTTAAACTCTGTTGCAGCATTTGACAAATTTCAGTTGTAGTATCAAGAATGATGTGAGATCAAAGAAAAATTAAGAATCAGTTAAACCATGATAATAGTTTTTACCGGCAATAAATTATATGTAATTGAATTAAGGAGTAGGTGGGAGGTCAGGTGTGTAGTCAAAAGACCTCTTTTCTTTTTGTTATAATGCTTTGTGTTTTTTGTTTATTTTACTTCGTTTATTATTATTTCTACTTGTTTTTTGTTCAGTTTTGATGTTTAGCTTTTTTCATTGTGCATGAATAATAACAATAAATAAATAAAAAGAAAAAAGAAAAGAAACCTCCAACAAAGGAGAGTCCACAACCCCCCAAGAGAGTCCGTTCCACTGTTGAACAGCTTTTGCTGTCAGAAAGTTCTTCTTGTTGTGTCAGGGTACTGTCCCCGGTGCAGTGCAAGGTGGTGGAAGGGCTCTTGGGATGCTACAGAGAGCCCCGGTCCCACCTGGCCAGCAGCACCTCCTCTAGCAGCAGAGGGAGCAGCAAGGCTTCGAGCGTGGAGGGGCAGGCTTTTCAGGGTATGGAGGGAGAAGGCTCTGAGGATGCTGAAGAGCCCTTGCACTCCTCTCGCTCAAGGGGCGAGGAAAGAGACACGCACCTTCCAGTGCCCCAAAGGCGCCGAGGAGTGAAACGAAAGAATGGGCGGCGGGATTTCCGTATATCGAAGCTCTTTTGTTGGGGTCAGAACCGGAAAGGGCCATTCCCAGATTCGGACGACACTTGATGCAGACATGGACTTATTAGCTCTGCACTGTACAGTTTGCACAATAAAACTCTTAAAGGAAACTCGGAGTTTTGCCTGCTTACTCGTGAGCAACCAACAGAGGACCTTACACGTTGTTTAGTCAGAATCTCCTTTCTTGTAACTTGAAGCCATTGGTTCATGTCCTGACCTCCAGAGCAGGAGAAAACAAGCTTTTTCCATCTTTCATGTGACAGGTGTTTGAAGATGGCTTTCGTGTCTCAGTCTCCTCTTTTTTAAAAATCCAAATAATTTTTATTGATTTTCATGTAAATACAAGAACAACATGTAACTACAGTTACTTGTCCAGTGGTACAATCTTACTAAGTTTCATATGCAGTACACAAGCTATATGTTTATTTATGCATTGTCAATTCAAGTATCCTCTCCACAGAGATCTTGTGTTGTGGGTGGAATGAAAGCATATTCTGTCTCAATTATAAAGGAAAGGAATGGAAGCCAAGTCTCGCCAAAAGTGTCTTAATCTCCTCTTTTGCAGGCTAAACATACCCAGCTCCTTCAACTGCTTCTCATAAGGCTTGGTTTATTTATATAAATATTTATTTACCGCTAAATCATCAAAAATTTCAAAGCGGTTTACAGCATTAAAAAGATAAAAGCTATACAATGCAAGTGGGGGGAAAGTTTGAAAAAAAAGTTAAAAACAAGCACCTGCTCATAGGGTGTAAATTGGGCTTGCACAGATCCTAAGCATCTGAAGGAGGCTCAACAAGAATAGTACACCCAGTTGCCACCTTCCTATAAAGCATACACTGAACGTATGCCGTGCACAAACAATTGTCATAGCAGATCTTCTTTTCACTTCTCTCCTGTCAGGCATTTACAAGCGGGTTGAGAAAATACCTGCAGTACTACCGAGCGTGTGTTTTGTCGACTCCTTCCACTCTGACTCTTCTAACCATCAGCTTCCTCTTCAGGAAACTAGGACGCCAGCTAAGGTAATACCATGGCATTAAAAGTTAATGGAAAGGAAGCCTTGACATCTTACATGCTTGATCCAAACCACAAAGGAATCAAGAGACGTGCCCTTTAAACTGCTGATGGCATTGCTGTAGTTTAGTCCTAACTGGGAAAGCAATTTAAGACTAGATTAGCTAGCATTGTACCGTTTCTCCTATAGTCTGTAATCTGATGATCAGTTCTCCATCACCTTCACTGTTATACCGTCTGCTTACGCAGCATAGTCGTAGCATAATATTTTTAGTCAGGTAATTTAGACGGTGGGTTCATAGGTGAGACATTTAAAGTAACCGTAGGGGCGTAGGAAACTGCCTTATACTGAGTCATGCCATTGGTCCATCTCAGCTCAGTATTGTCTGCACTGATTGGCAGTGGCTCACTAGGGTTTCAGGCAGGAGATTTCCCATTCCTACCTGGAGATGATGGAAAATGAACCTACGACCTTTCGCATGCAAGGCAGATGCCTACTGCTTTATATTGTAATATTTATTCCCTTCCTCAGTAACATATATTATTTACAAAGAAGGGTTAGTGGGTCCGAGTCTTTTAACACTAGAACCAGGGTGGCCAGCTTCTGTACAGGCAACTCTCCACTTACTTTAGTTCCTGGGTACCTCTTGTATACATGAAATTGCGTATAGTGGGGGGGGGGAAGCACCCTCTAAACCCCTGATAACCAGTAACACATACCAGACTGGCATGAATGGCAGCACTGGCGGTTCTCAGTCTTCCTCATCACCTCCTTTCTGGCTGATTTCCCTGCTCTTTTCACGCCATTCCCATCCCCAGTTTTCACACTTTTTGGGGCTGTTTCTGCAGTTTAACTTGGATTATTTCTTTATTTCTTGGTACTGCATATATATGTGTGGAGTCGCCTATATTCTGAGGGAACTGGATACTGTTCCAGAAGTGTATTTTATTAGGCAAACTGGCACGTGGAAAGCTGAGATATTGATAGAAAATGTATTGCATTGTGAGTGTATTGTAACTTTCAAATAAAAATAACAATAAAGTTACTCTAATGTAGCTATAACAGCTTCCCAAGTTTAGAGCAGTCGTACCTTGGAAGTCGAATGGAATCAGTTCTGGAAGTCGGTTGAACTTCCAAAACGTTTGGGAACCAAGGTGCAGCTTCTGATTTGCTGCAGGATGCTCCTGCAGCCATTCGGAAGCAGTGATGGATGTTGAGGTTCCAAAGAATGTTTGCAAACCAGAACAATCAGTTGATGGAGTTGAAAACAAGGCCATTAGACAGTGAGGCAGAAATTGAAGACGGTTTTAACAACAGTTTGGATGGTGCGGTAAGAGTTAGTGTTGATATGGTGTTGCCTACTTGCTTAAGTAGCTTTTTAAAAAAAGGATTAGGCAAAAGTATGTAGGTCTATTGGCAGCTGTTAGGCTTGATAGCTAAATGGAACCTGCACCAACAGAGTTGATATACATCTGTAGGGACGTGGGTGGTGCTGTGGTCTAAACCACTGAGCCTCTTGGGCTTGCCTATCGGATGGTCAGTGGTTTGAATCCCTGCGATGGAGTGAGCTCCTGTTGCTCTGTCCCAGCTCCTGCCAACCTAGCAGTTCAAAAGCACGCCAATGCAAGTAGATAAATAGGTACCGCTGCAGCAGGAAGGTAAACACCATTTCTGTGCACTCTGGTTTCTGTCAATGTGTTCCGTTGTGCCAGAAGCGGTTTAGTCATGCTGGCCACATGACCCGGAAAGCTGTCTGGACAAACGCCGGCTCCCTCTGCCTGAAAGCGAGATGAGCGCCGCAACCCCATAGTCGCCTATGACTGTACTTAACCATCCAGGGGTCCTTTATCTTTTTACCTTGCTATACATCTCAACACCAGCTGTAGGGGCCAAATACTGACAAACAGATAGTTTGTGAACTTCCTAGAAGCATTTAGTTATCCTCTGGGGAAGATGGAATTCTAGCCTGGAAGGTCCAGTAAACCGGTTATTAGTCTTTTAAATGGAAAGCTATGGCTCTGTGGGTCTTAGATTCCACCTCCTATCAGCTCCAGCCAGCATGGCCAGTAGCCAGGAGTGCTACCCTATGCTCTTAAAGGTACTACGCAAGTGTAATTTGCTGCTGTTGTGTTTTGTGAAGGTATATAGCTGAACTCTGTGGCTTAGGAGTGACTGCGCAGGGAACTGCGGCTGCTGCTTCATTTCCAACAGTGAGTACGATTGCGCTTCTCTTTGCAGTCGCAGCCAACCGAGTGGTGTGCGTTTTTAAACATGAAACGACAAGGTGTGATTCAAACATAAGCAATCTCACAGCGCTTTGGGTGCTGTTTCCATTCTGTATGCTTCCATTTCTAAGAAAAGTGATTTCCACCACTGGATCAGCTTGTAATGTTTCTGCTCATCAGTATTTTTTTTTTTTAAACCATGTCAGATTGTATAGATGTGCTGGAATGTATTGGTTTTAAAAGAAATATAGTTAGTAGGAGCACACTTCTGCTTTCTTTCACCATTAATAGAAAGGTATCTCCAAAAGTCAACAAAAGGCTTTAAGGTTTTTTCCAGCCAAACCAGCACTTCCAGCTGAGTCCTGTCAATGCAATAAAACTATCCGATGAAGCTGAGCCTCATCAGAAGTACCTATATGTGTTCTCCTTTCAAAGAGCAGCTTATGCATTTATTCCAGGGTGTGAAACTACTTTCCTATCTATACCAAGAAGCTCTTAATAACTGCAGCAATGAACATTACCCAGTTCTTCTCTCCCTACTAAAAACAAGCTGTGAACCATATACACGGTAAGTATTTCAGTTTAAAATTGCACATGGTGAGAGTGCTGTTACAAAGATGATCTAATGCATTTCCTATAGATGGCGTTCCTGTGAGTTCTTAAAAGGAGCTGGAATTTCTGAATGGAGCCGCCTTCTTTTAGTGTACTGAAAAAAGCTAGCAATGCATTCCTATTTGCATATTCTCAGGTCCTATTGATTTCAGTTGAGCTTAATCCTTGGTCAGTGGGTATAGGATTGTAGCAAAAATCTTAAAATGGTCTATGCTTACTGAAATAGGTTTTGGGACTTTTAAAAGTTTTTTCTTTTTGCACATTAAAATAATTCTCTCTGTATTTCAGAGTGGCATATTATTATTATTATTATTATTATTATTATTATTATTATTATTATTATTATTATTATTTAAATGCTTATACAAAGATCAAGACACTGAGAGACCCTTCTGGAAACTCACTTAAGTATCAAAGCAGAAATGCCAATTAATATGAGACTCTTCTCGACATGATAGTTAATCTATCTCTTTCAGTACCAGTGAAAAACTGAGATGTTATAGCATTCATGTATCATCTTTGGGAACAGTTTTGAACCTGAGCCATAAGTCTTTACAGTTGCTAACTAACCTGAATAGTTATTTTAGTGGTGGTATTTTTATCAGATCTATTTTCTGTGTGGACAGCATACCCTTATTTAAGAGGGTGTTTATAAAATACAGGGACGTGGGTGGCGCTGTGGTCTAAACCACTGAGCCTAGGACTTGCCAATTGGAAGGTTGGCGGTTTGAATCCCCACGATGGGGTGAGCTCCCGTTGCTTGGTCCCAGCTTCTGCCAACCTAGCAGTTCGAAAGCACGTCAAAGTGCAAGTAGATAGGTACCGCTCTGGCAGGAAGGTAAACAGTGTTACCATGCGCTGCTCTGGTTTCACCAGAAGTGGCTTAGTCATGCTGCCCACATGACCAGAAAAACTGTCTGCGGACAAACATCAGCCCCCTCGGCCAGTAAAGCGAGATGAACGCTGCAACCCAAGAGTTGTTCCCGACTGGACTTGACTGTCAGGGATCCTTTACCTTTACCTTTTTATAAAATACCTTTTTCAGCATTCAACCTTTTGCCTTTAGGTTTATACATGATTGGGTTTATAGCGGTGTATTCAGAGACGTGTATGGTGAATTCATGATTCAGGTGAATGAGGATTATCTTGGCTTTAGAGGTACGTTACAAATGAATTGTTTTCTTTTTAAATTTCCCTTTGGCTAACAGGGAATGGTATGTTGGGTTACGGCTCCACCCTCTGATGAAAGGCAGGAATGAAAGCTTTGGAAGCTGGCATCTCCTGTGATGCTCTAGCTCAGGCATCCCCAAACTCAGCCTTCCATATGTTTTGGGACTACAACTCCCATCATCCCTAGCTAACAAGACCAGTGGTCAGGGATGATGGGAATTGTAGTCCCAAAACATCTGAAGGGCTGAGTTTGGGGATGCCTGCTCTAGCTTGCTTCCTGCCTTCCTCGAATCCAGGCACGATCACTGTGGCTCCCTTGCTTTCTCCTCTGGCTAGTGACTTAAGGGCCTTTGCTGGACAACTTGAAAAGTTATGGTTCAAGTCCACATTACTTTTAGCACGTTACTCTCTTTCAAGTTTTGATGAAGTGCTAGCAGCATTACTTGCTGTCCTCCCATAATGGGAGATGATACATTGTTAACTGTTTCCCCAAAATTTTGGTTCATGTGGTGCAGAAGAGGAGCCCTGCTGGATTGAGTGGAGGGCCCATCTAGTTCAGCACTCTGCTCCTACAGTGGCCAACCAGATGCCCATGGGAAGCCCGCAGGTAGGAATTGAGTGCAACAACACTGCCCCCCTAGGATTCCCATCAACTGGTATTCAGAGTCATGCTGCTTCCAACCAGCCATTGTGGCTGGTATCCCTTGATAGACAAATTCATGGAGTTATAAGGCTAAATCCTCTTCTAAAGCTATCCAAATTGGTGGCCTTCACTATGTCTTGCGGGAGGGAATCTCAGCAATCACACCTGGCTTTGTACCTCTAGGAAATAAGCCAGTAGGGAAATTAATAGGCAAAAGAGAAAGTTTCTTATTTGCAGAATGACATCTGGCAGAGGTGTTCCTGTTGTTTGTCCTGTTTCATCTTTGCTTTGATACTGGCCAGATTTCAATGCCAGTCGCATCTGTTTGCCACTTCAATTGATTTATTCCATTACCGTTTCCCTGGGAGATGGCATTAACTTTCTTTTACACGTGACACCATGTTTGTTTTCTTTTCTTTGTGAATTTAGCTGTTTCTCTGTGTTTTTTAAAGCATATATGTATATTGTGCCTATTTCTGTTTTCACCGTATGTACTCTTGTTTTGTGGACTTAGAAACAAAGAGAAACAAAGAAATCCTTTTTAGAACTAGTGTTAAGTAAATACAGTGGTACTTTGGTTTACGAACTTAATCCGTTCTGGAAGTCTGTTCTTAAACCAAAGCATTCTTAAACCAAGGCGTGCTTTCCCATAGCAGCGGGGGACTCAATTTACAAATGGAACACACTCAACAGGAAGTGGAACATGTTCTGCTTCCAAGGCAAAGTTCACAAATCAAAACACCCACTTCCGGGTTTGCAGTGTTCTTAATTCAAGTTGTTCATAAACTAAGCTGTTCTTAAACCAAGGTACCACTGTATTCTCATGCAGAGGTTATACAGCTAATAATATCACAAGACACTAGCCAGTAGATATCAATGACACTAGCATTACCATATTCCTGATGCCAGTCACAAGGTGCACCATCTGGACAAAGTCGTGGATTTTGCTTGAAATGAAATAGTAAATCATCTCGGTTCTGTTCAACAAATAGATAAGAGTTGCACTTTTATTGCATTAAAAACTTAATACACCCAAGTACTCTTTATATTCCTCACTTTCTGACCTCTCTGTCCTTTTGGATCTCTAGACAAACACTACTGGACCCATGGGTACGTTTTAATTTCCAAGGAAGTAGAAGACTGTGTGCCTGTGTTTTTGAAACATATTGCTAATGATGTCTACATTTGTGGGAAAACCATAAACTTGCTAAAGTTGTGTTGTCCCAGGGTAAGTACCCGATGCTCTTTAAGATCATGGAGTAAGTATTGTTTTCAAGTACATTTGAAGTCATATACCCTTGGAAAGTCAGTTTTAGCTGAAGAGACTATGACTCCCCTTTGCAGTCTCTCAGATTGGCTGAGAACACCTTCCCTAACTATGACATTCATGCACCACGTCCATATTTTGGGTTAATTTCTGACATAGAAATTCCTTGCTCCTGGACTGTAAGCCACTGCCCCATCCAAATGTATTATAGGACCTTTCTACCGAGATTATTCTCTTATTAGCCAAGATCAAGCATTTGATTGATTGATTGATTGAATTTATATACTGCCCTATACCAGGAGGTCTCAGGGCGGTTCACAGAAAAGATCAACATAAAAAACCGTAATATATATAATCAAAATAAAAACAACAACCCAATTACACCCCCCCCCAAAAAAAATAATTGGAATGTTTTAGTTTAGAATGTTTCTTAAATTGAAGACAAAATGACAGCTAATTTAAATAAAAAGCTGGATTCTTTGCTTTCCCCTCATTTTTCATGCAAAGATAGACTTCCAAGTAGGGCATCTCTTCATAGGCTTCATTATGATTTGATATTTTTTTTACCACAACTGTGCTTGCGCTCTGTCATATCATGAATATGTTGCTTGTCTTCTGTATCACGTTATCATGGAACGTAAGTTTAAAATTCTCACTTCATAATTGGCCGCATTATGTTTGATCTAAACTAACCAGGTGAACCTTTCACAATGAAACAATCTGAAAGAAATGACAAGGCATATCCCATGGAGGGGTTCACGACAAAACTCTTCACAAAGAACATCAGAAACGGTCATTATAGTCACACAGCCCAGCAGTTAATGGAATAATACAATAAATACTGTCACAAGGGCGGGGAACTCTTTTAAGCCCAAAGGCCACAATCCCTTCCAGGGAATCCATGCCAGTGGCACATGGAGTAAGAGGTGTTACTCTTATATTTGACTAGGGCCAGCCGCACATGCATTTCTAAACACACAATACATCTCTCTGGTCGGTCAGGCAGCAGAACTACATGAGAGAGTGTAGCCTGGACAGGGAGGGGTTTGGCCTGGGGAGATCCCTGAGGGCCATTTAGGGAGGCCTAGGGGGCCATGTTTGTTCCAGGCCCAGGTCATGAGGATTCCTGCCCCCAGTCCACAATGGACTTAAGACTGAATGTGACCCTACCAATAGGTTTGCAGTTCTAAAGTGCACCAAAGCTTGGATTGCATTCTTTAGATGTTTACTGTTGCTCTTTTGCAGCACTACATCTGCTGGTCTGACATCCCAGTCCCTCGGATTTCTGTAATCTTCTCCCTTGACGAATTGAGAGAGATTGAGAGAGATTGTGCGGTATACGTGGGCCGAATGGAAAGAATCGCACGCTATAGTACCATCAGCAAGGAGGAAAAGGTAAACCGACTCAACCATATATATCGAAAATAAGTTTCGTTAATTTCACTGGGACAAGTGAGAAAGCATGCTGCCTTGGCGTAGGCATTAGCGTGCTACTGGTGCAGCAGATATTAGGCCCAGACAAATGAAAAGCCAAGCTTTATTTTACCCATCAAATTACAATACTATAATTGTTTCAGTTAAGACCCCCCATTTATAGGTAAGATAGTTTCTTTGTTTGCCTGATAACTTGTTCTTCCTTCATGAAATTGCACACCCGAATACATGCTTTGGGTTTTTGTTTTGCCCCCAAATACAGGAAAGCCTTTATATTCATTCACTTCAATGTTCTCCCGTTAGGTGTTTTGGAAGGAAGATTTAATGGCACTCCATATGCAAATCTTGTATGTCTCTGTGTCAGTAAAGAGTTGTGTATTTTTTAATAGAGGTGACAGAACCAGACTAGTTTGTTCTTTGATCACACCCTTCTCAGAGTGGCATACAGCCTTTTTACATCAGTAGTCTTCAATCTGTTATGACCTAGATCCTTCATTTAACAATTTGAGGACCCGCTTCTCAATTTTTAATTATCTGTTTGTATAGCAGAAATTTTGCATCCCACCATTGATTGGGTTGTAGGCTTTTAGTGGGTCCTGAACCATCAGATAAATTAACTGGTTGTAGTTTGTGTTCCAGCTATAAAGGTTTGTAAGCAACTTTTACATAATGGAGGCTATGTTGTTTTTTTTTAATCTTGTGCTGTTTTGTGTGTGTGTGTGTGTGTGTGTATAGTACTGAAAATTGACCTTTCTGTATTTTTGCGTTTATTTTCCTCCACTGTATGAAATCCAAATGTTTGAGGGTTAGTGGACTATTAATAAAGTTGAACTGAACCGAGTTATGCTTGAAAACCACATTAAATCCTGTGAAATTGCTTTCCAGGACTTGCGCATGGAAATTGAAAAACAGGAGCTAATTTTCCACGCTCGAGAAACAGCTACCAAAGCTCTAAAAGCTTTTACTGGTAAGTTACGGGTGTATTTGCAGTCCAGTTAGTTTTTCTCAGTTATTGTTCTCTTTATTTCTTTTTAACACTGCCGCGTCTTAAATTTTTGTTTCAGATCAACAAATATCAGAGAAAATGGCACTGGATGCAAAGAAGCGTGAGCAGTTTCAGAAATTGAAAGAACAATTTGAAAAAGATAAAGAGGTATTTGCAACACGCATTTTCTGCTAGTAATGTTAAGACACAGAGAAGCTTTATTTAGAACTTGCTTGGATAAAAATATGCAGAGCACAATGTGTGCTTTTGGAATGTGGTTTCTAAAGCTTTCTTAAATGTTCATGTAGCGCCGACGTGCTCTGAAACAGGAGGACACTGATGATGATTTCAGTTATACTCGGGAACTGAGAGAGAGGGAAAGAAGACTGAAGGCTTTGGAAGAGGAATTGGAGAAAAGGGCAAGGTAAAAGTGTGGAAGGAAGGAAGGCTGTTAAAATTGCATGTTCAAAATTTTGTACCAAGCAGTTGTATGTTTACAGAAATAACTTCCAAGCTGGAAAATGGATAGTCCAGTTTCTCATCTTTCAGAATGGAAGAAGGTTTTGCTAATAAGCTTCAAACTCCCCCCTATCCCCTGCCAGCCTAGCTGCTGTGTGTGCCTTGCCAGGAGTCTTTGCATTGTCTTTGTCCTGCAGCCCAGCTGCTGCATATCAGAATGCAGAGTTGGAGCAATAAGGTTGCGAGTGTAGATACACTTTTATCGGCTCTGCTGATGTGCCTGCACCATGCCAACTTCACCCCAATAATGCAGCCGCAATGTGGAAGTCAGCTGAGAGCTGCCACCCCGCTAGTCTAAACACAGCCCTGTTATTGACTCACCTGTGTGCTGCTAGTTCTGAATGAAAAATGGTATAACTTGGAGTACGTTATAGCCATTGGTATTTAGTGCCCAGCCAAAACTATACATCTTTAAGATGTTTTTCTTGTGTTTGATCTGTGAGTGAACAGCATTAAGCTTGCACAAATATCTGACTGCACAGCACAGTGTATTTGAAAACATTTGAAAACACAACAGACACAAAGCTCCCAAATTTTTGCCTGTTTAATTTATAATTAGGTTTAGATTTTTTTCCCCAGTGAGCATTGGTTGTTTAGGAACTTCAATATGTTATATAATGCATTGATAAATTATCCGACTTGCTAGCTCGCTAAATCTTGAGCTTGTGAGCTACATTTTTACTCTGGAGGGATGGTAGCCTAAACACCTTCCTGTTGTACTCTGCTTTATCATGGTATATATCCTGTAAAACTACATGGTGAAGTTATTCTACCTTTACTTTCACTTAGGCAAGAGTTGATTGACCACTACAGCCAGCTCTCCGAAGAGGCAGCCCGTAGAGAGAGAAAAGCCCTATGGAAAATTCAGAGGCACAAATTGGAAACGGCCCGTCTCAAATTTCTGTTGGAAGATCAGAAGCGTACCGAGGTAGCTTAAATGCTGCTGCTGCTGGTGGTTTTTTAGAAAGCATATTGACGGTGGTTATTTATGTATGCATTGGTATGTATAAATCTTTGATCTTTTCCATTTGATGTGTAGGACATGCTTGAGCAACTTCCAGGTGGAAAGTATAGGAGGAAAGCAGACATAATTGGGGAAGGGTGGTGCCAGCAGACTTCTGCCGCAGTTGTGCCAGTCAGAGATCCCAGCATTCAGGTTGGTGTTCCTTTAAGAAAACTCTTGTTCCATAAACTCCGTTATCCTCTTGATTCACCTGTGGCAATGACTGCTTTCCCATTCATTCATAAGTATCCCATTTCTTCAGGTTTTATGATTTAAATAAGGTAACATATTATGTAATTAATTATTCAACTATCTTCTCTGTATTTGTTACCATTAGATTTTTTATTTATTTTATTGTTTTTTAAAAAAACCTGTCACCTTTTAATCTTGTTTTCTTTTTTAGTGTTTCTTTTCTAACTCCTATTTCTTTCATATATGCTTTTCTTAATTCTTTCTTTGTTCAGACAGGCTGATATAAATTGCTCTCATAAAATGGTTTTACTTGTATTCCATTATTAACATTTTTGAGACATCTGCGGTATTATTTATCTCAAAAACATTTTTTTAAGTCTGTAACTTTTTTTGCACTATTTCTGGGTCTTTCAGTATAGAGTTATTTTATCTCCCGTACTCTTTGACATTTATTCCTCAAGCTTTAATCCTATTGTCTGCATATATCCTTCGTCTATTTTCCACTTTTCTTCATGGCTCCTAATATTTCCAGGGATACAAAAAGTAGATCCACTCAAGGGTACAAATATTTTGGGTTAGAGGAAAAGGTAGAGCTGTTCCTTTAAGATTTGGCTGAGTAAAACATTGTCTTTTATAGTAAGAGTGGCTAACGTGACCCTCCAGATGTTGTTGGACTCCAATTCTCATCAGCAACATCCTGCATAGCCAGTGGTGAGGGATGATGGGAGTTGCAGTCCAGCAACACCTTGAGAACTGCTGGTTAGCCACCCCCTGTTCTTCTGGCATTTTGTACTATATGTGTCAGATTTATTGATGTTTTGATTACCGTTTAGTCATTTCTGGAAACTCCTAGAACTTCCCTTTCTTTTTGCTTTCCTCCTTTTTTGTGATCTGTGCTTTGTAAGATTGTCTGCATGTCACAGTGTGCACAGTAAGATCCACATTTTAGAGCAGGCCAAACTCAGCCCTCCAGATGTTTTGGGACTACAACTCCCATCATCCCTAGCTAACAGGACCAGTGGTAAGGGATGGTGGGAATTGTAGTCCCAAAACATCTGGAGGGCCGAGTTTGGGGGTGCCTGTTTTAGAGACGAGTAGAATGCTGTCATACCTGTAAGGAGGGGGGGTTTGTAAAGTGGCCTGTTATTCTGGTTTTAACTTGGGGGCTTTTGGGAGCCATATTGCATGTTAGTGTGAATAGTAGATATAGAATAGCCTGCCATGTGTTTTCTATGCCTATCTTCTTCTTTTTCTTGAGTAAGTGTTACACTGGTAACACTTGGATTGTGCAGTTTTTTAAAAAATAATGTAGAAAGCTTTCTTCTACCACACCAGTCTATTCATTCATCTAGAGCAGTGTTTTTCAACCACTGTTCCGCGGCACACTAGTGTGCCGCGAGATGTTGCCTGGTGTGCCGTGGGAAAAATTGAAAAATTCAAGAGAATTACTTTATATATAGTCAATATAGGCACAGAGTTAAATTTTTTAACATTTTCTAATGGTGGTGTGCCTCGTGATTTTTTTCATGAAACAAGTGTGCCTTTGCCCAAAAAAGGTTGAAAAACACTGATCTAGAGTTGTCTATTCCGACCAGCATTGGTTCCCCAGTGTTTCAGACAGAGGTCTTTGTTTTCACCCGTTATCCGAACAATACAGCTGGTTATGCTAGCAAATATCAACTGTTTCCATAGTGATTGAAGTAGCTACTGGAGGATTTGAAAAGCTTGGTGAGGTAGATAATACCCTAAACTGGTTAAAAAAATAAACAGTGATACAAAACTATAAAAATGTAGTTTCAGAAACTATGGATGAAAGAATTAAGGTGTGTGTGTGTGTGTGTATGTGTGTATGTATGTATATATATATATATATATATATATATATATATATATATATATATATCCCAGCTGTATAAGTGAGTTGCATATCTGTTCTAGTAATTAATTTCTTTCTTTTTTCCATTTCAGTTAACTTCTGCATTGCCTGAGTGTCCTGATGGTGTGGACATCGGCAGAGACACAGAATCTCAACTGGTGAAATCCCTGGGCTTACTGCAGGCAACAAATATACAGTCTAAGGACTATTCAGAGTCTGAAGAAACAGAAACTGCATCTCAGGTACTCCATACGGAGCAAGCAGTTACTCTGCCAAAGAGTGTATCTGAACTTGGTCTGGATTTTGAAGATTTTTTACCAAAGCCTCAGGAAGAAACATTTGTTGTCCCCAGTGCCCAAGAGACAAACTTGTTAGATGAAGCCCTGCAGAATATCAGTTCAGATCTTTCCTTGCACGGTCAGACAGATGAAAGCAGTTCTGTGCCGAAAGGTGCGGCAGAAGGGGAAACCGGTACCCAAGTCTCCGAATACGACGGGTATGACTTTAATACTGTTCTCAGGCCTTCAGTCTCACACAGCCATGTTGCAGTTGGAGAAAACGTCTTTGATGTTGAGGACAGGGCACCTCGCTGGAACATTCATGGCCATGCATCTGATGCAAATATTAAAATTGGGGAATACGTACCTGGCGCTGAACTCTCCCATCCGCATTCAAACCCTCATGGCCACTCCTCGGATGCACACATCAAAATTGGACAGTATGCCTCCGAGGTCGAACCTAGCCGCCCACGCTGGAATATCCACGGGCATGTCTCTGCAGCTCATATTCAGGTTGGAGAATATGCCTCCGAGGTGGAGCCATCAAGGCCAAGGTGGAATATCCACGGCCATGCTTCAGATGCCAATATTAAGATTGGCGAGTATGTGTCAAATATAGAACCTGCTAGACCTCGATGGAACATCCATGGCCACTCGTCGGACGCTAATATCAGAGTTGGGGAAAATACATCTGATGTTGTGTCCTCTCGACCTCGGTGGAATATTCACGGGCACGCCTCTCAGTCGCACATTAAAATTGGAGACATGGTTTCTGATTCGGAGGCTTCCGTGCCTAGATGGAGCCTCTTTGGCCATGCCTCTCAGTCGAGTATTCAAATAGGAGAGTGGACTCCTTCAACTTTCAGCGATCCGATACCTCATCTTAAAGCTGTCTCTGGCCCCGCATCTGACTCTACTGTTCAGACATTCCTGTATAACGGAGAATTCCCTACAATCAAAGAGCATGATACAGGACAAGAGTCAATGCCTTCTGATTGTGTGTTGAGCGATAACGTGGATGAAAAGCCACACAGAAGCCTAGAAGAACAGGGAGGTGAGTGGCAGTCAGTGAACAAATTACTTGGTAGACTTTCCCCCTCCCCTCCATTATTAAGAGCCCTAAAATAGAACTCTACTCAGGCCGAGACGTCCCAGTTAGGATCCTTCGTCTTCAGTGGAAGTCAGTGGGCTTACATCTGGGCAGGTGCCTTAGTGGGTTTGTGGTCAGGTTATACAGTCATACCTTGGTTTTCAAACGGAATCCATTCCTGAAGTTTGTTCGATATCCGAAAATGTTTGAAAACCAAGGCGCAGCTTCCGATTGGCTGCAGGAGCTATTGGAAGCCGCGTCGGATGTTCGGGTTCCAAAGAACATTTGCAAACCAGAACACTTCTGGGATTTCAGTGTTTGGTAGCCATAATGTGTGAGTCGCAAGACGTTCGAAATCCAAGGTACGACTGCACTGAATAAAAACTTTATTTTAACTATATTTTAATGGGCACTTAAAAGAGAAATGAATTAACTGTGCATGTTTCCTAAATACTGCTTTCTCTACAAAGGAAACCTAGATCCACATAAATTCAAGAGACCATCGCCATTAACAGACAAAATTCTATTATGAAACAGAAGAAAAGCCTGATAGTTCTTTATTATTACTATATTGGTGCTGGGTAACATGAGTGAGAGACTAAATCATGTTTTTGAAATGCTTCTGTTTCTTGTGAGGCTCTGTACATTTCACACTGCTTTTATATTCATTAAGGCTAGACAATATTTGTCATGTTTCTCAGTTCCCTCCAGTAATAATTCCCCTCTTTTTTGGTTAATATAGCAATCGTAATGGATGATGCCAAAGATCTCTCCACAGCGCCTTCCCAGGATATACAGGTGAGGAAACAGCAACTTAAGTTTCAAATTACTAGCCCTCTAATCTTAAGTAGATGAATCTCATTGTGACACTCAAGTAAAATTACTGAAATAGTGGGCACGATGTTCCTTTGAATTATTTTAATTCTCCCCAATGTTATTCCCTATCTTCACTCATTTATATCTTAAGCAGAAAATATTACCAGAACGTATTACTGCCTTTACTAGCTGATTGGCTAGGTGTCCTCTGAATTCCTTATCTGAACCCTGTTTTATTCTCCCAGGGCCCCCTGACTTTAGGAGTTTCCAAAAGTTCTGATACCGACTTGACAGATCACTTAGCTAAAATCAAAGTGAAAAGGGCAGAGAGAAAAAATGAAGCTTAAGATGAGAACTCTAGCCCATTTTCTCATACATGCTTTAACATATGTGGTTACAAGCAACGCTATTAACTAGCAACAACGCTAAGGAGGGCTGCTTAAATGTCAAGAAACTTGCAGGTTCAGGAAAACCCAAGATGCAGTGATAAGTGTGCTTAAGCAAGAGTGCAAAGCCTTCTAGATCAAAAATGAGCCTCCTTTTTTCCAATATCCATTCCACTTTTTTTCATCAGATAGAGGAACCTGAAAAATCGACCGACTTGGTTCTTATGACTCAGCAGATTTCTCTCTCTGAAGTCAGCACATCTGAAAGTCTAGAAGGCGTAAGCACCGCTATTGCCAAGTGGAAGAAAGAGGAAGATTATGTGAAAGCCTTATCTGATCAGTATTGCCTTGAAAAATACCAGGACAGCTACGATTTGATGTGTGAGTACTCCTAACATGAGGTGCATTAAGAGCATGGAACCACTTGATATGATGTTACCCCTCAAGGAGAGTAGTGCTTGTGGAATTTTGTAGTCATAGAGTGTCATTCACCAAAATCATTTCTGGGGAGTCTCTTTCCCGCAATCAGCTTGGGTCACATTTAAATGATCCAGTCACGTAGGTTGGGGTCTCTTGAGGATGTCAATTCCATGATTGGGTTCCACACAGTGGGCCCCTACCTGTGCTGTGGGGACATTTCAACTTTATCCAAGGTGCTCAGAGAAAAGCTGTTCACATATGGTATGGGTAACATCAACATCATCACCATCATTTATTAAATGAATTTATATACCGCCCTATACCTGTTCCTCTAGACAGAAAGGTTTTTTGGTGTGCCATCATGATGACTTCGCACACTTGGTATTGTTAAGGCACATAGAGATTATGTCAGTCCTTCGCAGATTCTCACGGGTCCAAATAAGTAGCAGCAGACTCAGTCTCGGTGTAGCACCAGACTGCAGCAGTGTTGCGGCACAAGTTTGTGCAGGATTCTGTAGACCTCATTTGGTTAAACTCTAAACTGCATTCACTTGTATCCTTTACTCATTATTAATTACCTCTGAGATGCCCTGCCTCCGGATATTAGAATGCCCCTCTCACTTTTCTTTTGGAACATCATTCAAATAGATTTTTGTTCACCCTGTTTTGGATTTTTTTTAAAAAAATGGGAGGCACTTCCTTCACCAGTTGAGAGGCTTTTCTGAATGTGTATGGTGTGTGTGATTGAGACGGATATATTTGGGCAGAGTGGGGGGAAGGGGAGATTTACGTGTGGCACTGTGTGTGAGGAGGTATGTACGTATGTATATATATATGTATATATGTATGTGTGGTGAGAGAGGGAGAGATGTATATGTGGCTGTGCATATGTGAAGTGTGTGACCACACACTCTCTATTTTTGTGTTTTGCCATGTCCCTCCCTCCGTGACTTGCCACCTACCACACTTCCTTGAAATTTGAAATGGGCTCACTGGCCGAAATGGCCGCCTCTAATTTTTATTTGCTGTACAGTATAGCATTTTGTTTTGAAAGTGCTTTAGAAACAGTAATCACTGTTTGTTTTTACCTATGCTCTAACACAGCAGAACTTCCAGTTTCCCATCTTCTGCATCATGTGATACCAAGATCCTACACCTTCCCTGTGGACCCATCAACACAGTCAGCAACAGACGAAACAGCTGTACAACTGAGCGAGCTCTTGTCGCTCCCAGTACTGATGAAACGGTCAATCACTGCCCCTTTGGTTTCTCAGTAAGTAACATTTAGAAGTGACGGGTCAACATTGTAGTAATAATGTAGCTTGCATTGTTGGTCATACTCTTTTCTTAATGGGGAAACACATCGATATGGACATTGACCTTTTTTCCTTTTATTTGGTTAGTAACATGAGCAATTCAGTGACTGCCGCAACAAGAAATGTGAACCAATTCAGCAGTATATAGTTCAGATATCTATTATCGGGCGGCAATCTTTAGCAGATCTTTAAACTGCAAATCATATTTCTTCTGCAGTCTTCTCTTTTTCAGGCTGGATGTGCCTCAGAGTTATCCACTGTCCATTTACTTCAGAACATGGGCGGGGGGGGGGATGTTTTTCAACCTGAGGTCTTCATGGACCCTTCACCAACCCTCTAGGGCTGGCCAAAACTCCACACACACACAAAACTACAATCACATTGCTGCCATTCACCCATTATGAAGATCCCCATGTATAATCCTATTTCTTTTAGTGGAGAATCGGGGTCATACAAAGAACCTGAACAGAGATTTGCTTCCTTCATTGAAAGTGATGGCTCTTCAAGTGGGAGAGTTCCGTATGGATTGGACCCATTTAAAAAAATGTGGCAATTAAAGTCAGATTTCAGAGAGTGTGGTGAAAAGCATGCAGAGCCAAGAAGGGACAGAGCAGTCTGAATATAAGGTGCTGGACTGGATAGGGAGTCTTGTGCTCCCTTTCTTCCTCACCAGAATTTCCATGCCCTTCAGGACACCAGGCAAAAAGGTCTGAACTTCTCTGCCTAGCCTAGCCTTCCGCCTTAATGGGGAAGCAGATAATTCACTTGATGGAGCAGGAAATGGAGCAATTTCCATCTGCGTCAAAGCGCTAGGTGGTAGAGGTTTAAACTTCTCTTGTCCATTCCAGAGCCTTGATGGCAACGCAGGTCGCACTGCCTCTGCTTGGTTCTGCACAGTGCAAACACTACCTTCCACCAGTGAACTATTGAACCGGGCCTAGCAGCAAAGGTTTGGTGGTCTGCTCTAGAATGAGAAACCATAAAGCTTCTAGTTAGAACATAGCAGCTTTTACAGATTCTGAACAGTGCAGAAAGAATTACATGCAAGTGTAATGAACAAAGGTGAGAATGGATAACTAGGATTTCTTTCAAAAGGCTTTTTTTTTTACACACTTTCTGCATCCTGTGTTTTTTTTGCAAGTGATTGCCAAAAGGTATAGGCCCAATAGAAGTAGATTACTTGGAGGGAGCCTATAATTTGATTGTGGGTAGAGGATCAAAACGTTGGCCATTTTTAATTTACCCTATCCATAAAGCTAAAATGCAGTTTTACCTTAAAAAAAAGTAACTGGTGTTTGTTTTCATTTGTTCTTAGTGTTTCACTTGTGAACAAAGCCATTGTTGACTACTATTTTGTGGAACTAAATATTGAGAAGCATTTTGGAGCACTAAGGCATTTTTTGTTGATGGAAGATGGAGAGTTTGCTCAGTCACTCAGTGATCTACTGTTTGAAAAGGTATTTGCATAGGCTTTTCCTTAAACGCCTGATTCTTGACTATATATCTAGTTGCCAGCATGTGAGGAAATCATATTACATGTGTATTTATCACTAAAGATAGGAACTGTGTAGCATTTGGCAGTAGTTTCAATGATCACAACCTGAACAACCTCTCTTGACAGTTTTAAATGTAAGGGACTTTCTGGCTTGAACTGTGTTTGTGTGAACATTAAAAAAAAATCCCATTATCTACTTTGGAAAGGTTATTCTGACAAACAAATTCTCAGTATCTAATGTGTGTTCTAATTTCAGCTTGGATCAGGACAGACACCTGGCGAACTTTTGAACCCACTAGTCCTCAATTCCATTTTAAATAAGGCTCTGCAATATAGTCTCCATGGGGACACTCACTTGGCCTCCAATCTCTCATTTGCACTGAAGTACCTTCCAGAGATGTTCAAGCCCAATGCGCCTGATGCCCTAAACTGCTTGGAACTACGCTATAAGGTGAGAAGACACACAAGAGTTGAGAAGGGAGCCAGATTTTAACATTCCCCTATATGCATTGCAGTTAATTGATCCTGCTTGTTCTCTGATGCTACTTAGAAAAAATGCATTCTGTTCTGCTGTGACGTAATCCTCATCTTAAAACAGGAATATTCTGACGCCTCGGGAGACATGCAGTCGTAATAGTTTTATTGGGTTTTTTTTTATAGGTTGACTGGCCCATGAATATTGTCATTACTGAGAACTGCATGAATAAATATAACAAGATTTTCTCCTTCCTGCTGCAATTGAAGCATATGGTGTGGACTCTTAAGGATGTTTGGTTCCACTTAAAGCGAACTGGTAAGATAAAATCTGACTACTTTTATTTAGCCTGAAAGCTAACCTGTTCAGAAGAATCAGATAAGTGAGTTAAATCTAAAGTCACTGTTTCCTATTTCTACTGTATTTACTCGAATCTAATGCTCACCTTTTTTGGCCCAATCACATTGTGAAAATTGAGGTGAACATTAGATTTGATGGTGCATTAGACTTGAGTAAATACAGTATATTCCATGAGAGTTTGATTATTAAGCTGCAAACCCATATAACGGAAGGTGAAAGCAGTTGGCTCTGACACAACAGAAGAGGTTTTGGATTCTCTTCCAAACGGAATAAAAGAAAGGACAGTTGTCTTCCAAGGGTGGTATTCCAGTTTGTTCTGTGAGCTATTAATCCAATAGCAAGAAAAATAACCCCCGCTTCACCTAGTACATTGTAGGCATTACACAATACCTTATTTGAAATACCGCAGTAAAGGGAAAAACATAAGTAGTTACACATACAAATGCTTTCACCCTGACCTGCATAACCAAGCACAAAAAGACAAATGGATATATTGATTGAGGGCGAGTTTATGAAAGCCTGTTTCCAGGAAGATCTATTTGATTTCTAATCTGGTCTCCTAGTACAGTGGTTTTCAACCAGTGTGCCACGGGTGACACTAGCCTCTATCCCTCCTTGCATATCTGCCTCCCAAAGTTTTCCACAGCTGGCTGTTGCAGTGGCCCTGGCTACAAGCTTGCCAGGCAAATATTGCGTCTGGGGCAGGGCAGGGGGGGGGGCAACACAGAGACCTTGGGTTTGCAGCTGCCCAGGGATTCCCAAGGGGCAAGGAGGCTGAGGGAACACGCCACAAGGGTGTTTGAAAAGGGGTGAGAAACTGCCAGCTCTGCAGGCAAGGGGTGACATAACTGTGCTCCTGAGCCCCACAGGGTTGATGCAGAAAGAACGTAGTTAGTCAGGGGAGCAGTGGACTCAGAAAGATTTAAAACCTCTGTCCTAAGAGTATTAAACCAGGATGGTGAACCTGTGGGCTACATACTATGACACTCCCACCCCTTTGTTATGTAAGAATAATTTAAACAATTCTTTTTTAAAAATCTGACAGCTCCTGTGTGTCCCCTAAAAGGTAAAGGTAGAAGGACCCCTGACCATTAGGTCCAGTCGTGTCTGACTCTGGGGTTGCGGCGTACAGCTGCCTGGTCATATGTGGCCAGCATGGCTAAGCCGCTTCTGGCAAACCAGAGCAGCGCACGGAAACACCATTTACCTTCCCACTGGAGCGGTACCTATTTATCTACTTGACTTTGTGCTTTCGAACTGCTAGGTTGGCAGGAGCAGGGACTGAGCAACAGGAGCTCACCCTGTCGCGGGGATTCGAACCGCCAACCTTCTGATCAGCAAGCCCTAGGCCAGGGGTCAGCAACCTTCGGCTCTCCAGATGTTTCGGACTACAATTCCCATCATCCCTGACCACTGGTCCTGTTAGCTAGGGATCATGGGAGTTGTAGGCCAAAACATCTGGAGAGCCGAAGGTTGCCTATGTCTGCCCTAGGCTCTGTGGTTTAACCCACAGCGCCACCCACATCCCTACCGTCCTACTGTGATGCTAAAAGTGTTTTGTGCCCTTGCAAGACACCTCAGAGATTTTTCTATTTTAAAAAGTTTATAGATCCCCCCCCCCAAAAAAAGGAACTTAAAACATTGGTTTTTTACTGACTGCCCCCATAGGCCACCTGCTACTGTGATCCAAACATATTTTTGTGGCTCTTCACAAAATTTGTTGGTAAAAACTGACTGTGCCCGCTTTGCACCTTGGCTACTTCCGCTTTGACATGCGGGTCAAGAGTGGCTGCGAGTCATCCTTGTCGTTTTGGTTTTTCAGCTCTGGTGAAGCATGCGTCCAACTCAGTTCAGTTTCGACAGCTCCAGCTTTATAAGCATGAAATGCAGCACTTTGTGAAAGTTATTCAAGGCTACATTGCCAACCAAATCCTGCACGTGACATGGTGTGAATTTGGAAATAAACTGTCTTCTGTAGGAAACTTGGAGGAAATCTACAGAACGCATGCCGACTACCTCAACAAAGCCATCTTCCGGTAAGAGGATTCCTTAACATTGTGTTGCACATTTGCCTTCCCTTGTCTGCATGTGGAGATGGACAATTCTCATGTAACTAGAAAGTTGGGTGGATGTGTCTTTTCTTGATGTGGACAGTGAGAGGAATTTATAGGCCTCACCACTTAGGCGTTGCAAATATGGGAACTTGGACAAAGGGCTAAGGAGAATTGCACTTTGCTTTCAACATATTTGCAACATCTGAGAAAGAGAACCAGACCCTTTCTCTCACAGACTGCACAATGCCTCTCCTCTCACCCAGATTATGGACTGAGGAAGTGAAGTGGGAAGGAGCAGCAAGACGGAGACAGAAATGTCTCCGGAAGTGGTGCCTCTCCCGGGGGCCAAAGCAGGGAAATTATAGCACAGAGGAGAGTGGAAAGGCCTAAGCCTTCAAGCCCAGCCCCTTGGTGTGGGTGCATATTGTCCCTCCCCAATTATCGACTAATTTTTTGAGGAGAGGGGGATAAGATTCCACCCCAGCTGGTCTGTATGGATCATTTATGGAGGGTGTATGTGCATTTGCTGTGGGTGGAATGCCACACCCCCACTAGCAGGGCTGGGCGATAACTGCGAGCCAGAGTGACAGGGGGCTTGTAGAAGCAGAGGGAAGAACAAGCTGTATCGCAGCTTGTTTCTCCCTCTGCAGCAGTATCAGGGCAGACTGCGATGGCGGTTTCACTCAACAGTATATCGCTGGGGAAACGTCCACCGCTCAGGAGTCCCAGCTGCTGCTTGTTTTTCCCTCAACACACTGGGCACTGGTAGCAGAGGGACTCAGGAGGCGGCAATTTCACCACCAATATACTACTGAGTGAAGCTGTCATCGCAATCTGCCCCTAATACAGGTCCTGGGCGATTTATGGATATATAGGCCAGGCCCACCCACCCCAGCTCATGGGCAAATGCATCCCTGTCTTACAGTAGCAATCAGAAACAAGCTTAGCCTTAGTAAATGCTATAGTACATGGCTGCATCTAGTCCATCAAAATATGTTATTTAGGATAACTATATCATAGTACTGAAAGGTAAGAGGATACAAAGGACACAAATTCACTATATTAGTGGCATGTTGTCTTTCCTATCCGAAATGATTCAAAAATTGCACCTGCAATCAAACGTCAGCAGGCGTGTTCTTTAAGATGCTCTTAAACATTGCTGCAGATGAAAAGTATTGCTGCTTGCTAATTTAATATAAAAACCATCTCTTTTCTTTTGACAGAGGATTGTTGACTGAAAAGGCAGCCCCTGTAATGAACATTATTCACAGCATCTTCAGCCTCATTTTAAAGTTCCGTAGCCAGTTAATCTCTCAGTCGTGGAGTTTTGATACCAGCAAACAAATGGCTGTTCATCCCAACTTTGGCTTAATGCAGCAGTCTTATAACACGTTCAAGTACTACTCGCATTTCTTATTCAACGGTAAGACTTCTGTTGTTGCAAGGATGGGAACCTGGGGGCTGTCCCCAAACTCCCCATCAGCCTCTGATATCATGGCTGATGGTAAGGGATGATAGACGTTGTAGTCTAGCAACTTCTGGCGGAGGGGCACAGTTTTCCCAATTTTGGGGTATTGCAAAGATGTGTTTATACTCAGTTTGGAAATAAAAACATCCTCTGCACAGGACAGCTGGGAAGCCTTAGTGTTTCTTGGCCAGTTTGCTTAGTGCAGACACTCAGGGAAAGCTTTCTTCTGCTTTTGAGTTTTTAAGGCCTAGGGATGGTGCAACAGGACATGAGCCTGCAGGTTGTGACTAGAGCTGGGTGATATTTCAGTTCATCATCTGAAACCAGTATGAAGTTCAGATCACAATACTAGTTTCACACTTTGAGCTGCCAATAAATCGTGGCTCCCTGGCCACCACCTGCACAGGACATTCCACTCATGCTGGCAGCTGGGATGTCTTGCCAGCTTAAATTACCTGCTTGCATGTTTGCCTTTGCCCAAACAAGCGGGCTGGGCCCAAGAGGAGAGAGGCACTTGCTATGGCAAAGACAAATGTGCAGAAGGAACAACTTCTCATGTTTCCTCTGCTGGGGCTGGGCAGGAGCTCCTTTGCCCAAGCAAGTGGGCAGCCTCCTTCCCTTTCTCCTGGTTGCTTCTCCCTCCACAGCCCAGCCACTTTCTCATCCTTTTCCAGTGTTATTTCAGACATCGTGATACATCACCATATTGTGATGGTTAACTGGTGATATTTCACACACAGTCCTAGTCGTGACTGTGTTCCCATTATTTTAAACCAGCCCTCCCCAAACGAATTTGCTTCAGATGATGTTTGACTGCAATTCCTGTCAGCTCTGGCCAGCAGGATCAATGTCACGTCTGAACCAGGCCATTGTGTAAAGCTTGCATGATCTTCCACAGGAAGAGCTGCATCTATAGAAGGTAACATGGGTTACCTTACATTGGGGTCAGGCTACTTGTCTGTCTTGCCCAGTATTTGTCTCCCGTGGCTGGCAGTACTCTCCAGAATTGCAGACATAGCTCTAACATTGCTAGCTTCCTGGGTGCCACAGATTGAACCTTGGCCTGTTGGCATGTAGAGGATGTGCTATGGTCCTTCCACTTGGTGTTCTGCTTTCAGTCCTATGTTTGCTCAGAATCTGGTGTGCTCAACAGAGCTTATAGCAGTTGTAAGCAAAATCTGTAGAGCACGGTGCTTAATAGAGTTTGTTAGCATGGGCAAGTGAAGTAATATTTACGATAAGAGAGAAGATACCTAAAGTGTTCTTGGTTGGAACCTGTAAAAACGAATAGGTTCAACTGAAATGAAACCTCTGCTAGGACACAAAAAAGAGGGCAGCAGCTTGCGTACCTCATTGAGCTTGTGCACACTGTTAAGAGAGGAGTATCAGAGGGGCGGAGATTTGAGGCTGACTGATTTGTATATCCCTTGCCATATTAAACAAGTGTCATATTTTCTCTTACAGTAGTAACTAAGCTTGTAAACAGGGGGTACCAGCCTCACCTGGAAGATTTCCTGTTGCGAATCAACTTTAACAACTACTACAAAGATAACTGAGCTTTCTTAAAATACATCGCAAATTAGTGATAGAACACAGACTCAGCAACGTGTTTTCATTAACTGTGGCACATTGAAAGCTGCCAGTGCCAAGATGCTTCTGTAAAGAAAAGCATGTTTATCAAAGACAATTGAAGGATAGAACGGGATCCATGGAAAATATCATCTTAACTAGCAAGGTAACGTCATTCCGCCCTGCTTAGCATGGTAGAAGTTTTTATTCTCCTCTGTGCTGCAAAGCATGCTGCCAAGTGCCGGTACAGCAATATGTGCATTAGTGTAAATTTGTTAATGTGTATATTTTTCATAGTAGCATTGTGAAATCTTCTCATGTAAATGTGTAAGAAATAAAAAGCAAAGCAGAAACATACCACTTGGTCGTCAGCAGTGTGTATTACTAACACCACACTCAGGAAGCAGATTGAGAATAAGAGCGGCAACCCAGTGGAACAGGAAGTAAAGCACAACTAGTGATGGCCACAGACTCAAGGTTATAACTGGAATGAATCAATCGGTTTATTGTTGTAAAAAGCTTAATGGCCTTATGAAATCTGAAAAAAAGCAAATTGCATATTCTGAAAATTGAAGGAAATAAAGGAATGTGGTATAAATTGCATTGCATAAACCAATTCATTGTTTAATAGAATGCACTAATCATTGCATTGACAACAGCAATCAGTTAATGACATTGTCTCCTAAATTCATCTAGCCCATTTAGTTGTAAAACCCAAATTCTAAATTCTCCTAGCTTTGGTAACAACACACTTTTATTCTATCTAGGGCACTAGGCGAAGATTTTGCAGCCTCCATTCAGCTGGGCAAAGCATAGAAAGCTGAACAGATATCAAGCAACAGTAATAAAACACCCCTACCCACTAAAAAACAAAACACTAGCTTGGTTCTTGTGTGCAGTCCTAGCAGTAAAGAAGTCTAAAATTCTTTTGCCCAGGAAGAAAATCGGGGAGCGAGATGTTCATCCAAGCAGCACACAAATTGGCTGGTTTTTGCCAGGAGGGGAAATTCCATAAACTTTGAAATTTGGTGCAACTATTTGGGGAATAATCACAGAGGGAAATTAACTGGTGGGGAGCTGTTGCACTGCTGAGCCAGATGAAACATCTCTACTGTCTTGCCTGTTACTAAGCAAGGTCTTTAATTTTACTTTCATCCTCTGCGCTGGGGTTTGATGGAAATATGGGTGGGTTCCTAGCTAATTTGTTCTACAGCGGATAGTAGAAATACTTCTAGGATTATGACTGCACTAAAATATATGTTCCTTATTACTGAAATGGTTTTGGCAAAAGGAGGGGAAGGGATTACGTCTACTGAAAAACTAGAAAGACTTCAACAATCAATTAGCAGAAACTTCATTTCTTAGATCAGTCAGATTTGCTATTAAACGGTTAACATTCATAGTAACACAAATGGTTTTGTACTAAAATTGCTGCAGAAAGGGAAACGAACTCGCAAGCCATCTCAGGCTGGAGAGTCTGACATAGTTACAGCTTAGTACATTTTATCTTTAGCTCACTAAATAGCAGGGAATCAATATTACTCCATGTTCTCCAGTACACGCCAGATACCCAACCTCTACAGCTGTGTTTGGGATGCCACATCCCGTTGAGATCCGCCATGCCGCAGTTACTGAACCACCACCCAGAACCGTAGAGATCGCCAGCGCAGCTGTCGAATGCCTCATCGCCCTGAAAACATGGGCCACAGTCGTCATTGTCACTATCAACTGCACTGAAGAAATGGCCATCTTGATTCTCAGAGGGTTCACGCCCTCTGAATGCATCTCCTAAACCAAGGGAAAAAACCCTAAATTTTAGTCTCATTAATAGCCTGCATCAGGGCATTTGGGGCAAAGAGGCAAATTCTAAATGGCTTACTGGTTTAATTTGTGTTTCTTCAAGCATTGTCTACAGTACTTCTGCTTTTTATCTTTTTGGTAAAATAAAGTAATTCTAACTGCCATAACCCTGGGGATGTCAACATTACAACACACCAAAACAAACACACACTTAAAAAAACAAAACAAAAAAACAGCAGGTTGTTCTTGGAGCTTTTACAAGCTGTATTGAACTCCTTGGTGACTTAACACACCTTTTTACAATCTTAACCACGTTGCGATGGGGAGGTGTCATTCTAGAGCAGCTGGCATTCTCCACTTGGCTCTGAAACTGCCTCATGGTAACTAAAACACCCTTGCAAAATAAAGTATGAATCAAAGATATCACTAGGTATTTGCTTCAACACAGCCCTAAATTTGTATTGTTTGGTTATCTGAAGAAAAACAAAGTATGGGCTGAAGCAAGTGTGGGGAACCTTCAGTCCTCCAGACGTTACTGAACTACAAGGCTCATTAGGTTGAGCAAGCATGGTTATTAAAGGTTGATGAGAGATGTAGAGAAGCAACATTTAAAGGACCAAAAGCTTCCCGCACATGAACTGAAGGCATAGAAGTGGCAATATGTCCCTTATCAACTGCCAGGACCTGTGTAGCATCTAAATGGAAGCGACTGGAACAGTCACCTTCACGATACTATATACCCATACTCTTTGTTCTCCCCCCTTTAAAATAATCGTGTAATTCTTATTTTTACCAAATATAAAAACTTTGAACAGGTATAACCCAACTGGGGCCATTGCACTCATTGAAGTGTTTTGATGTATAGAAGATGATTTTCAGAGGGATTTCCCTTTTTGCCCTGCAGACCCTCTCCATTTCCCAATGTGTCCTGGGCAGGGGGTTCCCCAGATCATGTAAGCTGTTTTTCTAGGGGGTGTTAGGGGGAGGGGGAATCAGCAAAAATTACCTCTCCCATTAGAAGAGGTATCCCCTGGATCAAAATCGATTCTGAAAGTGCAGTTGGGTAAGGACCATATATGAGTTGTGTGTACATTTCCCCTTTCCTTTCTATTAAAATTATTTTCAATTGCAAAATGTACCGATACTTCTTTCGACTTAACGCTAAAGTTATGCTTATATCCAGCCACTACACACCTATCTAAAGGCAGCTGTATTTATTTAAAACCATGCCAGGCCAGAATGACTCTTAAGTGGCTACAATGGCTCTGGAAGCTACTTCAGGAAAATCAGAATTTTATTCCAGGGGTGTTCCTTACCAATAATGCCTTGGTTTTCCAGTTTACTTGGTTCTGGACCCAATTTTGAGAGATGCTAAACTGGTAAACATGGAAGTCATTGCACACATCACAGAATCTCTTACCCACATTCCCTCTGTATTTTCCCAAAGAAAGGCGGTATTTTTTATCTTCGTTGCCAATTTCAAAGGTCTCGTATACAGCATAGCCCTTCTTCCCTTTGTAGTTTCTCATGTCAACTCGGAGCTCGCATTTTTTGTCTCTCTGGTGGGTCAGAGCATTAATGTAGACAAGCCCTAGCCAATGTTCAACTGGAAAATATAAAGTTGTGTTTTCATGTATCCATCGCCAACTGTACATAATCTTGAATGCAAGGAAATAAACGCCTGTAATTTTCAGAGCCACAACATTTTTCAGCTTCCTATTTTCTACTTAGGGACGCGAGTGGCGCAGTGGTCTAAACCACAAAGCCTAGGGCTTGCCTATCAGAAGGTCAGTGGTTCGAATCCCCGCGACAGGGTGAGCTCCTGTTGTTCGGTCCCAGCTCCTGCCCACCTAGCAGTTCAAAAGCACGTCAAAGCGCAAGTAGATAAATAGGTACCACTCTGGCGGGAAGGTAAACGGCATTTCCGTGCGCTGCTCTGGTTCGCCAGAAGCGGCTTAGTCATGCTGGCCACATGACCCAGAAGCTGTCTGCGGACAAACGCCAGCTCCCTCAGCCTATAGCGCAAGATGAGCGTTGCAGAGTCCTCTGCGACTGGACTTAACGGTCAGGGGTACCTTTACCTTTACTTTCTACTTGTGCATACATGGGAAAGGATCATAGCAGAGGCTTTTGAATGTGGAAGGTCCCAGGTTCAATCCTTGCCACCTTTTGAAAATAATCAGATGGCAAAATAGGACGGGGCAAAAGACCTCTGCCTGAGACCCTTGAGAAATGCTGCACATGTAGGTTGGCTGTTGAAGTTAATCAATAAGTTCCATTTGTGCACATAGTGTGATGTCTAAAGATAAGTCCACAGAACAAGAGAAAGATTTTAGTTGAGGGGAATAATTTACTTACAAGCAACATGCCCAAATCCTTTTTCATATTCAGACATCCACCTCCGAAAGTCCTCAGGTCCACCATACACCCCTTCCCCACTGCGTCGCTGGATAATAGTCCATCCACCGTCGTATCTCCTTTCACAGAATACCTAGAAATTTACGTTAGTAGGTAACCAATCTGAATTATAGGATCCTAAACACAATTTATAATAAAAGTGGGCAAAAGGAGCCAGATGGCTTTCCTTAGGAGTGTGTGAGCTGTGGCACCACCATCCTGGCACTCGCCCATCAAAACTCCTGCAAAGTCTGACCAGAGACAACAGGAGTCTGTGGCTCACCTGTATGCACAAAGGTAACCTGAGGCTGTTAAGGACTTTTCAGGTTAATATCAGTACTTTAATTTGAAGCCAGAAACCAATAGGTAAGCAGTGAACCTGGTGTTGGGTTGGTGTAATACGATTCAGCCGTGCTGCACTAACCAACAATCTTATAACTGTATTTTGAACCAACTGGAATTTCCAAAATGTCTTTAAAGACAACCCTACGGAGAGAACATTGCAACCATCCAACTTGGATGCAATTAGGGTACGAGTCAGAATTGCTTTCACCAGGTACGGCCAGACCTGGCAAACCAGATGAAAGTTATAAAATATGGCCACAAACACAACTTGAATACAGTGGTACCTCAGGTTAAGAACTTAATTCATTCCAGAGGTCCGTTCTTAACCTGAAACTGTTCTTAACCTGAAGCACCACTTTAGCTAATGGGACCTACCGCTGCCGCTGCACTGTTCTTATCCTGAAGCAAAGTTCTTAACCTGAAGCGTTATTTCTGGGTTAGCGATGTAACCTGAAGCATATGTAACCTGAGGTACCACTGTATTCAAGGACAATGGTGGCTCCAGGTGTACACCTAAGCTGCACATGACCTTTCAGAGGAAGTTTGGAGGCAGGTTGTATATCACCTGCCAGGTCTCTCGATTGAGTGAATTAAGTTCTCTTTCCCCACCCCACCCTGCCAAGACCAATTCTGGACATTAGTTCAAGTTTCCAATGCCTCTCTGGGATTAGATTATGGAAGTAAGAGATAGAGCTATGTGCCATCAGTATACAAGCCCAGATGTCCAAATCATGCAGGTGTTCAGAAGACAAGGAATTTGTAAAAACAGGTGCTCTCTTCATCATAAATGGAACCTGTGGCTCAGAAGGTAATTGTGGAACCATACCTTACCTCAAAAGACTTAGGAAAATGCTTTGGTTTGATCATGTAAACTCCGCTGGGGAGAGATGCATTGGCAGCAAATATTGCTGTGCAATCAGGTCCTGTAATGGAAAGAACGAGTAAGGTTGATGAGATTCCTGCTGTTCAGATTGTGCGAACAGCGAAATGAAGTCCTGGAATTAAGGGCAGAAGCTGGTTGATAATAAGGTGGAACCTGATGGAATAAGGGCAAAGCTCAGTGGTACCTGATGAGAGTCAAGGGAAGAGGGTGGCTGGGCTTAAAGGTAAAGGGACCCCTGACCATTAGGTCCAGTCGCGGACGACTCTGGGGTTGCGGCGCTCATCTCGCTTTATTGGCTGTGGGAGCCTGCATACAGCTTCTGGGTGATGTGGCCAGCATGACTAAGCCGCTTCTGGTAAACCAGAGCAGCACACGGAAACGCCGTTTACCTTCCCGCCGGAGTGGTACCTATTTATCTACTTGCACTTCGTGCTTTTGAACTGCTAGGTTGGCAGGAGCAGGGACCAAGCAACAAGAGCTCACCCTGTTGCAGGGATTCAAATTGCCGACCTTCTGATCAGAAAGCCCTAGGCTCTGTGGTTTAACCCACAGCACCAGTTTCAGTTTCTATGGGTTTCTCATTCTTCCTGTCTTGAGTTCAGTTCATTTTTATATCAACTAACAATTTTTTTAAAAAAAAGTGAAGTGAATTTCTCCTAATATACACACCGATATGCTGTTTTGCCTAATACATACATTCCCAAAATATAACCTATATTTGCATGCTATTTTGGTGATACATGCTTTTATGCACACTGAACCTTAGCGTATGCATTTTTGCACAAATTACTAGGCACTGCAAAATTCATGGAGTGCTGGATGTGTTTCAGTTCCTCTATCGTTTTAGAAAGTGCGGTTAACCTTTGTATGTGAACTGAAGATGAATAAATTCTTCCCCATCCCTAGCTGTGCTTGAAGGAAGTGGGGTGAAGCAAATGGCAAAAAGTAATTACTAATTGCATCCAAATATATCATTACCTATTCTGGTATGCATATGAGCCAAGCATGATTTGTTTCAGAAATTTGGGAATTCATGCATTCAACTGAACTTCCAAAGACTCTTCCCTGATAGTGTAGGTTTCTCAGTTAGAAATATATTCAGCCAAATGTGTGCAAAATCTCCTGCCAGACCTTCCCGTTAAAGATGCAAAGTTTGGGGATGAAGCTGGCAGAGACGGAGACACTGGAGGCTGGAGATAGCATGTGTGGGCCCAATTCTTCCTCCATGGGTTTTCCGATGAACACCCAAATAAGGTTTAAAGTGTGAGAGACCAGTTTCGTAGCCTCCTCTTGCTCCAGGTTTTTCAGCTGTAACTTTATCTAGCTAGGATGAGATCACAGGCCCAAATGATCCATCTTGTTTTCTTAATGCTGATGATACTTAAGCAAAAACCTGAGCCAGGAATTTTGTGAATTGGCCATATTTTGTCCTTCACACAGGCTGTGTGAGGGTGTGTTTCCTCCCCGGTCCTTGAAGGATCAAACAGTGGTACTTAATTTCAGACTGATGCAGCACATAGGAATAGCTTCCATTAAGTGCTGTTAATGAAATGCCACTCATCTGCAGCAGTACATGCAGAGAATAATAAGTAATTCTCCAGCTCTTTTCCTTCCTTATTATCTCTGCTATCAGCCGCTTTTCTGACTGAAGTGTACATCAATGCGAGGAATAAAATCTCCAGCACCAATGCTTGCAAAGGCCATCAGAACTACCCAAACACTATATAACACTTAATTAAAAAAACAATCCCGCCCCCCACCATGTCACATCTTGCCCTGTTTTTCGCAATGACCAACCCCTCCTGTGTTTGCACCACTTTGCTTACTCTTAAAACAGGTTACAGGAAGCAAAGAGGCTCTGCATTGCAGGGGTTGGGCTAGATGACCCCTGGGGTCCCTTCCCAACTCTACAAACAATTACATGACTCTCCATTCAGTTCCTTTTAAAGAAGCTATTGTGAATCAAGGCCCCAGTCACATGCTTATCAAACAGGGATGTGCCCCCACATTGTATGAAAATAAGGTTAATGATAATTAAAATATGAACAACAAAAAACCACCTACCTTGAACTGCCCGCCGTGGTTCTGCCTGCAGAGATCAAATTATGTTTATATTAGACCGCTGGAAACACTACTGTTGTAAAAACAAAATTTTCTAACTTTACTTATGTACAAAGTTAAAAACCATTCCTGTGTCTTCATGCAAAAACAACCCCCCCGCCACCACAAAACACTGCTGTACAAAAGTTTATATTTGAAATAAGCAGACCTTACACCAGTGCTGTCTTTCATTTTGGAGAAAGGTGGAAATCTGCAACTCCCACCTTTTTGCCACAGGACTGCTCTCCTCCCTCTCAGCTCAGCCTTCCCCAATCTGTGGCCCTCCAGGTGATGTTGGACTCTAATTTTCAGCAGCACAACCAATGGCCAGGAAGCTGTAGTCCAACATCTGGAGGGGATCAGGCTAGGAATTGTTGCTCTAGTAGTTTCACCTGGAGGACAGCCAGCAAACTGAGTTTTTAAAGGGGCACTGTATTTCCAGATGAAAGGAAGTTATTTCTTCTCCAGTTAGGTGACTTGTGAGGCAGTCTTCTTTAGCCAAGACTGGCGTTCAGAATAAACTTCTGCCACATTTCCTCTCATCCATTCTCTGCTGTTTCCATACTGCCAGAGGCATCGCAGCCAGACAGTAAAAGGGAGGCCCAGTCAAATAAGTAAAGCATCAGTATTTGGCTTTTCTGCTTCAACCCAGGGTGGGGAATCTTTGGATCAGGGGTCAGCTGTGGTCCTCCAGGCCTCTTTATCCCACTCTATCTCACCCTCCCTAAGCCACACCCCCTCTTCCCAGACCACTCCCCTCCCCAGGCCTGCTCCACACCCTCAAGTGCCTCCACCTTGCTGGAATGTGTCCCTGAACCATGGTAATGCCTCTTGCTTACCTGGCTAAGAGCCACGTCCTTTGCTCTACCTGCTTTTGCACCTGGCTCCAGTCCCAGAAGGTCCCACACAACAATGTGACTCTCAAATGGGCAAAAAATTCCCTGCCCTTGGGCTTCAATGAAAGTGGCAATATATTTGTTTACTACCTTTGTCCCGGCTTGCTGAAAATCCAGAATTAATAAAAACCCCGCAATGCTCTTGATCTGGAAACACAGGTTCATTCTCATAACTGAAATGAAAATAATAATACAGTATAGCTACTGCTTTCCATAGCAAAGTTCACCTTATATTTTAGAAACCATAATCACTACAGCACATACTTGTGGTTCCCAGTTAACTAACTACTGCAGGCCCCTTGTTTTTCCAAAAACCAAGCCATGGACCCCCTACTTTTGAAAATGTTGATGTGTCTATGGTAGCTTTTGGTGAATTTACTATGGCAGTTCCCCAAGAACAGGGTTGACAGTTGTCAGAGGAAACTTGGTTATCAAAATATGACTTGCTCCTTATGGCAAACATACACAAATTTAATCGGGGGGGGGGGGAATGACATTGGGGGGAGCTTTAATTTCCCCTTCCCAGTGCCAGGCTGGGTCTAAGGTGAGCCAACAGCTAGGAACCAGGAGCCACGAGGCCAGCAAACCAGTCAGGACCAAGGAGAAGTCATAATTGTAGGGGACGCTGGGTGGCAAGAGTCAAGGAGCAAGCCTAGACTGAAGTCAGAGGCAGAGGATAAACCTGGAAGTGGGGTTAAGGAGCAAGCCAAAGAATTTGCTGCTCAAGCAAAGCTCAGGTTGAACAGGAAACTCTCTTACAATCCTTCCAATTCAGGTGAATTCAGCAGTGAGCATGGAGGGCAGTCAGTCCAGGGCCTGACAATACATTTTAAATGTGGTGAATGCCGCTCACAAACTCCCACATCACATTTAAATTAGCCCTTGTTTTATGGTAAAAACCCAGATTCATAATACTGTATCTACAAGGAAGAATTCTGTCAAGGAAACAGAAGGAGAGTCACTAGGGGACATTAATGGCAAGTGAATAAAGAGGGGCAGGACATCTCCATTAATTACAAGAATTACAGGTACATGTTTATAAAAAGAATCAGAGGGATGCTGCAACTATCACATCTAGGATCATTCAGAAGTGTTAGCCTCATTTTGTCTCTGTGTGAAATGTAAGACTGGTCATAGATCATTCAGCAACCACAGAGGCAAGTAACAGTCATGACTGCTGTTGTAACAGTTTAACATTTACAGTTATAAATTTGCTGGTGTGATAAATGAGTGTCTGTGTATGCCTGTCTGGTCACCAATTTGGCACAGACAATGCGTGTTACACTGCATCAAGAACTATATGGAGAGAGGAGGAAATAAGAGATCAGATCCTATGTATTTCTCTGCAAACATGGAATCCACTTCCCACTTACCTGGAAGTAAACTAGACTGAACACAATGGGACTTACTTCAGAGTAGGTATGTACAGGATGGTGCTATGAAGTTCCTTCTCCCCAATGCCAAGACTAAGAATGGTTATTAAACAGGAAAAACGACAGACAGCAAATAATCTCCACTATGCATAAAATCCCTCCAGATTCACATTAGCAGAACAAGATTTTTAAACAAAACCCCCCCAAATAAGACGCACACAACCTTGTTAGTGAAACCTCTGTCTCGGGTCCACGCCCAAGCACACTTGATCACCTTTCCAGTAGGATTTCCAGAAGGGGGAGGCTGTGTTACTTTGCTGCTACAAACCCAACAGAATGTCTAGGCAACTTAAAGACTAACAAATGTATTATGGCATAAGCTTTTGTGGACAAGAGCCCACTTCAGCAGATGCATTATCCTAAATTAGCAGGTAAATTGACTGGGGTGGGCAGCAGAGGGGAGGAGCAGAGAAGGAATTGAGGTTATAGGCAAACACAAAAAGTGAGGTTATAGGTAAACACAAAAAGTACAGACTGTGACAATTACATTTAATGTAATTGTCACAGGCTGTACTTTTTCTGGTTTCCACTAATCTCATTGTTTACAACCTCTACCTCTCTTCCAAAGCATCCGTATAGACCTGCCAGTTTAGCCTAGCAACATATCTGTACAAAAACAAATGCCTTAAGTAAATCATTAAACTTGGACCCAAACTTAGTCAAGCTTAGAGTTAATGTACTGGAATTGATAGAGCCGAATAGTTACAACTAACTTCAAACCCATTGATTTCAATGGGTCTACTAAGTGCCTAAATCTGGATCCAAACAGTCTTCCAGGTAGTTCCACAAATCTGTTGTTATTTTCCTCCAGTAGATGACAATAGATCTCTTTCTGAGAAGAAGAAGAAGAGTTTGGATTTGATATCCCGCTTTTCACTACCCGAAGGAGTCTCAAAGCGGCTAACATTGTCCTTTCCCTTCCTCCCCCACAACAAACACTCTGTGAGGTGAGTGGGGCTGAGAGACTTCAGAGAAGTGTGACTAGCCCAAGGTCACCCAGCAGCTGCATGTGGAGGAGTGGAGACGCGAACCCGGTTCCCCAGATTACGAGTCTACCACTCTTAACCACTACACCACACTGGCTCTCCCCTAGGTATGGTACAGATGTGTGCAAGCAGCCCCTAGGTATGGTACAGATGTGTGCAAAGGAGAGCCAAAATGCAATGATTGCTCTTCACACACAATGTATTTATGGCAATATATGGCTAGAACGAAAGGAAACATGGCTACTGTAATTGGAAAATACTAAGTTTCTACTTATGTGCCATTTCTGATCAATGTCTCTTTATGAATGATGGGGCGGGACCATTTGTTGAAAGGCAAAGGTATAAATGTGTAAATAATTACTGATATTTTAATGCTGATATCTGATTGTATTTCATTGCATCTGGGACTGCAGAAGCAAAGGGGAAAGGGCCTCCATTGGTGAAAAGAAAAGAGCCAACTGCTATTCCAGCAAAAATGCCACCAAGGGAAGATCAGCCTGACCCCAACTGCATATAAACACCCATTCATAACTCACCACCCATAGAAAGGCTCTTTTCCCATCTTCTCTCCTTTTTCCTGCATGTCATTCTGAGCCTGATTGTCAGTGCGTATCTTTCTCTCTTTTAAAAAAAGACACAAGCCTTTTTTGGGAGACAATCCTCTGAAAAGTGGGGTGAAATACAGTAAATAAGTAATTAACAAAGATCCAGAAACTTCAACATGGGATTTCTCAGAAATATCACGACAATGGACATACCTGCGAGTAGTGAACATTTTTATCATTTCTCAGATTTCTTAGTCTAAAAATAACACGGCACAAACTTTTAATATAAGCATGGTCAAAATAATTTATTTTCAATGAACACAGCTCAGGATAATAGATTTCAGATTTTTGCTATTATTTGCAGAATGAGGAAATGTCCACAACATCCTTCAAAAGGTATAGAGTGCAATACTTAAAAGTATCATAAAAACTTTCATGTGGCATGTTTTTATTGCTAAAACTGCATAAAAAGTAAATAATTTTGATTGTGGGCAATAGGTATTCCATTCACAACAGCTGACCTGAGCACTGTTTTTTAAATTTAAAACTCTACATAAGACCCTCAGAATCCACAGTTAAGATCTGCTAACAGCAAGACCAATCAATAATAGCCCTATTCATTCATTTGTGTGTACAGGATTCTAAATTAAAAGCAAGTTTAGCAGTTGTTTACAAAAATTCCTGCGCCTGCCATTTGTCAGTAACTCACATCAACGTATTTTTATTTTTCAACTGCTAGTCTATGTTTACATTATAAGGCAGAAAGATCACAATATCTCAGAGGTGCGTTGACACTCCAGTACATGCCTACTGATTTTAAAGGGATACTGACTGTAAAGAACAGTCCTTGGGACTACAGTCACAGCCATCAGGATGCATTGGAGCAACACCTCTTTTAACACACCTCTGAAGAACAGCCATGTTTTCATGCAGCTGTTTCGCTGAAGCTGAAATAAGCTAAAGTTAAAATATAACCCAATTGCCACAAAAGGCAAAAAGCACGAGAACGGAAGACTTTCCATGAGGTAGCAAAGTTGTTTACATAAGAAATAAATAGGTTATCTGAGACGCAAGAGTGAAAGCATACATCATTTCAAGGCATTGTTCAAATACAAAGCAATTTATACATTATACATTTTGGCAAAAATTAACCTGTTGACCCATGCTCCCTACTGTCAATGCTGAACACCTACAGGAGGCAGAAGGGAGCCACCCCCCCCCACTATTCCAACAATTGGCGTTGTTAGCATGGAGCCTCTTTTTGTGGGATTGCATTAACTATTCCTGATCCAGTAAATCAAACTGCACGCACAGACCCAGAATAGAGTCTTGAACCATATGCTTTAGTATAGTTATGACCCTAACTGAATTCAAGCCACTATATGTAAATCATTTACACTGAAACTAGGTTTCTTCTTCATTCCATTTGTTAAAATATACACCATCATCTTTTCCCTACGACCGAAAAATAATTTCTCTAAAAACCTGATTTAAACACAAACGTTCACAATAAATGAACTACGCAATTAAATGAAACATAGCTTAGAATAAGCAATGATGAGCTTAAACCCACTCCCCATTGAGAGATATCCCTGCATAATAATAATACAAATGTTACAAATATATTGCCAGGAAGTACTATAAGTTCATTTTCAGACAAAAATAATTCCAGCATCTGGATTGCTATTTTTGTCTTCATAAACACAGATTTCACTTGGATGTTCACAGATCAGTGCGGAAAAAATATAACTGCACTTTGCGATGAATAAAAGATAACACTTTGGTCTGTCTTTCAGCAGTGTGCGTGGACAGCTGTGATGGTCACAAGTTGTAAAATGAATATGGCTCAAGTGAGACTGTGAAGACATCCGACCCATCTGTTTGAGACTTAATAGCACTTCTATCCACCTTGCTGCACTCTCCACTTGGGAAGATCAATATTCCTTTGTGGAAAATACAAACAAGGCAGTTAGGAAGATCATGTAACACAGAGCTCTGAAGCCCAGAGTGGAGGTTTACTGCTATAGGGAACTCTTCTCCTGGATGCTGAACTGCACTCAGCAGCTGCAGCCCCCACTTCTTCTACTTCAGGATCCTCGGTTGCCTCATTGTAGCATTCCAAGTCTTCTTCATATGGCTTTTCGAGAAGCCTCAAAACTTTCCTTACCTGGAAAAGGAGGAGCACAATTATTACCGCCAAACCTCAACTGTATTTTTATTATTTTTGTCCCCAGGGGAAGCCAAAGTTTGGGGATTCCATATCAGGTGAATACCTCGCAATATTTATTTTGCAACATTTAGCTCAGGCACTCCCAAACTCGGCCCTCCAGTTGTTTTGGGACTACAACTCCCATCATCACTGACCACTGGTCCTGTTAGCTAGGGATGGTGGGAGTTGTAGTCCCAAAACATCTGGAGGGCTGAGTTTGGGGATGCCTGATTTAGCAATACTGCTTACCTCCATGAAGTCTCCATTTTCTGCTGCTTCTATAGCATTCTGAGCAATGTAATTTCTCAATATATATTTTGGGTTATTTGAGTTCATAATTTTCACATGCTCAGCACTCCAGTTATCAGAATTGCCAAATTGCTCCATTTCTTTTTCTAGCCGAACTCTGAAAGAACACAGAAAGCTTCGCATAATGGGCAAGTTGTAAACAAACTAACAAACACACTGCTTCTGTCACAATCCTGAGACTCAGGAACATACAGTCATACCTCTGGTTATGTCCATTGCGGGTTGCGTTTTTGCAGGTTGCGAACGTGGCAAACCTGGAAGTGTTTACTTCCGGGTTTTGCTGCGCATGCAGAAGCACCCCGCGCATATGCAGAAGCGTTCTGTGCAGTTCGCGCATGCGCAAAGCATGATATTGCCACTCAGGGTGCGGACTTTTCAAGGTGCGAACGGCACCCCGGAACAGATCGTGTACGCAACCCAAGGTACCACTGTACAACAAAGAATCATTTAAGAGGACAGGTCTAAAAAGGCACTCTGATAGGACATCCAGAGCACAATGCTGAGAGTTCACCCTTAACACTTATTTGAGCATTGTATGCTGTGGAGCCAATACAAACAATTCATTTCAAGAAGACAATTTTAAAGATCTTATTTGGAATATATTCTGATAACAAATGCTGCAATATGAAAGCCTTAGGGTGCTTCCATGCACTCATAGCTAAATCCTTTACAACAAACATTTATGCACATATGTATTAATAGCACTTATCAAAGTATATTTGCATTTCACAGTACATAACCATTAGTCTCACCTGTAGTTCTGAAGCCAATCTTTCCAGTGTCCTTTATTTCTACTAACCAGTTCAGATGCTGTTAACTGCTGTAGCTTAGAAAATTGCTCTATGCGTTCCAGTTCTTTATTTATGTTAGATTTTGTCCCAATTAAGGCAAAAAGTTGTGGGTTAGACTGGGCTAACATCAGCATCATTGAAAGCTGTCTAGAAAAAAGGGAAGGGGGAAAATAGAAGACTATCGGAAATTAGTTACTGTGAGTTGTGTGTTAGTTATGCTTAAAAAACATACAATTCCTTAAATTATGAATTATAAGGGTACAGACAAAATATTTAACTTCTAAGGGGAATTTTGAAAGAAATTAGCAGACATGTTTTGTCATACATTTCAGCTGCACAACTCTTCTGAATGCCAGGGTGTATTTCTGTCTTTAGAGCCTGAAATCGCTAAACTTGCACAAGGGCAGCATGTTTCCACTAAGAATGAAACAGTAAAGCAGCAAACAAAGAGAACAATGCTGGAAATCAATTAAAAGCTAAGTAATAGAAAGCAATAGAAAATATTTTTTAAAATGTGAACTCCCCCACATATTATCCTTTAACTTTCAGCTCAATGCTATTTTTGATGGCTAGTTTATATGGTTTTCACTGTAGTGCAAATTTAATAGTAAGTGAGCTGCTCTCAAATACCAAGACTTACTGACAGCTTGGCTGGGTGGACTATGTATGACAATAACCTTGTGAAAGGTATTGGGTCAATACACCCAAGTCTTCAGGCATGCTTGTAAGGAACCAAGTGGTACATTGGGTATTAGTTCTGCAAAACAGGTGGTATTAGGCAAATGTTATGCCAGAGGTGTGAGGCTGAAGAAGTACACATTCCAAAATATGTTGACAGTAATGTTCTAGTTGTGGAACGTCATTTAACTTGACGATTAAAGACTAAAAGTTACACTATGTATTGCTTTGTGTTGTATTGTCTGCTGTATTGAATTTGTATGTAGTCATTTTACTGCATTCTTTTTTTAAAAAAAAAAAAAAAAACACAGATTAAAGGCTAAAATAGTTGCATGTGGTGATGTGAACAGTTTAATCTCATATCTAGCTAGTGATCCAGACCTAAAGGACAATACATTCTTTCATAACGAACAATATATTTTTAATATTTTCTGTTATGGTGGGCATATATGAACAAGCACAAGGAGGGACTTAACGTCTCAATTCTTTCCAAGCAATGTCACCCTTCTTTTTATATTACTTATGTATCATTTATTATTACTTATTATTTTATCATATTACTTATGTATGCTGGAGAACCATACACCTGTGACATTTGCCAGGTACTGGATGAAATTAGAGAGGACTTCAGAAAGGGTAATTTTATTGTGAAGAAGTCTCAGTGTAAATTGGATCCTGACAGTCAAATATGGTTGAAATGCTGTTGGCAAAACAACAAGTATCACTGGCATCACCACAACTAACTATGAGAAGGTGGGACCTACAGCAAAGAGTCTCTGATTTCACTCCAGCTACTCTGCAGGTCAAATGGAAACAAGCTTTTAGTTATGTTAGTTGTTCTGAACTCACTTCTGCGTATAAGATTTTAAGACAACAACCATTAAATGTCTTTGTCAAAACAAGACTTTGCAAAACAACGATAGCATCGGGTTTTGTGACACAATGGCAAACAATGCCTTGACCTTCAGATCATTGTATGCAGTTAAAAGGACAGTAACATTCTTAACTGGGCAACAGGTGGAACTCAATGATGCAACACACCATTGTTCTAGTAAAAATGAACAGAATTCAGGACACAAAGCCTAATACAAGGCACACCAATGTGAAATGTTGAGTGTCCCTTATTTCTACTTGGCACTAACGCAACCTTAATTAATGGTGGACAGGCACCAATACAATGCAACTCAGAAGCAACAATGAAGCAGTAGCAACCTTTGGAGACTTGCTAGATGCCTAAATATCAGACTGAACAACAACATGTGCAGAGTGCCGTTGGAAGTGCTTCATGGGAAGGCTGTTTCCAGCTACCCCACCCGTTGCCCTTGGAAGCCTTATAAGAAGCTGCTGCAGGAGAGCAACTGTGAGCAATATCATGGGAGGGGGTTTCTAGGACTAAGGTGAAACTGTGAAGCTCCCTTTTTATTTTTGCTACTGGATGTTGCTGTTATGTTGCTTCTATAATCTTGTGTTATATATATAGTACTGAAATGTGTTGTTTTTGTATATTATTATGTTTTTGTTTTGCTATATTCTGATGAAATTGTTGCCATGTTATTATTTTGCTATGTTCTTACAAAATTGTATTTGTAGTGTTTGTTTGAAATGCATACCTGTTTCTTTGTTGGAAGCCGCTTTGATCACCAATTTTTTTTGGGGGGGGGGGGTTGAAAAGTGGTATAAAATATAATGAATGAAAAAAATGAAAAATTCTTCACTTTTCTGAAGAGTGGTGAAAAACACCTCTCTCATTACTGGCAAAATATAACTACATTAAAAAATGCAGCTAATAAAGCAGGTTTTGTCAAATTACAACTTTGACTTAATTGTTTAGGAATTGGTGGCTTCTCTATGTTGAGTCAGCCTATTTGGAAAAAGAATTGGAGAAACTCATGGAAATGCATGAAGATGACAACACCAGAATTGCCCTCCGCTATGTAAACAGTAAATCACCCTGCACTATTGGAACTCCTCAGAATACCAATGTCATGATATTGTTCGTAGAAAACAGTGAAAGACCTTGCCTCTATATGAATTAGGAAAGGCTTAAAGACTCCAATTGGTGTGAAGCTGGTTTGAGAAATCATGCATCAAACAATAATATTTTATAACAAAGTATAGGATTCATAATAATAATAAAACAATTCCTTCCAGTAGCACCTTAGAGACCAACTAGGTTTGTTCTTGGTATGAGCTTTCGTATGCATGCACACTTCTTCAGATACACTTTGGCAGACCAACACGGCTACCTACCTGTATAGGATTCATGTGCAATTTGGATAATGTTGTATGAACACTGAAAACCCAGCCTAGAAACATAGTGAGTGCACCATAATTGGGAGTGAACACATCCATGGTACAAACATCATGGACTTCAGAGATTTTGTTTCAATAGATCTATATCCTAGTACAAACTTGCTACGACTAAATTGTTTCATAGTAACAATATCACTAACAGCTTTGATCAGGCAGATTGTGTGTACTGAACACTTTAAAATTATTGATAAATTCCTATATTCTGTTTGTAATGCAAGTTAAAAAAATCTAATTATACATGGAAAGTTTTGCATGCCACATAAACTTGCATGTGTGCATATTACTAAAGCAACAATTATTTATCTTATCTTCTTGACAGCATGACCATGAGCAAAACCAATCATGAGAGCAGGGAAAGAGAAACCATTTCCCTTAAACTCCAAATGTAAAAACTTGACTGTGTCTGAAAACAGGAAAATGAAGAATGAAATATGCAACAGATTGACAGGAACTACATGAGTGCTTGGTATTGTATTGCTGTATTTTATACTATTATTTAATGTTATGGAAATATTTATTTAAAAAGAGAAAGAAAACAGGAACATGACAAAAGCTAAATTAATATTTTAGATCCAAATATTTCAGCTACACATGAGTGCTGTATTCCTAGATCTCAAATGTAATATAATAGGATGATATCTAACAAATTCAATCAATTTCCAGCATTTAATTGCCTGTAGTCTGATTCTCAAAAGCATTCTTTCATCCTGCAGTTTTTTAGTTATTAGACTGAAGTACACTATGGCATAGAACTCTACCCAAAACATATTAAAAGCATGCCATGCCTATCACTTAACTAAGAAATGTATCCAGAAGTTGAAATACAAATCTCCAGTTTTCCAGATTAGAACTAGCACATTAATCTGGAACTAGAAACTTGCAGAAAACAAAAAATAAGTACCTGTTAGTGTCCATATGCAACCTATCAAATATATAACCTGTCAATCTATTATTCCCTCCAATCCTAAAACACACAGGAACTTTGCACAATATCACAGCTTAGTATACCTGGGGTCCATTTGAGGCTTGTATGCCACTTTCAGTTCTTCTAAGGATGCACACTGCTTTGAAATCTTATCTAAGAACTCTTCCAGTTTTAAAGGGTCAGAATCTGCTGGGAAAGAGCTCAGCAAGCGGAAAGTATTTGTAAAATCTGCACCTACAAAACAGATTTAATGGGACCTTTATTCAGCTGTTTATATAATTCAGTTCAAACTGTTTTATCATGTACTGGCATTATGTCATTAATTTCAGAGTATTAATGTATATGATTTGAATTATTTTATGCGGAACATCAAATGAATTATACTTTATTTTAAATATTAATATACAATGCACACTAACCTGTGACCCGCATAGTTTCCAATAAATCAGAAACCAATTTATTATCATCATCCAACTGGAGCTGAATTAATCCTAGCTTTTTTCTCATTGTTTGCAAATAATGCCTCTCAAATTCTGCTTCATATTCTTCTTCCAGGATGGGTATACTGATTTCCAATGGAAGTTCTGGGACTAAGGCTTCAGCAAGCTTGCCTAGGTTCCACTTACAAATCTCTGGTTGCTTATTATAAGCATAGCGCCCTGCGTTATCAGATCCATTGCAAATATGTCCAGGATCGTATCTGAAAAACAGTAGTATTTGGTTTAATATTTAGTTTATATGAATGAATAGTAATAACGCAGTAACTAGATAACGTACAAATACAATGCAGACTATTTCTTCCTCCCCTTGTACTCCCCCTCTACCTGCTAGAGCAGTTTTTTTTTGGGGGGGGGGGTTGTGGGAAGCCTCAGGGGGACAGGCAATTGCTGAAAAGTGCCTTAACCCCATTCTGCTGGTGGGAGGCTTTGCTAGATCAAACAGCCTTCTGTCAGTGCACACCAATTGGATACAACTCTACATCTTTAAGAATTATTGTATATCACCGTGTCAAACAAATACTTTGCTTCCCTCTTCCCTAGTTTAATCTTACTCAAGTTACTTAGTAAATTACTGAACAGGGATAAACTACAAGGTAACCAATATAAACCTTCAACACCTATAGATCTAACAAGGTTGATCACACTGCTGCTGCAATATACAGCAAAATTATCCTGGATTAATTCCATTAACACTTAACAAGCATGAGTGAGTACAAGGGTTTTGCCAGTTCATGTGAAAACATATTACCATACATTTAAATTTCTTCCACAGTTCACTAGAAATAATTTTTCAAAAATGAAAGCAATAAAAAGAGATCCTGGTGCCATTTGATCCAGTCAATGTAACAAATCTATGTTTTGAAGTTACTGAGATACACTGACCTGTCCATAAATCCAAAGGGTCCATAGTCAATTGTAAGTCCAACTATACTCATATTATCCGTATTGAGCACACCATGACAAAATCCAACACACTGCCATTCGGCAACCATCCTTGCTGTCCGCCTTGTTACCTTAAAAATACAACCTGATTTTCAGTCTCTTTTCATCTATGAACTTTATGCTTGCATACACACTGCATATTAAATAGAGGACAGTGGTACCTCGGGTTAAGAACTTAATTCATTCCAGAGGTCCGTTCTTAACCTGAAACTGTTCTTAACCTGAGGTACCACTTTAATGGGGCCTCCCGCCTCCGCACGATTTCTGTTCTCATCCTGTAGCGAAGTTCTTAACCCGAGGTACTATTTCTGGGTTAGCAGAGTCTGTAACCTGAAGCATCTGTCACCCGAGGTACCACTGTAATATTTAAAAAATAGGCAGTTGCAAATGTGTGTTGAACATTTCCCATCCATGTATGCCATTCTCCACAGATCCTTAAAAAGTTCCTATGGAGAATAAAAGACTAATATTTGCTAACCCTGTGTGAATGAAAATTGTCTTGTCTATGTTAACAGGATGTCAAGGTGTATCAAAGGGTGAAAAATCAGCCCACTTCAGACCATGTAATTTGGAAAAGAATAGCATTCCAAGGAGTGGAATGCAAACATATTTTTTAAATAAAAATAATTAGAATTAATTATTACCTCCCGAAAGAAAGTAGCATTCCTCTGGACATTATTGTCTGAGTGTGCTTGTAGAATCTCTGGGTAGAAAGTGCTGATTACATAATCAAGCATTTGTATTCGAATATCATTTCTATCAACACTGGGGCCTTTATGTCCTGTATATTCATCGGTAGCTTTAAAAATTTCAAATGATCCAAACCTAAATAAAAAGATTGTCAATTATTGGACTACATCACCAGGATATAAATATATTTCATTGAGGGTTCCCCCCGCTCTGTATAGTTTATTTATATATATTTTTAAATAACAAAAAGTAAATAAATTGCAATTTAGCTCCATGTACTGCAGCAACAGGAAATGCTATGGTATAGTTTTACTAGAGAAACAGAATATTTAATTGGTAAGCCCCAATTCTGAAAAATGTGCTTTATAAGTATTTTGAAACCTCATAGCTTGCTTGGTTATTAGAGACAGGTGACTGAATTGTGTTTCAAGGATGGAATTGCCATTGCAAGGGGCTGGACTAGACTTGGGATCCCTTCCAATTTATTTCTACAATTCTATGAGATATAGAGCTCACCTCTTCCCCAAACAAGCATTTGGAGAACACTTCTTAATTTTTTTTTACATAATACTAGGGCTGCAATTGCAACTCAGTATTGGGTGCCAAATCACTTGTCAAAGGCCAATATTTTAGTCTTCAGAGCCAAATATTAGCAATCAATATTTACAATTTTAGTAGGCAAAAGTCACAGGTACCTGAAATGTCTATATTACAGACAGTTTATCTAGAACACATCCAAACTGTATATAATACCTGTTTTAATATAAAACCCAAAGCAGGATATTTACCTAATAAACGTGGGTGCTATTCTCAGGACAATTGTGCACCTTTCTTTTTTTGGATTTCCATCGTAAAAAATGTCCCGAATAACTTCTGAATCAGATGTTACACACGTTCCAGCTCTGGTTGTAGGTATTCCTAGGTGAAACATTGCTTCGCTGCACAGGAATTCTCTTATGCTTGATCGCAGAACTTTACGACCATCTGCTTGTCTGAAATTAAATTAATAAGATACTAGAATAAGTTTTTTTAAATAATCTCCAAAATATTTTAAAAGCATAATTTACAGATGAGAAGGGTCAAATTCACTCAGTATCAAGAATTAGGCCTTTAAATGAAGCAGGGAGTAAACTGCTTCTGCTCACTTTATAGCTCAATTCTAGACATGTCTACTCAAAAGTCCCAATGACTTACTCTCAGTGAAGTGTGTATAAGATTATAGCCTGAATGCAGGGTTTCCCAAACCTGGTCTCCAGCTGTTTTTGGACTACAACTCCCATCATCCCTAATGAGTGGTCAGGGATGAAGGAAATTGGAGCTGGAGATCCAAGTTTGGGAAACCCTGCCTTAGCGTGTCTGCACATACCAAGTCATGTTATCATCTCAATACAAATGTTTTATGAGAGCTCAAGTAAGCCCTCAGGGGATCACACCTAAAGCCAAAATCACATACTGTATAGCGAAAACACATTGGGTGCAATGGCTAGAGAGATTGCCAGTCTTTCCCAAAACCCTGTCCCGCTTTTTTAAACATTTTTTTTGCAATGCACATAAAGCTGAATGTGCACAAGTTAAATGTGTGTAGGTTGCAGACTAACTGTACTTTATTTAGAGGAAACTTTTCACATGTTCTTCTGCAGGCCGCTAAATGATGCAGCACCAAGTGGATATACATGAACCAGCCTTTAGCAACTGGGGTGGGGGCATGAATTCTGCTCATACTTTGTTATTCATGGTATGCTATGCCTCCTTGACAATAGCTAAATAATAGCTCAGTTAGTAGAGTATGAGAATCTTAATTTCGAGGTCAAGTTGTGGAAAATATTCCTGCATTGCAGGGGGTGGACTAGATGATCCTCGGGGTTTCTTCCAACTCCTACAATTCTGTGATTTTAATAAAGACGAGATATGGATCATTCTGAACCTTGATTCAAGTTGGCAAGGAAGGGAGAAAATGAAAGGCAGCATGAGCCAGTGACATGAGCGTAGGCAGGATTTACATTAGGAGGGGCAGGTAGCCAGCATTTATGTTAGATGGGGCAGGGCACCCACCTGCCATCATCCCGTCTGGCTCTGTCCAGCAGATGTGGAATGAAACTTCTCAACAAGAAGTTTGTTTTAAATTATTTTCTTTTGACCCCAAGTGCTCAGAAAAACCTGTCGAAAACCTTTCTACATTTTTTACTTTTGAGTAGTTTTATTTATTTATCATTTTAGTTGCACGAAATTCTGGAACCAACACTGTAATCTCTTGCTTCCAGGAGTAGCCTGGACAATTCCGAACTAGAATATTTGTATTTATTTACTTGATTTAGTGGGGGGTGGCGGCTGCCCTACCCCCCCACCTGCCCACGCCCATGGACATTAACAGGCCCAACCCAATACACATTGACTCAAGAGTAAACCAGTGCCCAACACAAAGGCCTGCAGACTGTATGGTGCGCAATGACCTTCTCAGGGCATGATTTAGGTTTGATGAGGCCCTAAGCTACTGAAGTTAATGGGGCCCTTTATATGTCCAGCTGTCCTTTCTGTCAGCAACAAATTGTCACTGTTTTCTGTGTTGAATATATGCTATAACCTAATAGGTATCTAAAGCCATTTGCACATAACAAAATATGTATTTTATCAAAGTAATTGTTGAACTGAAATACAATTATGAAGTATATTAATAGTGAAATACATTTTTAAAAATTTGGGGGCCCCAAGGGAGTGGGGCCCTAAACTATAGTTTATTTAGTTTATACGTAAATCCGCCCCTTCCTGGGTTAAGAGAAGGAAGCCGATCTCTGCCACTCCCCTCTGCCGAAAACAACGCACAGGGTCGGTGGGTGGGTAGCTGGGCGCGCGCCTTCGCGGTTTACCGGGAGAAAGGGGTGAGGCCGGCGCCCTTGAGCTGGATCTCCCAGCGCTCGCCGCGCGGGTTCAGCACCTCGCCCAGGTAGATGGCCGCGCCGTCGCCGAGCTGCCCGGCGAAGCTGCCGAACTGGTGGCCGCAGTAGCAGTGGGCGGCGGGTTCCGCGCCGGGCGGCAGCCGGTTCCCGCTGAAGTAGAGCGCCGCCTCGGCTTCCTCGTCGGCCGCATTAGGCTCCCTCAGGCCCAGCAGCTGCAGCGCCGGCGCGGACGAAGCCACCAAGCGAGGGCCGCGTACCGGGGTAGGCCGCACCCGAGAGAAGCAGGCGCCCGACACGGGCCGGGGCACGTTCTCCTCGCTCGGGTCCAGAGGCAGGGCCCGCAGCGCCCGGTTGTCGAAACGAAGCGCCCCGAGCCACAGACCAGCCTGGACGGCCGGGCCTGAGGGAGAAGCAGCAGCAGCCGCGGCCTCCATGCTGCCGAAAGGGCGAGAAACAGGCACCGGCAACAAACGGCTGAGGCGCCGGCTGTTACTACGCAGCAGCGCCGTTGCCATTCGGCCTTCTCGGCCACCGTCCGCCAGGGAGGGCGCAGGCGAGCAGCTCTCATAACGTCGGCCCCTCCCATAACCGCCTTCCGAGTCCCGCCCATAACCGCCCATCCTCTCTCTCTCTGGCCTATCCCAGCTCGCCCCTGGACGCGAGACTCCTGATTTACACCCATCTCCAAGGAACTGGCCAATGGTAGGGGAGAGAGATACTAACCGCCTTTCGCCTCCGCTTGGGAGTCACGACGTCGTGCACGCGCAGCTGCCTCAGCACCGTGGGAACCGTTATTTGAGTAATTCTAAGGGTCCTGCCCACCTAGCAGTTCGAAAGCACGTCAAAGTGCAAGTAGATAAATAGGTACCGCTCCGGTGGGAAGGTAAACGGCGTTTCCCTGCGCTGCTCTGGTTCGCCAGAAGCGGTTTAGTCATGCTGGCCACACAACCCGGAAGCTGTACGGCAGCTCCCTCGGCCAGTAAAGTGAGATGAGCGCTGCAACCCGAGAGTTGTTCGCAACTGGACCTAATGGTCAGGGTTCCCTTTACCTTTAATTCTAAGGGTGCAGGGAGGAGAATCACTCTGCTAATATCGATCCATCATATCGTGTGGCTTATGACAGATCTGCCAGTCCCTGTATATTTTAATTTCATAGAATTGGGAGGGATCCCCCAGGGTCATCTAGTCCAACCCCCTGCAATGCAGAAATCTCAGCTGAAGCATTTATTTATTTATTTATTTTAATTTCTGCACTTTATATTTTTAAGAAAAAATCTCAAAGCGGTTTACAGCATATTAAATCAATAAAACATAAATAAAACAATCTGAAGAAAGTCAAATATAGAGTATACTGTCAAAGCAACATAACAGAAAACTAAAATATTATCTTAAAATATTTCAAAATAAAACATTACAAAGGAGTTCAGCTACAGACATCCACGACAGATGGCCGTCCAACTTCTGCTTAAAAACCTCCGAGGAAGGAGAGTCCCACAACCTCCCATTCCACTGTTGAAGAGTTATTACCTTCAGAAAGTTCTTCCTGGTGTTTAGTCTGAATCTCCTTTCTTGTAATTTGAAGCCACTGGTTGGAGTCTACCTTCCAGAGCAGGAGAAAACAAGCTTGTTCCCCTCTTCCATGGGACAGCCCTTGAGATACTTGACAATGGCTATCATATCTCCTCCTTTCCAGGCTAAACATACCCAGCTCCTTTGGAGGTTCTAGCAGGGCAGCGCAGCTATCGTATACCCTTGACCAAAGAACGGTACACTCCTTCTATCTGGGATGGTCGTCCTCTTCCACCGAGTGCGCAGCTTCGGGAGAGGCACACATGGAGCGGTGAGGGAGGAAGGGGACACTCGTCTAGCCAGCCAGATCAGCCGAATAACTTGGCTCTCTGGCTGTTTTGGGACTACAATTCCCATCATCCCTGACCACTGGTCCTGTTAGCTGGGGATGATGGGAGTTGTAGTCCCAAAACAGCTGGAGGGCCAAGTTTGGCCATGACTGCGCTATAGGATATACAGTGGTATAAGAACTTAATTCGTTCTGGAGGTTCGTACTTAACCTGAAACTGTTCTTAACCTAAAGCACCACTTTAGCTAATGGGACCTTCTGCTGCCACTGCGCTGCCGGAGCACAATTTCTGTTCTTATCCTGAAGCAAAGTTCTTAACCTGAAGCGTTACTTCTGGGTTAGCAGAGTATGTAACCTGAAGCATATGTAACCTGAAGCATATGTAACCTGAGGTACCACTGTATTCAAGGACAATGGTGGCTCCAGGTGTACACCTAAGCTGCACACGACCTTTCAGAGGAAGTTTGGAGGCAGGTTGTGTATCACCTGCCTGGTCTTTCGATTGAGTGAATTAAGTTCTCTTTCCCCACCCCACCCTGCCAAGACCAATTCCGGACATTAGTTCAAGTTTCCAATGCCTCTCTGGGATCAGATTATGGAAGTAAGAGGTAGAGCTATGTGCCATCAGTATGTATGTAACCTGAGGTACCACTTTAAATGGATAATGTAGCTGGGGGGGGGGGGGCTGAGGGAAGTCCCTATAAAATGGAAAATAGCAATGTGATGGATTGAGGAATTTTTGGTTTTTGTTTGTATGTTATGTTTTGTTTGTTATTTTGATAAAATATAATAAAAATTATATTAAAAAAATAAACATACCCAGCTCCTTCAGCTGTTATTCATAAGGCTTGGTTTCCAGACCCTTGATCACCTTTGTTGCCCTCCTCTGCACACGATCCAGCAGCTTAAATGTGGAAGTGCAGTTTATGATTTTCAGCCTTGCCCCCCCCCCAATAAAAAAAACACGGCACAGAATACACCTCTTTCAGTAGCATTGCCTTTTCATACCTTTTGTTTTAATGCTTAAAAACCACCAACACGGCTAATGCTGCAGTTGGGCTCCCACTTTCTTGGTAGTAAACCCCTTTGAACTGAATGGGATTTACTTCTCTTTCACATGAGGCAGGACCCAAATTAAAATAGGAAATCTTAACTAGATTTGGTGATACTTTGGCAGATAAGAGAACACCAGCGTGGTCACAGCTACAGTAAGATCCATTTTTATAGAGCCAGAATTTGGGTTGGGCAGCTGTCATGTCATGAATGATGGAGAGAATGTCCACAGAAGCCCATGTTTACTCAAGTGAATCTCACAGCAGTTTCAACACAAGGACAGACTTCAAATAAGCATTTTTTTGTTTACAGTACTGTAGTTGCCTGAAATCAGTGTCTTGCTTTCCAAAAGCTATGATTAGGAGGGACTTATAACCCCTGCATTACACTATAGCTATGTTTGAAATAGGCTTATAGAATATGCTGTATCACCACAGTAAAAAACAAGGGACTTGATAATTCACTTTTTATTACAAGCTGGTTTTGCATTTTTCAGGGAGTAAAAAAATTCTATGAATCATCTTTATTCAGCATCCATGGGGCATATTTTAATCAGGCAATTTCAGTTAGGTCAAGCACCAAGAGGCATTCAATATCTATCAAATACTGGTAGCCCCATTATGCACAGTTGCATTGTGCATAAGTCTTTGGGACATTAAATAGCATATTCTCCTATCACATACTCTTGAAAGAACACACACACACACTGAATTGGTAAATATAAAATGCTAGCTGACAGGTAGACCTTTTATTCTATTTCTCTCTTTTTGGCATATGGAAATACATAGAATACAGCATGCCTCAAGTCCATCATTTAACATTAGTCCATTCAAGCTGAAGGCTGACTCTTGCCATTCATCTTGTTTTTTGTACCTTTTGTGAAATTTACCTGAGTATGAATACTTTAAAGTAAACATAATACAGTTAACCTACAAGATGGGGCTGGAGGAACACAATAAAGAGATCCAACATATTTGGTAAGACGTAAAAAGTAATTTAATAGCTCATTCAGCTGATTATCTAATATATTCCCCAGAGGTATGATAACTAACAACAACAACAAAAATCATTGGAAACCTTTTAAAAGGTAAAGGAGAAACCATCAAAATAAAAATAATCATTCTAATTGTTGAAAAGTTGCTTATAACATGGTACTTTCCAGCTCACTCCTTTTTCTTCCAAACAATTGTCAGGAAAGCAGTATAAGTGGCAAAGACCAATGACACAAACCTTTCTCTCTTGCATCTTGTGTTGAGCTGTACCTGTAAGAATCAACCTGTGCACCTTCCTCCCATCATTTAACAAATTTCCATTTTCTTGCATATAAGCTATTCAAGAGGTTTGCCTATGAAGAGTGTGGAAGAGTATCCCCCCCCCCATCTCTTACAGCTACTTTGGTTCTCAAACTCAAACCAATTATTTGTATCAATATAATTAACTGTTGCTGTTCCAGAGCAAATTTTCTCAAGTGCTATTAACAGGCAAACACCACCATTTTTAATTTTTTTTTTGCAAGATATAATTGCAATACATGATGCAAAAACAAACAAAAAAGCAACATCAAATTTCATTTAGGGATATTTGTTTTCATTGATGTTGGGGAATACAATCTGTTAGGCTCTGCAAATCTATCACTTGAATTTAGTTAAATAAAACTTTGGAATCCATCGTAAGCCCCATCAAAAGATGTAGAATTCCCCACCAGCATCATAATATCAGCAAAAATACAAAAAATAAAAAATGCTGTAAGCCTCCTTTTGGTAAGAACCAAGAACTAAACCCAAGCACAATCATTACCCAGCTAATTGTGCATATTTCCTGTTTCTCTCCCCCTCCCCGCAACTGGACCTAAGTGCACTTATCCGTGCTGCTTTATGCCCAGTGAATGGAAACTTGCAAAAGAGCATTTTGAAAGACAGGCTGTAATGGTATTAATTCGGAAACGTTTGCTTTACTAAATATGCAGTCAGGTTGTGGACTATGTCAGCGTTTAGTTTCTGCTCCTCAAATGCCACCTTCTCTAAAGAAGAGGGAGCAGGGAAGACTAAAGTCAGAAATTATCTTTACTGCAGCCGATGGACAATTGCATAAAAGGCAAAAGGCTTTCCAAGGGATAGATTAACAACTGTTTTTTCACGATTAATATTCTGTTGAGATGGCAACAAGCAATATGCACTCCAAGGCAATCTTAAGGGCATATAAATGTCTACAAAAAGTACATGACAAAATGTTTCTTTAAAAAAACGTGTTATGTTAAAAAAGTAGAATTGTTGAAAAGGACCCATAAAAGCTACACAAACAAAACCTAGGCGGTTTCAAAAAATACTGATTGAAATCTGTTAAAACAACATTCCACTGATTTTTCTTTTAAATCAGCATTTTATTACATTCCACTGGAATTGTGAGAAATAGCTTACATGGCATCCGAGGAAGGGTTAAATACTACATACACAACAGTTCCAGATTTGTTTTACCCCCAAAAGGAGAAGTGAAAAGCCGTTAGTAGGAGGGATAAGAGTCTCAATAATTTTGCAGTGCTGAAATTTATCCTGACAAGGATTTGGTTTACTAATATCAGTGACATTAATCTAATCTAGGAGGAACTGTGTGCCCTGTAAACATAGGAAGTTACCCAACAACAACTTAAGGAGACAGAGAAAAGCAGACACATTGCAATGTTTCATTCGAGACAGAGAAAACCTTGGGAAAGCCCCAAAACGACAAAGCATGATCTTGCTTGTCCTTCCCCAACTTTCCCCAGATGATTCTGAATCTAAAGACATCTGGAGGGCGTCCGGTTGGGGGGAGGCTGGGTTAACCAAACATAAGGACTCTTGAATGGAACTTGTGAGATTTCCATTGAAAGGGCTGGGGTTTTAAAGTGATCCATTTTGGCGGGATACAATGCTGAAGGCAACTTTTTCTTTAAAAAAAAGTAAGGCTTGTAAAAGATATGTAGAGGTTTCATCGATAGCAGCCAGCAAGTTTCTGATATTTCAAAAGCTTTTAGCAGTTTGTCTTCTTAAAAAAAAAGCCACTAAGTATAAAAGTTTTCCAGTAAGAAGAGGTCCTTCTAAGTCATCTTATAGGTGCTTGGCACCAGGAAGGATAGCTTGGTATTACCTGTACCGAATGCACACATACTTAATGGGCCACTGTGCTTTCTAATAGGAACACAACTAGCCTATGGTTTGTTCTGTTCCTCTGGGGGGGGGGGGGACAGATCATGGGACACAATGCACCAGCAAGTTCTCCTGTGCCAGCTTCAGTTAAATGAACAGCTGCATCTTTGTACAGTCTCATTTGTTTCAAAGGTGCTTGCATAATAGAAGTTTCCAGTGAATTGTGTCCAAGGATATTAGATTCTATGTTGTTGATCCATTATATCACCATCTTTATAAATGCACTATATACACATAATAGTATAATATATATGTGTACATACTTTAGGTACCCTATACTGGCATGTAATTTTATGATGCCCATTTCACCAGGTTTGTGGGCAAATGCTTAGGTGGTACTGATCCACTGGTTATGCTGCAGCTCAGCGTCAAATGAGACCTCTGGACAGAATTTGGTTAAATTTGACAAGTCACTCCTTTCCAACCTAGTTTTACGTATGTTAGATCTTGCCCCAGCTACTTGCAGAATCTTCCAATTCAGTGCCAAGGCTTGACATCTGCCAGTTTCTGAAGATAGTTCTGTGCAACGGGCATGGAGAGAATAAACCGAACTGTCCTTTGTCCCATCCTATAGCAGCCGTAGCCCACTAGTCCAAATACTGTGGCCTTTATAGCAAACTTGAGGATTTTACTTGAGGTTGATGGAGGCGGCACACTGAAAAAAGGAGAAGGGGGGAAGAGAGACTTACCATCCACCTATGTTCAAATAATTAATACCAAACACTACTTGCCTCAAACACTAAAATGTCTGCCATTACTTTTATTACTTGGGTGGGAATCCAGTATGCATCATGCAGCAATATGTGTGTGTTGTTTAATTGTGCCAATGTATTAGCTCATGAGCTTACACACACACACAAAAAAAAACCCACCACCACCACCACCACCTAGGGCTATTTTGCCCCATCCTGACCACTTAACTTTTGGGTAACAGCATACACAATACAGTTCAAACATTATCAATTGCTTTAAATGAAAATAATCTTTCATGGATCAGGCCATGAGCTAATAGTCCACACGTCAGCAGTATTTGTTACGTACGTCTTATGGTTTATTTACATATTGTGGATTTGATTTTTGAAATTCTTTTCATTTTACAATGAGTCTTGCAATACAGTATATAAAAACGATTCTGTAAAATTAATTCATACACCTTGGGAGAGGAAATCAAAGATACCTTCATCTAAATGAGCATTTATTGGCTACATTCACATGCCATGTCAAAACTGTATTTAGCATGATGAGAATGAGCTGCAGATAACTTCAGGCTCTGCATTCCCTCCATCATTCTTAGGTGTGGCAGCGGACACAGGTGGGGGGTTTGAAAGCTTTCAGTTCTGCTTTCCACTAACTGCAGTTTAGCTTTCCATTCAAACTCTTAATTCCCAACTTGTTAATAGGAGCAAGAGCAAGAGTGTGCTATTGGACTTACATTCAGATTGTGAGCTTCCTAGAGGCACCTGGTTGGCCACAGTGGAAGACAGGATGCTGGGCCAGGCAAGTGGCTGATCTTATTATGGTCTTATAATATAATCCATGACTTGAAGCTGGTTTGTTTCAAGCAGAGCATGGCTAATGTTAAGCTACAGTTTAGTGGTTCCAATAATATGACAAGCTGAACATTAATTTTTATGATGCACTTTTAATTATTTTCATTGAAATATTCACCCCAGAGACCCCTTTTTATATAAAAAATTGGGTGCTCCCTTTTCCTGTTTTACTTATACAGAGCATCAAATATCAACCTTTAATATAATTTAGATCACAGGAAACAATCTGTATCTCAGGCCTCAGTTCTGCCCAGATAAAACAGAAACCCAGACTGAAATCTTTGTTTTCAGTCATTTGTTCCATAGGGAAAACAGAACAACAAGCTTTCTCCCAAATACTCATTTCTCAGAAGATACTTCCTGCCTAACCAAGGAAATTTTGGCATTGCCCGAATCTCTGGGAGTTCATCCTGTTTCAACTTTAGTGTCATTCGCAGTCTGCCACTATACCTATTCACTGCCTTTTTTTTACCTCCTGCCCCCAGGCTAACTGCAGAAATCATAACATATAAGGAAAATGACCAAACCTACCAGAGAGAGAATTACCTCATTATTTCCTGGATGTTCAAGTCTGTATTCCAGTTCTTTTCGATCCCAGGCACGTGACCCATTCCAACCACCCCAACTACAATGGAAGGGACACATCTTCTAGGTTCAGCTGAGACAGCAGAAGAAACATAAACAAAAAAGTTCATTTTCAATGTATTTATTATATTTATTACCACTATTTTTCGGATTCTCTTCAGCCACAGGTCTCAGACAGAAACAAAGGGAAACAGTGGTACCTCGGAAGTCAAACGGAATCCGTTCCCGAAGTCCATTCGACTTCCCAAATGTTCAGAAACCAAGGCATGGATTCCGATTGGCTGCAGGAAGCTCCTGCAGCCAATCAGAAGCCGCGTCAGACGATTGGGTTCCAAAGAACGTTTGCAAAACTCCCTTCTGGGTTTGCAGCGTTCGGGAGCCAAAACATTTTGACTCGCAAGGCGTTCGGGATCCAAGGTACAGTGACCTACAAACCGAACCACAGCAGGCTCTTAAAGCCTGTGTAAAAACATAACCTAAACATTTACAGAGGATAAGCAACTTGAGTGCTTGAATGTATTATTGCTACACACTGAATAAATTAACTCAACATATTCCTACAATTCTAGAAAGGTTAAAAATGAAACCTGCCAGGTGACTTGCTATTCAAGAAGTTACTTCAGGAATTAAGAGAGAGAAAATCCCAGTTTATTGAATGCCTAAGTTAGTTATTTAAAAAAAACAAAAAACAGGAAGCTGACTTCTATAGAGTCAGACTACTGGTCCATCCAGCATTTTTGTCCACACCAGGGATGGAGAACATATTGCCCTCCAGATGTTACTGGATTCCAGCTTCTATCAGCCCCAGCTGGCATTCCCAATTGCTATAGGGAATGGGAGTTGTGTTCCAACAATATATGGCAGGCCACAGGATTCCCATCCTGGTCTACACCAACAGAGACTTCCCTGAAAACCCAGCCCTAACTGGAGGTGCTCAGATTTGACCTCAAGAGGCTCTGTATGCATAGAACACACTCTGCTCTTCCACTTTATACTATTGCTTTAGGATAAGTTGCAAGGTTCCCTGAGAGTTCAATGGAATCATTTGAAAATAAAAATCTGTTGTTCTCATAACTAGGGGTTATTTCTTCATCTCCCTCACTTGAAAGGTAAAAACAACTACTGTATCTAATAAACAAGTGATTGCCAATGGTGGTTTGATTATCTGCACCCATGTGCCATCTTCCTATTAGTTTGCAGGCATGGCCAAACTTGGCCCTCCAGATGTTTTGGGACTACAATTCCCATCATCCCTGACCACTGGTCCTGTTAGCTAGGGATGATGGGAGTTGTAGTCTCAAAACATCTGGAGGGCCGAGTTTGGCTATGCCTGGTTTAATGCATTGGTCAGCTGGTAAGTCACAACCCACTTCTGACTGACAGGTCCCACAGTAGCACTATCATAATAAAATACGTGATACAAAATTCAGAAGTGGGTCCCAATATGCCATGTTTGGGCTAAAATATGGTCTTGGATCTGAAAAAAGCTGAATAATTTGGCCAGTTCTTCTAACAGGAACATTATCTAAAAACGTATGACCCCCTTTATAAAAGGTACATAGAATTCGTAATTGGATAGTGTCACCTCTCTCATTTCAATAATCTTGCAAATCAGAATACTTCGAATTCCCATTTTGCAGATAGGCTGCAATATTGGGCCAATTCACATGTTTTGCTATGTTGGCAAAGTCACTTAAATTATGAAGACAGAGTCCAGAGAGAAAAGTCTTGGCTGAGGAAACTGAACCAAACCATGTATAATTTGAGGGGAAAGGAACATGGAGCTTTTGTCTTAGTTCAAGCCTTGAACATAGTAGGGAAATGAAGTATACAGAGGAAAATTCCCTCAAATCTTCACAGCCCATTAGAGCATTTGCTACCGCAGTGAAGAAAAAGCTTAGCAACCAGGCTAGTTGGCTAACAGAATTAATCCCTTTGTTGCACATTAATCTACAAATATGTGTCCAGATTTCCTGAGAGGCAGCATAGTTGAAGAACCACACTGCTGGAGGAGTGCAATCCCTAGTCATAAATGTTAACTTACCTTCGGATGCACGAGGTAGTTCTGTTCGCTTTGCAGCTTGCTTCAACATGTAAGTCAAGTAAATATCTCTTTCTGAGACGATAGTTCGATGAAGATCAGGAAACTCGCCAATCATCTCGGCCATCATTTGCTCCAGCAGATCCTTTTGTTTACACTTCTCCACATCATCTTTACTGAAACAAACAGTTTCAACGTCTACGTTATGCTCTCAGTGATAAATGAAAGCAAGAAGAGAAAGAATAATAAACCGGACCGATGTCCTTCGAGCCTCAATAATGCCAAAAATTGTTGTTGGTTTTTTTTTAAAAAAAAAAATCAGGATGGATAAAGGCAAGCACAAGGAGGGATTTCTCCACTCTTTCAGCTTACTATTTCTTACAGAAGAAGCCGAAAATGTAACCTGTTGTTATTGCCTGTCTCAACAGGCTAGCAAGCTGCTAATGTAGAAGGTAAGGGTACAGTCTGGTATAGCTACCAGCCTTTTAGCAAGTTGGATTTCCGGGGTTTATTCTAAGTGAGATAACTGCAGAGCTGATTGGTATTTGTTGGATTCCCATGGAAAACTTCCAAGTGACTTCCACTCTGAAGGTACTGGGGAGTGTGGGTACAAAGTTGGTTCCTTGAACCCATCCTCAACGAACCCACAAGCACGCTTGGAACAGAAGCAGGATGTTTAAGTTGCAGGAAAGAAAGTGCTGCTTAATGGGGTCAGCGATAGAAACAGAATTCGTGGATTGCTTTTTCTGCAGAAAAGCCTTGCTGAAAGACAGCTCACAAAGAGATACAGCAGCAGCAGCACACACACAAACACACACAAAATTAAAAAGCACTGCATAAAAATTCAGTTTAGAATTTGGCACAGAACTCTTTCTTCTGAAGTAATCAATTTTCATTTCTTAAAAAACAAAAACAAATTGGCAGACATCTGTGCTGCAAGTGCAGTGGAAAGAAAAATCAAACTGGTTGTTACCCCTTTCACACTCAAGTAGTGAGTGGGAGGTATGGATGTGTAAAAGCATATAAACCTCATTCTAATTATAACATGTTAATTCCTTGGAGAGAGAGAGAGCGAGCTTCAGCCTTGCTCTGCTGTTATAGCTATGTTGCGCTTCTGCCTTGATGCTGCCGAAACACAACAACAGGAGCACAAAATGCACCTTTTAGCTTGTCAATTAGACTTAACTGGATAACAATTGTTCCAGCATCAGCTGTAACAGTCCGGTCCAACTTAGTACTAGGGGACAGCTTCTAAGAATATTCCCAGTTTGGGGTTTACTTTCTACTGAGAGATAAAAGAACTGCAAGTATTGCTTATTCCCAGCCACTACCCATTGCACTCAACTGGCCAACTGTTAAAACACAGACTCCATCTGTATTTCTGACTACCATCTGTCCGTGCAAAGTATCTTAAAGCGCAGCGCCACTTGAAACTGTATACGAAGGTCAAAACGTACAATAATGGGTCACAAGTTGTCCAACCCTGGCCTTCCCTGTCTAGTAGATGTAAAAGAATACGTCTTGTGTTAGTAATTCACTGCTACGCAGTTCCAGAAGCAGCTACGGTATCTCCCACTTGGGGAGTGTTCCATCTCCTTCTGTTCTTATTAGGCTCCCGGTAAGCCCTTATGAAATATCTTTCGGACTGCTGTCTCTTTTTGGATGTGTTTGTTTTCTCTAAATGCAACGTTTCTGAAGGACACAAAGCTACCTTGTTTGCTCCAGCCACAGCCTGAAACAGGTACGCTGTTGCCTTCAAATGTAGAAAAAAAAGCAGTGCAACTATATTACAAGTGGAGGCAATTGTCTGCCCCCCCCCCAGTTGGCGGAGTGTGTATAATAAACATGCCCAGCCCCGTTATGCCCTCTTCTGGGTGCAAAAGGACCCATGTGCCAGCGATCACTTGTCAACTGGACACACCTAAAACAGTTGCTGCCTGTATTGTGGAAATAATGCATTCTCTCCATCAATCTCCCTGCGGGCCACAACTTAACAACTGAAGGGCTTTCCTAGCATAAACCAAAGGCACCCCCCATTTGTGCAGGGGGGGGGAATAGACGAGAAGGGACTGGGGGGGTCATCCCCCTTGTTCTGGGGTAAAAGCCACTTAATTTGCACAGTCCTCCCTAGTGGGAGGAAAACCCATCCAAGGATTCTCTCCTCCACTATAGGAAGAAATAGTGAATTTTGTGCACCAGATGCATTCTGGTATCTACTAGACATATAAGTTGCCTTATACTGAGCTAGAGAACCTTGCATATAAATGATGCTAATACACACAGTTTAAATATGCAACATGAGTACAGCTCCTTTTCTCTCTCAGTCTTTTCTTTCCTTTCTTTTTTTCACAGCTCTGTAGTGCCTGCTATATTTCTCAAACGGCCCTTCTTACCAAACACATTGCTCATTCTATTGTAGACAACGAGATCCTCTTGGGCGTACGACAGTTGCAAATGGCAGGAACCTACTACTGCATATAACACAATGTTTAATACATGGCAGCGGGAAAATAGCGCTGCGAGGCACTGAATGCTAAAGCGTCTACATCACACCGAAATGTAAACATGCAAAGAACTGCTTATGGTAAAAGAACATCTCACTGCTGTTGGTGTGATGGATAAAAATAACCTGAAAATTGCCCCGATAGAAGCACTCGTATTAGAAAAAGCTCTGTAGCCATGCATGAATGTATCAAATAATTCACTGACTACCAACACAGCGTAAACAAAGCCCTAGTTACATGCTACTCCCTCGTAGGCCGATGGCATGATGACTGGGGAGTGGGCCTGTGCTTTCAGCCCCACCAATTGCGTTCACTTCCTAGAACTGTGCATTGTGTGTACAGGTAGCTGTAAAGACAACTCAGCATATGAACTCTTGCTCATATGCAGAGGCAAAACTAGGCTATAATTCACCTGGGTCAAAACTAGGCTTTAATTCACACCCCACATGTGTTTGCGTACACACACACACACAGGCTGGGAGACCAAATGGCACCCCTCTGGAAACTTCACCTGGGACAAAAACCCCGACTAGTACACCCCCCGACCTCGTAGCTACATCTCAGTCACATGTGTGAGCTCTGTGAAATTGGGGCATCCACACAACCAGGCATCCTGATCACATTGACCCTTTACACGTGAACTTCTTACAGACAACAGCACAACGATTACAGGAAAGAATCAGGGGTGGGGCTCAAAGTGCACCCCCATTCACCACAATTGCTTGACATGCGAGTAAAACACGTGTTTTACAGAGGGCACCAAACACTCACTGACCCCAAGAGCTATTTGGCATAGCACGGCGTTTCCGTGCACTGCTCTGGTTCGCCAGAAGCGGCTTAGTCATGCTGGCCACATGACCCGGAAGCTGTACGCCGGCTCCTTCGGCCAGTAAAGCAAGATGAGCGCTGCAACCCCAGAGTCAGACACGACTGGACCTAATGGTCAGGGGTCCCTTTACTTTTATGAGCACTTTAATAAAGAACAGCTTGTAGGATCTTGTCCTTTTATCAGGCGTTTTTAAACAGGCATCCCTGTTTATACGGGGTGTGTGTGTGTGTGTGTGTGTGTGTTTACATTCCGAGGCACTGCATGCATCGGTGAAATTGTATATACATTGGTACCTCTGGTTACGAACTTATTAATTCATTCTGGAGGACTGTTCCTCACCTGAAACTGTTCTTAATCTGAGGTACCACTTTAGCTAATGGGGCCTCCCGCTGCCGCTCAATTTCTGTTCACATCCTGAGGTAAAGTTCTTAACCCGAGGTACTACTTCTGGGTTAGCGGAGTCTGTAACCTGAAGTGTTTGTGACCCCGAGATACCACTGTAATAGAAACCCATGGAAAAAGCCTGCAGATGCCCTGCCCCCATTCCACCCTTTTAGTGATGTTTCTGGGTCACTTCTGGATTCGGCGTGATTGGCATATACACGGTCTTGCACATACTGAATGCACATAAATGGGGGAGGGAGTGGCTGCCTACATTTCAACGGGATGAATGTTTATGTATTAAATTTACACCCCAACCTTGTTCCCAAAGGAACTCAGGGTGGCAAAACAGGTGATTAAATGTATTTAAAAATCCAATACAGATGGGAAAGGTCTCAACCAACCAGATTCCTACATTGTACAATACAGACTTCAAAATAAGGTATGAGCAGGAAGCCCTCACCTGTAGGGCACAGTGATCAGTTGGGTGTAAAAGTAAAAGGTTAAAAGGTAAAGGACCCCTGGATGGTTAAATCCAGTCAAAGGTGACTATAGGGTTACGGCACTCATCTCACTTTCAGGCCGAGGGAGCCGGCATTTGTCCACAGGCAGCCTTCCGGGTCATGTGGCCAGCAGGACTAAACCGCTACTGGCGCACGGAGGACCATGATGAGTGCCAGAGCGTACGGAAACGCCGTTTACCTTCCTGACACAGCGGTAAATATTTATCTACTTGCACTGGTTTGCTTTTGAACTGCTAGGCTGGCAGGAGCGGGGACAGAGCAACGGGAGCTCACCTTGTCACAGGGATTCAAACCACCAACCTTCCGATTGGCAAGCCCAAGAGGCTCAGGGTTTAGACCACAGCCCCACCCGCGTCCCTACAGTTGGGTGTAAAGGGGTTGGACGGGGAGTTTGGTGTTGACAGGAGCTGGAATCCCAACAATATCCAGAGAGCCTCTAGTCTACTGTTACAACGGTTGCCCTTTCTTTTGTTGTTACCGGCACCAAAAACATTTGCCAGCGCCATCAGAAAATATACCCCACGGCTGCCTCAAGTCTGAGCACCCAGCTGCTGCTGAGATCCGGCCACTTAGGTTCACGAGTTGCCACACTCTTTCCTACCTGATTGGGTCAGAAAGGAAGCAGAGGCCCCAAGCTAGCTTGACCTTTTGCCAGAAAGAAAGTGCAGCGATGGCCCTCTTGAACGTCACCGGGATTGGCCTGTCCCCAAGATGAAATTTGCAGAAAGGTACTTTACTAGCCTGCAAGATGAATATGCACATTAGCGATTAGTTAACATTATATACAACAGGAGGTAAGGCACTACACAGGGTGTGTAACAAATAATAACAATAACAATATCATTTTCAGCTTAGCTGTCGGTCAATGCAGGCTTCTTGCACAAAGGTTCTTTCAGGGTTTCATAGCTTACACCAGGCTATTAAGTTGGTTTTCAGAAATGATTTGGTTTCTCTTAGATAAATTGTTGAAAGCAGAATTAAAAAGGGACATGAGTAGCAGTAGCAAAGTCCTTCAGACCTCTCTGAGATGCAACAGTTTCACTGTCCATTTCTGGGCACAATTCAAAGTGCTGGTTATAGAGACTACTTTTCCTCTACAATCCCAGTTGAGATCTTGTCCTGCCAATGGAAGATGAGCGTTTTGGCAAGAATTCAAGACAGGGCCTTCTCAGTGGCTGCACCCACACTTTGTTGATGTTGGCAGGTAAAACCATTGTATCTTAAGAGGTGTTCGGATTACTGAGTGGATTTGTCTTGTTTTGCATTTTAATCGTTGTGAGTGGTATCTTACTAAGTTTTCCTCAATAGCAGATGAACTTAAATTAATGAACTAATGGATTTCAATAGGTCTACTTTGTGTAAAACTTAGTTGAATGCCACTCCACATGGCTAACTAGTCCACAGCTGTTGTCTAATTTTCATCTTCTCTAACCTGATTATTCTTTGCTTGTTACTTACCATTTACACTAATTACCGCTTATACTTTATTGACTGGTCGCCATTTTGCATTTCATTGCTAACTGGTATTAACTGCATTTTACATGAAAAAATGTGGTTTAAACTTATGATGGCAGCATTTACAACTATATTGAATAATTACAAGTTACCAAAGCTGATCAGATACAAGAGACTCCTCAGACTAGCATGGCTAAGAAAGTGCAAGTGCTGTCATCACAAATCAAATGCAATTTGCACAGACAATTCACATGAAAAAAATCAAACTCAGTCAGTCAATCAATATAAGTTTATTGTTCTAGCTAAAGGCCATGACAAACCCGCAGAAGCAGTACCAATAAACAATACAGGTCATACATCCATAAGATCAGCCAACAACAACAACAACAACAACAACAACAACAACAACAAATAATAATAATAATAATAATAATAATAATAATAATAATAATAATAATAATAATAATAATAATCTGCAATACCCATTGAGAAAAATGTTTTAATACGCATTGAGGGGAAAAATGCTTCAATATTGGCCAAGGATTCTGGTAATAGTTCCAACTCAAGAAAAAGAAATTCAAATCTATGAGATGATTTGCGCAATTACTGACGGGGGAAACTGGACAAAATTTGTTATGTACAACAGAATTGTTCACAGATGCTCACCCAACTTGAAAGTATTTAAAGGCTCCAGGATGGAAGCCAGAGAAAGGGCAGCTGTTAGTTCAAGGGGGCTTCCTTCCCTCCCCCCCCAATGGCTCCCCTAAGGTTCAAAACAGCATTGTAGGAAGAGGAGGGGGGGAATGAAACAATCAAAATAGTGCAATGTTGTATTCCTCCCCCAGTTTTCCCCTTATGAAAACACAAACTTTCTCCACTCCCACCTTTTTTGTTTTGTTTTTGTTCTTAAAGAGAGATGTGTCTGGCTTAACTGCTATCTAAAAATCTATTAGCCTAGCAGCTGAGACATGGGACAAAATGAATCACACACTCAACTTTCTGATATGTTTAGCGTTCCCTCGGCAGCTGCAAAGGATACCACTCATATTGCAGCTTTCATTATGTTCTGCCAGCGTTAGACAATCACACTGAAAACAGTAGATGGGGAGCCCCAGATTTAAAAACCAGACGTTCTTTGAACTGGTAAATTTTCCTTCTTCCAGAATTTGATTTGTTTTTAAGAGACAGGCTTTGGCACAAAGAATTTGACCCAAGTGAAACCCACACCGGTTTCTGCTGTTGCCAGCCTCCCACAATTCACTCAGCATTTTTTAGCTCAGGGGGGAAATCACACACAAAATCACACACACACACACTTAAAAGAAGAAAGAAAGAAAAGTCTCACCTCCTTGAAAGCCTCCCTGAACTCCCCTCCAGGAGCCATTCCCAGCTGTTCTGTGATATGTGCAGAGACTTTCAGCAGCAGCATTTGCATCAACCCAGACATGACTCCATTCTATCATAAGAAGAACCATTAAAAAGAACGAGTTAACCTTTTGCAGATTACTGGAAAAGACAAGATGCACGGTGCCATTAATAGCTGTGATGAAACATCAATTATCCTGGGCGAAGGAGTAAAACACCAACTCTGCCTCTGGGAGCTGATTTACTGCTGAACACAATCCCCGTTATTTCAACATGTATATACTGTATACCGGATCGTTGCTAAGAAGCCTTTTAGACATCTGCTAATTTGTTTCCTTGTGGAGGAAAAGAGTAGAAAATAGCACTAAATTAACCTGTCTGGCGGCATAATATTTATTATTTATACCCACCTGCCTGTGCCCGAGAGAAGAAAGTGACTAAGTATGCAAATAGCAAGGGTAATTCCTTGCGTAGGTTTGCAATTAAAACAGATTAGCATAGACTTAATTTACCTGCTGCATAAAAGGTTTTTTTTTTGCAACATTTGCACAATTTAGAAGCACACACACAGTACAAACAAAGCTTTATACACTGAAAGTGTAGGAAATGCTTAAAGCATGTACGTAATAGTTTCAGAGTTGAGAGATGAGGGTTTAAAAAATTATTTTTAAAGCTGTCAACTCAGCTAGTGGAGGAAGTATATAGATGCAGGAAAATCTCATGCCACCAATTAGTTCCTGTGACTCCTGCAACTAAACAGCCTTCCCACTGTGTCCTCCCTCACAAACAGATTATCACTGGGTACCTTACTTAGTTGCCAAAAATGTACATTTGGTTTCAGTTTGATATTTACAGATGACCTTTTTGCCATATATCTATTATCTACCTTTACATAATGAGTGTGGAGTTTGTTTTGGAATATTAAGTAGGTGACTGTATTGGATAAAGCATTGGACAAAGTATTTTTTAGGTCCACACTGAGAAATATGCTGGAAAACAATTCTAGCTCGCCCTTGGGAGAAAAACTAGAAACTCTTGTGTTCCTGCTTTCTTTTGTGCGGCAGAATTTATGTCGCAATGCTGTGAAAAATGATCCAGGAAGGAGAAACTGTTGCTTTAGTGCTGAGTCACAAGTCAATGGCTAACCATTCTCCTCGCTCAAACTTAGGCAGTAGTTTCCTGTTGGGCGGACAGCTTTCCAAACGCTAACAGATCTGCTCTCAAGCAATGGACCGTTCTCAGGACAGATGGAAACATTTGCAAGGTGAAGTCTTGCTTGCCAAGGACACTGAGGGAACTTCATAATGTCGAAGATGTGCAACACACATCGGTTGTAATTTTACAGCTTTCCTGACTGTCCAAATCCATCTGGTTTCTGAAATCTACTGTACATAAGCCATAACCCTTTGCTGAAAACAGAACTCAATGGCTTGCTTTAGCCGTCTAAATGTCTCTCAGTTGTTTGCAGAGTTCCCTGGGAAGATTGATTGATTGTTAACCACTCTTGTGAATTGCAGCTCTCTGTCTCCCAAGAACTCTCAGCACCCTTTACAAACTAAATCTCCCTGAGCATTTACTAAATTAGTCACCAAATTTTATTTTATTTTACTTCTAAGTTGACCTCCTTTGTAATGTTTTATTTTGAAATCTTTAAGATAACATTTTAGCTTTCAGTTAATTATGTTGCTTTGACTGTATACTCTATATTTGACTTTCTTCAGAAATGTTTGATTCTGAATTGCTTTATTGATGTTTTAATATGCTTTGAGGTTTTTCTTAAAAATATAGAGCAGTATAGAAATGAAATAAATAACAAGCTTTTTTAAAAAAAACTTTTTAAAAAAAGAAAAGTGTTAACCTGCAGGAAATTAGATATCGTTCCCTAGGCATAAAGAAACTAATTTTCTAATACAAACAGAGATTATCTGAAATAAGAACAATAACGGAATATATAAAATGACTGACTAGAATGGCAATTGTGATATTATCACTTGCATATCCTCTACAGGAAATTGGTGGCAGTTCTGGGATGTATTTTTACATCTTTGAAAAGCTCATTGAAGAGGCAGCTAGGAGTTTGAGATACTAGTGTACCGTGCTGGACTAGAGTCTTGCTTTCAGAATGTATAAAACAAATAAAACTCTAGCCATTTCTTGCTGGGGGAGAGTCTCTTTATTTGGCTTTCGATTAAGAGAATATTTTTTGCTGTTGCAAAGGACCCTCTTTCGCTGCACCATCCTGCTTTAGCTTCCCCTTCTAGCTGTTTAAAAGGTAAAGGGACCCCTGACCATTAGGTCCAGTCGTGTCTGACTCTGGGGTTGCGGCGCTCATCTCGCATTACTGGCTGAGGGAGCCTGCGTACAGCTTCCGGGTCATGTGGCCAGCATGACAAAGCCGCTTCTGACAAGCCAGAGCAGCGCAGGGAAACGCCGTTTACCTTCCCGCCTGAGCGGCACCTATTTATCTACTTGCACTTTGACGTGCTTTCGAACTGCTAGGTAGGCAGGAGCTGGGACCGAGCAACGGGAGCTCACCCCATCGCGGGGATTCGAACAGCTGACCTACTGATCAGCAAGCCCTAGGCTCTGTGGTTTAACCCACAGCGCCACCCGCGTTTACCTGCATGGAATTTTTGCATGAGTATCATACTGGACTTTAATCCTGTTATTTGGTTTTACATAAACGTACAGTAGAGCTCTGCTCCACTGAAAACCTAGTCCCCGTATACTTCTGCTTTTATAACACTCCCTATAGAACAAAGCCCTGAATGGGAATGGCTGTGCAATTAACTGCATGTTGATACAAGTCTTGACTGCGCCAGATTATAAAAAGTTAGGACAGCAGTATTTCAATTTCGCATACAGACGGACAGGTGATTTTGTCACCGAAGAACTCATACCTGTTTTATAGCTTGCTGAAGTTTCTCCAGATTGATTTCTTTGGCTTCCTTTAGCAATGTCTTTTCATCCATTTTTAACATAGAAACTCTGTATTGGCACAGTTCAACCACAACCACATCAGGCTGCACTTCTTGTATTGTCTGAAAAATATGAATTCAGTTGCATGCTGGCAGTACTGGGAGAAACCTCCCAAGCATATAGTAGCAGAGTCCTAATCCACTAACTATTTTTTTAAATAAAACTGTTTTTTCCCCCCGTTTATGTTTTGGAAGAGAATATAAGGTTTCTCGTCTAAAAAGCAAAAACCCTCAGGAAAGGTGTTTGTTACACATTTACACATTTTTTGTATTTTGCTGTTATCAGCTCAAGGACTTTAAAATATACACCTTTAAAATATTTCAGGAAAAAGAAAGGATATTGCCAAACAGTAAAAACAAATTCAAGAGATTTTTCAGTGCCCTCCTCCTGCCAAATTACCCGTATCAGCTCTCCGCACAGAAAACAGGAAACTGACCCCCTCGTTCCCCAGAATTTCTCCTCCTCTGCATAAATTCAACCCAACTCCTGGCCTCTGCAGCTTTGTTTGAAACATGGATGATAAGACGATCTCCTCACAGGTTTATAATCAGGATGAATAATATGGGAGAAGACTACAGTATACATGATGGAACCTCTGCACGAATTGGTTCTATATAAAGTTATCCACGACAGCAGCTATGTACCCAACCCAAACTGTAATCCTTTTCAGCGTTACAAAAATAGCCAAGGTTTCAAAGGTGCACTTCTGGCCCCAAGAGGGGAAAGAAAGCTTTTAAGACCCGAATGTTTTTTTAAAAATTTTTAATTACCTTCACTACATCTCTTTTGCTGCTGTCACTGAAGTGGGCAGTGCCAACGACATATACTTTGGAGCCCTCCTCGGTAGAAAGTTCCGTCACGGTGCTTGGGAGGGTGGGCTTCTGCATTCGCCTCTTCATCTTCATCTCCAAAAGTATTTTTAAAGCATCAGCGTCAGCTGCATAGAAATTAAATAAACAAACTCGTATTTAGTTTGCGTCTTCATCTCCCACTTTGCCCCAATACCTATGGAAAGGGTATGAATCGACTACAGTCGTACCTGGGGTTCTCGAACGAGATCCGTACCGGAAGCCCGTTTTGACTTCCGAAAACGTTCAAAAACCAAGGCGTGGCTTCCGACAGGCTGCAGGAGCTTCCTGTACTCAATCGGGAGCCATGGAAGCAGCAGTCGGACGTTTGGTTTCCAAAAAACGTTTGCAAACCGGAACACTCACTTCCAGGTTTGCGGCATTCGGGAGCCAAAACGTCCGAGTCACAAGGCGCTCGAGAACCAAGGTACGACTGTACAATGTTTAAATGGGGCCAAGTCAGAGTTTTGAGCATTAACATTCTGGTGACAAATGGGAGGGTTTCAGGATAGGTGTGTGTGTGTTTGAAAAATATCCCCAAACCACCTCCTTCCTTGCCCTTTTTGTGCCCTGACGTAGTTTGCAGCTACGCCCCCCCCCCAAATCTGCAGAGCTGGTGCCAATTAAAAATGAAAACACAGCAGGAGCTTCTCATAGAAGCAATACCGTCACAGTGCTAATCAGATCTGGCTGCATGAAGTCACCAAGCCATACCAGAGGGATGGCAAGGCTTGCTTCCTTGACTCTGAATAGACAAGCATTGTCAAGATAATTCTCAGCCTGCTCCCCATGATCAATCTGGGGACAGTATAGGGGTGGAGTTGAACTTTGCAGAGGCAATTTTTTCACAAAATACTTCCTGCTTTGGCGCCGACACAGTTTATAATTCATGTGTTATACAGCATTAACTTTTGTTTTAGGAACAGTCTGTTTTCTTACAAGATCTCTACACAGGATAACATTAATGCTATTATAAATATGGCATTATACTTTTATTTTTTTTGGGGGGGGGGAGGTAGGGGAATGTAAACTGCCATCAGAGGACTGCATGGCCCTAAAAGGCAGAACACAAATGTCTGAAATAAATATATGAATCAACTTTACATAGCTGTTTTATCACATTAATTTATAACTGCCTTCCCTCCAAAGACCTATTTTATCCTCACAACCACCCTGTGAAATAAAATTGGCTCAGAAATGCTGACTGGCCCCAAATCATGCTGTTAGCATCCTTGGCAGTGTGGTGTAGTGGTTAAGAGTGGTAGACTCGTAATCTGGGGAACCAGGTTCGTGTCTCCACTCCTCCACATGCAGCTGCTGGGTGACCTTGGGCTAGTCACACTTCTCTGGAGTCTCTCAGCCCCACTCACCTCACATAGTGTTTGTTGTGGGGGAGGAAGGGAAAAGGAGAATGTTAGCCGCTTTGAGACTCCTTCGGGTAGTGAAAAGGAGGATATCAAATCCAAACTCTTCTTGGCACACCTAAGTGCCCAGAATCAGCAACATCCCATCAAGAGAGTAAGTCTCTACCCAGCATACTGGGTCCCTAGTAAACACACCTAGTAAGTGTGTTTAGGATTTCAGGCTTAGACCTTGTGCCCATGCTAGTTAAGTCTTCCTATGTGCCTTAGAATCTCGCCCACACATGCATTAGTACAAGATGGCAGCTTGGACTGTACCACTGCAAGTTCATTTCTGAATGCCTACCTGACAAGTAAAAACAAAAACATCAAGGGAAAAGGTCCCAGCTGTCCACTTCCCTGGTTGCCACTGGTCCTCTATAGACAAGCGCTCAAAACACGGCTATCATCACTCCACATACTGGAATGGTGCAGTCCATTCTAAAGTGGTACAGTCCATTCTACCAAGCTCTGCCACTGCACAGGTAGACCAGACTTAATCCTCACCCACCCCAAACTCTAGCCATTAACTGCTTTAAACCAAGACAAGACGTAGGAGGCAAAATGACTTTGCTATCCACAACTATAACATACAAATATTTGACGCAATGCCTGCAGCTTCTTTCGGCCCATCTCCTTGTGCCTCAGGTGAAGGCGCTGGTTCTGTAGCCATCTGTGTCGATTAAAAAAAGGGGGGGAGTGAATGGTACAAGTGGAGAGAAGAGCTTGAATAAAGCATGTTTTGTGCATGGATAAATTGACAATTATAACAAATGCTAGAAGCTGATATACTTAAAACACAGTCTGGGCTACAAGGCAATTTTGTTTTGCATCTTGTAGCACAACTACTTCACTATGTGGAGATCTATGCTAGAATGATGTGGCTGTGATTTCAAGTCATGAGCAGCTCAAGATACACCTGTGGGGTTTGTGTGAGGGCTCAGGAAAACAAGCACACTATCTCTGCTATCCTGCTGGGCATAAATTAAGGCCATACTGCTCTCTCCATAGAAGACAATGGGTGAGTGCACATAGTTGCTCATTGGGGTGTATTAGTGGTGATGATAATGATAATGATAATGATAATTTTATTATTTATACCCCACCCATCTGGCTGGGTTTCCCCAGCCACTCTGGCAGCTCCCAACAGAATATTAAAAACCCTAAACAGGGCTGCCTTCATATACAAAGTAGCGATGAGATATGTTGGGTTTTTTAATATAAAAAAATACATAAAATTCCCCATAATGCAACACACCCATAATTCACAAATTACATAAGGCAGAAATGGGAACCTGTGGCCCAATAGGGGTTATTTCATAGAGATATGAGAACCAGCGTCGCTTATCTATCTCCAAAAGAAGGACTGGCTCCCATCATCCCTGACCATTGGCCATGCTGGCTGAGGCTGGTGGGAGCTGGAATTTAACATCTGCAGGGACACAGGTTTGCCCTTTCTACCTTGGATAAGACAGAAGGCTGCAGAGCAACACAATACGTTAAACTTCTTATCGGGTTAGTTGCTGCCTGGAAGAAACACATCCCACAGTAACTCAAGCTTCTCTCTCAAAGATCTCAGCGTGCTTTGGTTTTCTGCTTCTGCAGCTCAAGCACAGCGGCCCCTCAGAAATTTTGATAAACCAAAATGCCTAGTGAAGCGTTTTCCGCTCTCTGCACAGGATGTTTCTGTTCCCAAAATTTACCTCCTGCTGCTGTTCCCCCTCCATAGCGAGAATGTTCTTTAACTTCCACCAGCCAGATTAGACCTGCAAAACATTAAAAGCGGGGTAGAGAAGTTCAGGGGTAATAAATAGCAAGGTGCGAAGTATGCATTTAAAAGGTTTAACGATTGGCTAGTGTTTGGCAGTATAGATCTGCACAAATGTTGTTATTAAAATACGCAAAAGCGGTGATACACGACGTAACGATTGTCTCTGTTGCCAACCTGGCTTTTTGTGCCTACTGATTCATTCAAAAAGGTGGAAAGATAAATATACAGTATAGGGAAGCCTGAGGTTGAACATTCTGTCCAGAGGCAATTAGCAGGAACGTGAAGCTTGGTCAAACGCACTTAAAAGCCACAATCCAGTTACTTCCTCTCCTTATTCCTCCTGAAAGAGAACCCATCTTCCTCATGTCAGAAACACAAAAAATACAAAGAAAGCATTCTCATCTGCTCAGTTGGTTCAGTATTGTTTCATAAACCATTTCCTACAATCAAACCCCCACAGCATAAGCAAAAACACACCATCCATCTGGTTTTAAAAAAGATAATTCTGCAATAAACGTTGGCCATTGGGACGCTAGAAAGACTATTTGATGCATCTGCGGTATCAGACTAACCCAGCAAGCTTTCCGAAAGTTGCCACGAGTTCAAAGTTGTTGGTTTCTAAAATATATATAAAAGGCACATCAGAACAACTTCTTTCAAGCCAAAACTTTCACCAGCGGCCTGGGTGGTATGTAAGGCTGGGCGATATATTGATACATCATCCAAAACCGTCCATATCATGGTATCAGTTTCATAATTTTTGACCTTGTAATATATTGCAAACATGGTGTATGAGTGTTATGCAAAAACCATGAAGCTAGCCAATGCCTCTACATAGCTCCATTCTTACTTCAGCTATTGTGATATATCAGTATATCATGATGCTTAGCTGGTGGTATATCACGATGTTGAAAACTAGCTATCACCCAGCCTTAATGGTAAGCTTGTGGCCCATGTGTCATTCATAGCATACGCAGTAGGCATGTGTAGTATTCTTGGACTGCAGCAAGAAGAGTTGTATTCCTACCTGTCTTGTCTGTGCAGTACTACTCCTAGTTCTGACTCAGTAAGCATCAGGCAAAAGTACTTTAGCTCACAGTACAACGACACACCCATTTTTAACCTTTTGTTTTTGCACACACACTCGCACACCAGGGGTGAGCTGTAATAGCCACTCAAAGTAACCCTCTGTATGAGCACCTTGTGGCAATCTGTGACCAGCAGTTAAGCCCAGGGTGATTCGAAGTCTTCGCATTAACAGAGAAGTTTGAACGAGCACAAAACCCATTTGCAGCCGACGTTGCAAAGTTGTCTTTGCACAAAAAAAGAGCAACTCATTGAACCGCCGTGTGGTAGGACCCTCACAGGTAAATTTTTCGAAAGCAAGGTTATCCAAATGAATAAATGAATCTGTGTATAGGAGGGAAGTAGACCATCTTGTTTCGTGGTGCACCGAAAATAATTTGGTACTAAATACCCAAAAGACAGTAGAAATGGTAATTGATTTCAGAAGGCACTCTTCCGTTCTGCCACCACTTTCCATTCTTGGTAACATGGTTGTAGTAGTAGAGTCCTTTAAGTTCCTGGGCTCTATAATTTCTTATAACTTAAATTGGTCAAGCAACATCAATAGTATTATTAAAAAGGTCCACCAGAGGCTGTATTTCCTGCGTCAACTAAGGAAATTTAAATTGTCCCAGGAAGTGTTGTTCCAATTCTACAGAGGCATCATTGAAACTGTTCTCTGTAATTCTATAACAGCTTGGTACGGTACAGCCTCCAAGAGAGACAAGAAAAGGCTCCAACGAGCTGTAAGAATTGCAGAAAGGGTAATTGGTGTTAGCTTGCCTTCAATAGAGACAATTTATGCTACCCGAGTTAGGAAGAGAGCAGAGAGAATTGTAGCAGATCCATTACATCCCGGTCATCATCTGCTTGATTTACTTCCATCTGGACGTCGCTACAGGACTTCATATACAAAATCGGCCAGGCACAAGAATAGTTTTTTCCCTTGTGCTATTAAATTGTTAAATTCATAGTTGTATAGCTTAAGGGGAGGTAAAATATGGGTGGGGTTTCTTTGCTTCTTTGTATTGTGAGAGGAACAGTGTCTGTATGTTTACATTGCGATGTAGCCGAAACAAATTCCAAGTATGTTGGAAAATGTACTTGGCCAATAATAAATTATTCCTATTCCTATTCCAAATTTTGGTTTCCCGTTAGCACTGAGTATCCTGAGCTTGCTGACGAAGCCGTATCTGTGTCGCGATCATTTGGGCAGTGCGTGTCTTTGCAAGACAGGTTTTTCAGCAGTGACTGCTATGAAGGTGAAATAGAAAAGCAGGCTATGTATCAATAACAAGACTACGTTTGACATACCCTGCAATATGCAAGCTCGGCCACACCACGGATATGTGCCATAATGGCCTTTAACATGAAAAGAAAACTATTAAAGATACTTGTAGTTTGTTAAAACTTACACGGCTTGTGCAACCGTACACTTTAGGGCTGGGCGATGTTGGGCTTCCAACATGGCGGTGTTTCGTCAGCCAAACATTGTGGCTTGGCGATAAACCAAGATGTTGAAAAAAGCTGCATTGGCCCCAGCTGGGTGAAACTGCTGCAGGCAGTTGAGGCGCTTTCACCTTAGTGCCTCTTGGGCTGAGGCCAATACAGCTGGTCCCAGCATGCTGCTCAGCTGGAGGGTGGAAAGGCTCCTGTCCGCAGCTGAGCGAGTCCCGAGGCCCCTGCCACTCGTGTGCGACCAGCAGGGGCCTCGGGGCTCCCTGGCCAGGCTGCCTCCGCCTTCGCTGGCCTGGGGGGTGGGCGAGCTACCTTGTCCGCTTGCCCCCCACTCCCCAAAGACGGACCAAGCGGCAACAGCCAAGCGCACAGTACCTGTCAGGCTCTCTGTGTTTGACTGCCTTCACCCATGCGGGTAGCTCTCTTTCCTCGTTCACCCCAGGAGGGAAGACACAGCCCACCCTCCCAGGCGAAGTCTGCAAGGCGCGGGGTGCAAAGACACCCTATCCACGTCTTGTGGAGAGGGGCTGCTGGACAGCATCAAAGAGCCCCTACACCACTTGTCTGCCTTCTACCGGGAGGAAAGGCGTAGAATACCCTCCCAGAGGAACGCAGCCGGACTGTAGCCAAGCCAGGCTGCAGCCCCGATCCCACTCCTACTCTCGAGCATGCAGGAGTGGGGTGGAGGCTCTCTCAGCTGGGAAAGGCGGGTTTCGCATTCCTCTCCCTTAATCAGTTCTGGGTCCCCCCTCCAAAGGAGATTTGGGGCAGTGTGATGGCAGAAGAGGGAAATTTGTCTGCACCGGCCCCAAACTGCACTAGTTGAATGCCACCCTCTGAATAACCTATATAACTAACATTAATATTTCAATGAATTCCACACGAACCAGGGCATTACATACATTTCTGCTTGGGATGCCTCAAATAATGGTTATAAAACAGCCAAACATGCAGTTAAAATGCATGAAACCAACAGAAGACTTGTTCCGAGTCCACCCGGGAACGGCTGTGGGCAGGATCCCTGCATTGTAGGGGGCTGGATTAGACGACCCTTGAGGTCTCTTGCAACTCTAAGGTCCAAAATTTATATGACAACAAATCAATGGGTCACCATACTAGGCAAATGTGGACTTGTTCATCGCCATACCAAAAAGGTTGGGAACCGCTGTCCTAAAAAAATCACTAATTCTGTTCTCCATGTTCACAATGGCTCATTTTTAACACTACTTACTTTTGGGAGCAATGTGTGATGGGATATGTCTTCTAAGAAGGCAACACTTTATACCGTAACTATAGAAGTTAAGACTTGTACACAAGGAAGATACGCGTACGTACAACTATGTTTTGTCAACTACATGCAGTGCCCATAATTTTTATGTATTTTTCAGCTGTGGCAAAGGCAGGAAATCAAAGTTTTGGTTCAGTTTTCTTGAACGGCAGGGATATTTTCAGTAGCTTTCAATAGTCAACACTTACGACTACTACTCCCATGCAGAAGGATGCTATCTTAAGTTCAAACAATGGACATGAAAACTGTGTACAGTATTTAATGCAATGTGTAGTTTGACCCTTGGTCTTATGGCTTTGCATAATAGCACCTGCTGCACCAGTCTCTTGCAGACACACACATCAGGGTCATCTAGATATCGACAGACAATGAAGATAAGAGCTGCTGCAATGAGCTACATCAGAGGGCTATCTGGCCAAGAGGGTGGTGAGTACTGGGTGAATCAGCGGAAGCTTCTCAGAAACAGAATAACTGCAGCACCCCACCCCACTTCCTTTGCTGGAAATGGACCAAGCAAGATTAGGAATTGCACTGAAGCATCACGCCAAGTTGATGTGAATGATGGAGCCACATTCAATGAGCTTCATGGCTGAGTGGGGATTCGAACCTGGCTCTCCCAGGTAGAGATGTGAAAGCCCAGGAAAAAAACCGGAAAAATTCGGAAAAATCTGATTCCCCCCCCCCTTTTTTTCCCTGAAGCCTTTTTTGTTTTACCCCGGAAAAATTGGAAAAATAGATTATGGAATGTTTTATTTTAACATGATGAATAAAATATTTTAAGATAAGGGGTTCAAATATTTTATAAATCATTTCTAAAAAATATGTATGGTATCAGTTTATTCTAATTTCTGTGAGGACAAGCAAGACTTAGGTTACAAACTGAACTCTCCAATGCAAGAACAAGATACATTTCTTCCTTTAGGAGGTGCTGTTGTCACCAGAAAAGAAAAAGGTTTCAGTTTTGTTTTTGCATGCGTGTGGTATGCATTGGTTCTGTTCCTCTTCACTAGGCCTCAAAGCACTGGAAGAAAATAGAGAGCAACAAAAGGGCCTGAACGTATATACTTAATTACAGCTCAGAAAATGATTCTGATTAAATTTCATGCCCATTCACTGAAACTTAGTCCCACTTCCTTCTTCAGTTCTTTTGATGAGAATGTTTTTTTAAATACTGTGGAGAGGAAACATGAATAATTGTTACTTCTGGATTTTTAAAAACTGTTTTGTGGAGTTTTTTTTTGTTCCACATAAACTAGTAAACAGTTCAGGATATTGTTGCTCCATTTGTTACAAATACAAATAAATATTATTTTTAAAGTAAATTCTGTTTGTAATAATTGTTTGGATACACTATATTTTTAATATGCTAGTTGTGATAATTTTATGCCCATTAAAATTGTCCATAGTTATATTTTATGTTTCTAAAGTAACAGAATGACTTTCAATCTGGAAAAGAAAAAAGAAGTGCTAATGTAGCTTCTTCTTTTTTTCAATTTTTCCGAAAATTTCCGTTTCCCCCCGGGAAAAAAAAAAGTTTTTTTCCCCAAGCTTCAAAATTTCCAGAAAGTTTACATCTCTACTCCCAGGTCCTAGCCCAACCCTCTAACCATTACGCCACACTGGCTCGCTTGTAAAGGGGATAAAAAGTGTGGAAGGGTAGGCCATTTCTGCTAAACTGCAGCACTTTGAGGAAGGACATAAAAAAACCCCAAAACACAGCAAATAAAATTATACAAGGTTGTTCTGAAATAAATTATGTCCTTCGTGCAGTTCCACGCCTAATGTTTTGTAGGCAACAGTTCTTTACAGACCAAGTGCTTTGGGTTCTCCTTATGCCCTATTCTGAAGCTCAACTGACATGTGTGTATCCACAGCAGTAAGGAGAGGAGGAATGGCTACTGGGAGGAGAGCAAAGAGAAGAAACGCCACGATGCATCTGCCGCAGCAAAACCAGACGCCTTTTCTGCCCCAGCTCCAACAAAACATGTCTCTCCCATATCAGTCTCTACAGCCACAGCAAGCGCTGTAACTCTCCAGCTGTTTGACTTTGTCCCCGAAGCAGCACTCTTCCACGAGATTATAGAATTACGGAACTGGAAGGGGTCATCTAGTCCAACCCCTTGCAATGCACGAATATGCAGCTGTCTCTTATAGGGATCGAACCTGCAACCTTGGTGCAATCAGCACCATGTTGCAACCGACTGGAGATGCGACGGATGCCAACAACCGATGTGTGAGTACATACGCTCTTCCTCTGCATGAATATCTGCCTTTGTATGTACAGTTGTACACACACCTTTGCACACTAAACCTGTGGACACTAGGAGTGCTGGACAACATGCACAACATCAGGGAGACTTGAAGCTGCTTTCCATTCATACATTGATCTTGGCCTTACACCCGAGTATAACTTCAGAAAAGGGATCCACTCTCTCTTACCATTATTAAAACCCACGGCAAATTGTGCCACATTTAGATTTCAATGATATTCAACATCAACCGGTTGAATATAACAGATTAAAAAAAATCTTTACAGCAAACAAATTTTTAAATCTGCCTTTCCACCCAACCCTGAAACTTGATTTTTTTGCTCTTATACAAAAATTGCAACCCTGGGATCTACCAGGCTAGGGCAACTGATAACACGTCTCGTGTCTTGCTGTTTTCTGAGAAATACCAGTGTCTGCTCTTCTTTTATCTTAATACAGAACCTATTGGATAGATAATAGTAAAAGTACTTTTCCAACTTGGTTGAGAATGAGTATTTGGTTCCTAAATAATTTTTTTCCTTAAGCGTTAAATCAACCAGAGCAGGAAATGAGATTTCATCATCAGACCAGTCACACTGGTTTTGAAGCAATGGAAGTTCTTCAAAATACTCGACGTGCACTAATGCAAGCCAAGACATAATTAAGACAGTGGAACGATCATCCTGACCAGTTCGTCTCCCATCAAACCAGCTTGACTTCCCAGCTCAAGATTATCATTTGATGTGCTTTCCAGTCCTTGTGAAACCAGCTGAACTAGACCAAGGTAATATTTAAGGGGAGGAGAAGCAAAAACTACTCAAGGATAAAATACACCACACAGGGGAGCAGGATTGGAAGGCCCAGTCCAGAACAGTTCCACCACAGCTGTCTGATGGTACCACCACTCTGTTGCTCTGCTGGTGCAAAGCTCCCCGTTCTACTCACCCAAAGTGTGGGTGAGTGGAAACATTGCTGGCAGGAACTTGGAAGCCCTGAAATGGAACATGGTATACTGTCATCATTTGATGACGTAAGGCCTGAGCACTATGGCAGTTGAAGGAACAAGCAATGGGGCTACTCCTTCATGTTCTGCCAGGCTTTGAATTGCTCTGCTAATCTGTAGTGCACACATCATATAAACGTCTGGTGTTCTGCATGATGGTGCAAGGAGAATATTGGCACATATTTCATCTTGAGAACATTGCTGGACACTGGAGTACAGTGTGTGCTAGCGGCAGACAAAGGACTGTTTCCTCATGCATCTGCCTTGAGTGTTATAGAGTAAATGTAGTGTACTGTTCATATGTAACCGTTAGTTAAAAGGCCCACATAATTCACTGCAGTGTATCACGAGTGACCTCCCTGTGGCCTGCACATCACACAGAGCCTAATACCACTTCCTGGAAGGTTAGGAAAATGAACAAAGTAGAATTTATACTTCACAACTCTTAAGAATTTGAAACATTCGCTTTAGATGCCTTTCACACAATAACTTTATGTTGGCTCCTTGGAAGTTGAGGCATCGAGTATTCTCTGGGGGGTGGAAGAGCTGGGCGTGTTTCAACACAACAGCTTGCCAGCTGAAGCTGTCTCAGCTGGCAGACTAACCCAACTAACTAACTATTCAGAAGCTACATATGTTGGAAAGCTGAATTTTTGCAAGCTCAACCATCTCCTAAACTGGGCTGACCTGCACCTTGTCTTTGGGTGAGGCGATAAAGAGCAGCTGCTAGAACAGGGTTTCCCCAAATTTGGGTCTCCAGCTGTTTTTGAACTACAGTTCCCATCATCCCTGACCACTAGCTACGGATGATGGGAGTTGCAGTCCAAAAACAGCTGGAGACCCAAGTTTGGGAAACTCTGTTCTAGACTATTCAGCACACCAAGGCTGACCTCTAGGACAGTTTCACTACAGTTGGCATGGTTACCTGAAAGCACCCTGAAGCCTTTGCCAACCTGGCAATCTCCAGATGTTTTGGACTACAACTCCCATCAGCCCCAGTCAGTTGTAGTCCACACTAAACGACCAAGTTCTTACAAATTTGGGGTGGGTATTATGTGGCACCTGCAGTAGTGCAACTTCTGCAGATCTTAAGAGATTGGCACGTGTAGGGTAAGGCAATCTTGTAGGTAAACTGGTCCCAAACTGTTAAGGCCTTATACACTAATAGTAACACCTTGAACTTGGCCCAGGAACAAATTCGCAACCAGTGCAAACTCTGATCACATGTGTTATATGCTGACTCCCTCCTGTCAGCAATTGTGCTGCAGCATTCTGCAATAACTGCAGCTTCCGCATCAAGAGCGAGGGATGCCCCATGCAGAGTGTGTTGCAGTAATCCAGTCTTGAAGCAACCAGTGCATGTGCTACTGTTGAACCAGTCGCAGTTGGTCAAAGGCACTTCTAGCCACTGAGGCTACCTGAGCCTCCAGTGACAGAGCTGGATCCAGAAGCAACCCCCCCCCCCAACAGCAAACTTGTTCCTTCAGGGGGAGTGCAAACCCATCCAGGGTAGGCAACGGACCAATTTCTTGAACACAGGAGCTACTCACTCACAGTGCCTCCTTCTTGCCAGGACTGAAGCTCAGCTTGTTTTTCTCCTCCATTTCCCCACTGCATCCAGGCAACGGCCCAGCGACTGTACAGCCTCTCCCGACTCAGATGTTACGGAGAAATCAAGCTGAGTGTCATCAGTATACTGACAGCACCTCACCCTGAAACTCCTAATGACCACTCCCAACAGTTTCATATAGATTTTAAATAGTACTGGAGATAAATCACTACTCTCTGGACTCGGTCCTGAAGGTAGGATTGGAACCACCGCAATACAATTCCCTCAGTTCCCCACAGCTGGTCCAGGAGGATGCCATGGTCAATGGTACCCAATGCCGCCGAGAGATCAAGAAGCAAGAGCACTCCTTCTTTCCTGCCCTCTGCAATATTCATCCATCAGGGTGACCAAGGGTGACTCAGTTCCATGGACAGGCCTGAACCCTGGAATGGATCAAATAATCTGTGTCCTCCAAGAACGCCTGTAGCTGCCCCACCACGGTCCTCTCCACCGCCGTCCCCAAACAGGGGGTATTGACAGCTGGCCAATAGTTGTCCCAATCCAAAGGGTCCAGAGCTGGTTTCTTTAGAAGTGGCTGTACCACTGCCTCTTTCAATGCAGCAGGGACCACCCCCCTCACACAGTGAAGTGTTAGCCAAACTCTGTACCCAAACATATGGTAACAACTTTTGCTGATTGCAAGGTATAAGCAAGCTTTCAGGCTTAACACTGTACAACTAAGTCAAAACTTAAGACCACATGGAATTGCCTTCAATCCAACATAGGCTTCCCCAACTGGTTCCCTCCAGATGTTTTGGACTTCCATCACCCCTGACCATTGGTCATGCCGGCTAGGGCTGGTGGGAGTTGGGGTCCAAAACATGTCAGGAAGACTGATCCAGTGAGCCATTTTGAGTTTTGCTTAAATTACAACAATTCTGAGTTACCTTACTGCTAAGATAATACAGTGGTAGCTTGGTTTAAGAACAGCTTAGTTTATGAACAACTTGGATTAAGAATGCTGCAAACCCGGAAGTAGGTGTTTTGGTTTGTGAACTTTGCCTTGGAAGGAGAACATGTTCCGCTTCCTGTTGAGTGTAAATTAAGTCCCCCCGCTGCTATGGGAAAGCATGCCTTGGTTTAAGAACGCTTTGGTTTAAGAACGGGCTTCCAGAACAGATTAAGTTCGTAAACCAAGGTACCACTGTACTACTATCATATTTCACAAATGCCTCAATGTTTGCTCTTACGAAAAAACCCAACAGGAGATTGCACAAAATTTCCCCATTCTATTCCTCCAATAAACCAGACAGTTTTAGATGAATCAAGGCTGTATCATGACAATGGCAGGACTACTCCACAATTCCAGTATCATTTTATTTCCGAGACAAGTTGTCCACACTGCCTGCACGAAGCCAGATGTTCTCTGTAACACAACACCAGGAGTGACACAAAGGGAAATTGACGTTTTCAATCCAAGCGGCCCGCTGAAACAATCTCTCCGGTTTTTGTTCAAAATCAAATGCATTTGCAAGGCGGCGTCATCACCAAGTAACACACGTGGCCGAGCAATAAGCTTCGCTCGCTACAAGAATAGTTAGTACAGGACGATCTGCGATCTAATCAAACTATGCACATTGTTCTAAAATAAAGTCCAGAAGCGCTGTGTCCCCAGTTAATTAAGTTCCTCGGGCATGACACACTACCCTCCTAGTCCCTGGAAAAATAATTAAAAAAAAAAAATCGGAGGAGGAGGTGGAAGGGAAGTGGTGGTTGAAGACACATATCCATCAGATGAGGCCGCATTTTCTCTGCTCTCGCCACAAGTATGACACGTACTTTTCAAAGCAGCATTGTTACAGCTACAGCTTCTGCCTTTGCTCACACACAAAAAGCAGGCCCAGGAAAGTTTGCGGGTTTTCCAAGCCTCCATATGCCAGCGAAAACTTAAAACCTTAGGGGCGAATCTGCAACCTTCAAAAGAGCCCCACGAGGCAACAATTGCTAAGTTGGGGGTTGGGTGGGGCAAAAGGAAAAAAAAAGTTTAAAAACGGACAGCCTTGCAAACTCTATCCCCCCTCCCCAAATGAAAAAGGCAACACACACACACACACAAAATCCCATTTGCTAGGAAACTCCCAAGTAGTAAAGCAGTCCTCTCCCTTCCTCTTGCAACTCCTACCCCCTTCCCCTCTTGATTCCTGGCCATTTTGAAGAAAGGAAGGGGAGAAAAAGAGGGGGAATGTTGTTGTTGTTGCTGCTGTTGTCGTCGTCGCCTGACCCCTCGCAGCAGGACTTGTCGCGGTGGCACAGCGACATGAGGCGCGCGCTCCTGGGCGCGCGAGGCGAGGCGAGGCAGCCGGGTCTCCTTCCTGCGCGCGCCCACCCAGCGCAGGAAACGCCAAGGGTCTCCCTCCTCACCCCACACTTCGCCCCCCCCCAACCCCGACTTACTTGGCAAGCCGAGCACCCCCTCTCCGTGCAGGGTGCTTTCGGTGGGGGGGTGGGGAAGCTACCAGCCCGAGCTTGGCGGCGTCGGCGGCGCCTGGAGAGGACCCCAACTCGCTCCAAGGGAAGAAGGAAGGAGACCCGAAAGGGAGGCGAGCCCTCCAGGTACTCGCGGCCACATTAGCCTGACAACATGTTGGTATTAGTCATTCATAGAGGGAGGGGAGGGAGGCGGAGAGGGAGGGAGTGGGCTATGGGGGGGGAGGAGACACTTCCGCGGTGCATTCTGGGAGCTGTAGTTCGGCCTCGCTTCCTGCCCCCGGCCCCGCGCAGGCCAAGGGCGGAGAGAAGGAGAGGCGACTACATCTCCCAAAGTGCGCAGCGGGAAGCGCACGTGCCTTGCTGTGGAGCCTGTCTTGGAGTGAATGGGAAGGGCTGCTTTTTTTAGGTAGGTAGGTAGGTACGGGGACCAAGAGGACAAAAACTTTTTTAAAAAGAATGGGGGTAAAACATAATTTATTTAAGAGGCCACTGTAAGCAGATGGAAACATTGGCAGGATTTTAAACTCACGTGCAACGTAACAAATACAATTGATATTATGCAAAATATAGATTATGGGCTAATGTGCAGTTGTAACTGTTGACAATAGGACCCATGGGGGGGGGGAGTCTCGAAATTCAGAGGCACCTTGTTGTTATTTAGCATTGCCTGACATTTTCAGAAGGTAAAATTAAAATCTGTTGGCTTTCCAAAAGCAGTTTATGTGCTTCTTCATCAAATGTAAACTTGCAAAGCTAAAAGTTGCCCAGTCGCGAATAGCAGAAATATTCTGCTATTTGTACCCCGCCCATCTAACTGGGTTGCCCCCTCTGGGCAGCTTCCAAATTATACAAAAACATAATAAAACATTAAAAACTTTGAATATTACGCATTAAAAATAATAGCAGGTTTGAATTCCTCACACCTGAAAACATATTTTTAACACCCCTTGCTGAAGAAATTTGCAAAAATTGTACACACCTGCCCTACAAACTTGTTCCAGTCTGATCCTTTGCATCTTGTAATTCCAGCAGAGCTTGCTCCTGAGTAAGCGCAGGTTGGATTGAGGCTTTCAATCAGGCGGCAAGATGGCAAGAGGGGGGAAGTTGCAGGGCGAGGGGTGTTTGTGTTTTAAGGCTTCAGCCTTAAAATAGGTAGGGTTTTTAAGGCTACCTGGCAGAATGGCAGCAACATTGGTCCATGATGAACCTCAGGAGGGAAGTCATTCCATAGGTGTAGGGCCACCACAGAGAAGGCCCTTCTCACACTTCACTCTGGACCTCACTTGGCGTTGAGACTGTAAGCAGGGTGTCCTTTGCTGATCTCAATACTTGCTCGGGTTCATACAGTACAAGGGGATTCTTTCAAATATTTGGACCCTAAGGAGCCTTCATCAGCAATGTTGGTAAAAGGTAAAAAGGTAAAGGACCCCTGGATGGTGAAGTCCAGTCAAAGGCAACTATGGGGTGTGGCGCTCATCTCTCTTTCAGGCTGAGGGAGCCGGCGTTTGTCCACAGACAGCTTTCCGGGTCATGTGGCCAGCATGACTAAACCACTTCTGGTGCAACAGAACACCATGATAGAAAACAGAGCGCATGGAAACGCCTTTTACCTTCCCACTGCAGCGGTACCTATTTATCTACTTGCACTGGTGTGCTTTGAAACTGCTAGGTTGGCAGGAGCTGAGGCAGAGCAATGGGAGCTCACCCCGTCATGGGGATTTGAACCACTGACCTTCCAATCGGCAAGCCCAAGAGGCTCAGTGGTTTAGACCACGGCGCCACCCACATCCCACTGAGCCTCCATTGCGTTGACACCAGCAGCACCCCCAAACAACAAACCTGCTCTTAGCAAGATTGCCACACCATGGAGAACAGGATGTCCTACCAATTTCCTGATTTGAAATCTTGCTGTCCACAGAACCTCCATTTATCTGGATTCGGCTTCAGTTCATTGGTCTACATCCATTGGTTCAGAACCTGTACTACCTCTCCTAACTCATCCGGGAGTACGTCCCATTGAACTCTGTCCTCTAAGCTGTCTAGGCCATAATTTACTCCCAAGGAGACCCATTTATCCTAAATAGCTGTCAATAAGACAGATGTGTACATACATTTTTTTAAAAAAGAATGTGATCTCATTCGGATCCCAAGATGAAATTTTGCAGGAAGCTCTTAGAAATATGAAATGATCAATACTTTTGGGGGGGATTTTTAATCATATTGATTTTTTAAATCACTTTTTAAAATGTAAAATTTTTTAACTTTAACTTTTAAAGTAAGTCCCTCATGTTTCATATCACATTAAAGCTCACGAAGTTCTGATGAGATTGGTATTTTTATGCTTTGAAATATCAAATTCTTGGCTGAGCTTTTAAGGCTTCAGTGTAGTCCAGCAAGGCCAAAATCGTCCATTTTGTGTGTGTGTGTGTGTGTGTTTTTAAATTCCAGTTGGCCGTTAATGCAGGTCATACTCTTTTTAATGCTATCTTCTGGATAGCATCACAGTTAGTTGGAGAGTGGGGAAGCCTTTGGAGTATACAAAACTTTGCATGCTGTATACTGCCTTGTTATATTTTTATGAAAGTGTGGGTTATAAATACTTTGAAAAATAAATAAGTGGGAAGAGATTTTTTCCAAGGTTCTTCTAATATCCACAGAGAGGCCTAGCTGCCAAAAATGCAATTAAAGAGTCTCTAATTGTTTAGTGGATTACCGGTAATTTCAGCTTTTCCATAGCTGAAACAGCACGTCTGTTTTCTCCTTTCCAGGTGTGACGCAGACCGTTTTAACGTCATTATGATTTTACATTTAAAACTTTTAATAACCTGAAATTTGGCATCCAGTAGTAGGAAAACCCGTTGCAGGAGAGAGACAAAACCCAAACAGAAACTATATTAGTTCCATTTTATAGACAGGCACGCTGAAAGTACAGACTGGTTTTGAGAGGTAAATGGTTTATCTTAAATGAGTCACTAGAGGGAGCTTACATCTCCTTTTTAGTGATACGCAGACATAGCATACCTGAATACATTTAATCCTGTGGGCTAACAGCCTAAAATGCTTCCATATATCATTATTATCTTTACCAAGGCCTCCAGAGAACAATTTGATCCTTAGCAACGTACACAACAGGTGGATAATACAACCTTGTGCCCAGCCTTCTCTATTCTGCAAGTCTAAAAAAAAATGGTTTGTCTGACATCAGATTTCTCCCTCCAGTATGGAATCATGGATTTATTAATTTGTGTTTTGAGGAAAGCAACACCTACTTCAATTCTAAGCAATGTGTCTGGTATACTGCATAGGACTCCCAAGTAGGAGAATTTGTTTTGGATTAGATCCAGTTTAACTGGAGCTACCCCAGATTGCTGCACCACACATTTCTGTAAAATAGAGTGCCATTTGCATGCTAATTGGAACATTATAATATTTCCCAGGGGGAATCCAACAAGTATTGGATCCAGTGGCCCTTTTTCCATAACAGGCTTTAATGCACAATAATCTGCATTTTTTTCCATCGCACCACTGGTAGCACTAAAAAAAGAAAAGAAATACCTGTACTTTTTACAAAGCTCCCTGGAAAAAACTCAGCAATCAGTATTTGAGATCAGCAGTTTGTACTATTCATAGTGAAGGCAAGAAATGCGTGTGGCTTAATGATTTACAGGTAATCGCTGCTTTGTTGTTGTTGTTCAGTCGTTCAGTCGTGTCCGACTCTTCGTGACCCCATGGACCAGAGCACGCCAGGCACCCCTATCCTTCACTGCCTCTCGCAGTTTGGCCAAACTCATGTTAGTAGCTTCGAGAACACTGTCCAACCATCTCATCCTCTGTCGTCCCTTTCTCCTTGTGCCCTCCATCTTTCCCAACATCAGGGTCTTTTCTAGGGAGTCTTCTCTTCTCATGAGGTGGCCAAAGTACTGGAGCCTCAACTTCAGAATCTGTCCTTCTAGTGAGCACTCAGGGCTGATTTGTTTGAGAATGGATAGGTTTGATCTTCTTGCAGTCCATGGGACTCTCAAGTGTCTCCTCCAGCACCATAATTCAAAAGCATCAATTCTTCGGCGATCAGCCTTCTTTATGGTCGCTGCTTTAACCCCCCCAAATTAAATATATTTTGCACTCCCTGGTTCCAAGCCATGGCGTTCCATAGCATTACAAGGTCTGATGTAGTTTGCATGAGACTTGTTTTATTATCAGAAAAATGCAAGCAGAACATAGGGATGGCAAATAGCACAGAGCAGCCTACATTAGGGAAAAACCACTGAGCTAGCCCCATGGACATTGTACTGAAATAAAGATGGAAGAGCCTTCTCCTTTCTGGGGAAAGCCATGCCATGATGGCAGTCTTGCCATATGAAGACTTCAGTACGTAACATTTATGGTCAGATATAATAGATGGATCTATTATTTTACGGATATTTAACCTTTCGTCCATCATGGAACCCAACATTTCTCTGATGAAAATAGGGATGTCCTATTCAATAATAATAATCTCCTTGGCTCAGGGGTCGCGTAACTCCAAACCCTCCCATAGTTCTCTGATGAAAATAGGGACGTCCTAAGGAAAAGCAGGACATTCCAGGATCAAATCAGAAACTGGGACAGTTTATGTAAGTCCGGGACTGTCCCTGTAAAATAGGGACACTTGGAGGGTCTGCACTGACCAGACCCAGACCTGCTGAGGTTCAGCAAGGTGGTGGTCTCATATAGTCTTTCTTTGGGCCTTAGCATGCTGCTCCCCCCCCCTTTTTTTGCAGCCTCTCGGAAGAAACAAATAAAAGCAAATAATGTTTTTTCCTTGAGCTCCAGGGCAACTGCATAATCATGAGTATATTTTATGGAGGGAAACTTAACAAGTATTGGATAACAGTTGTGGAATGAAATAAAAGATTCCTTTTTTGTGAAGGTTCTTAAAATTACTATCTGGTGCCCATCTCTGTATGTTGATACATAAATGGTGACCAGGAAACATTTGCTGTTTTGGTGAATGCAATCTGGGACTCCGATACCTTGCGTCCAGGACTAATTTTGCCCTGCCAGCTGCAAAACCCTTTCATTTTATAGCTTGCAACTCCAAGAAAAGAGCAGGTGACACAGCCCTGTACTCACCGCGCCATAAATCTGGTGGCAAAGCAGCGAAGAAAAGTGGGTGCTTAGATCAGGGATCCTTGTTATCTCAGTGCAGTAGCCTGGTTTTCCAGACATACTTCTCCCCCCCCCTTAGATTAATGTGTGAAATAGTGTAGACTCTGGGAATGGTTGGTTGCAAGACTCTCATTCATCTCCATAATACAGCACGGGAGTCATCAGATGTTCTGTATCCGTAAGGATACTGTAGCTCCATGGAATTTACATTACGGAGCACCGCAGCTGTACAATATTCTTCCCCCTTCTTTATTTACACTTCACTCTGACAGTCTTTACCTACGTCTGAAAGTTATCAGCACAGTCTATGGCAAGGAGCAACATTCCCCCTTTCAGGAATGGGGAAATCTTTTAACACGAGTGTTTCACCACCGGTTGGGATGCGCCAGGAAATCTTGCGATCTTCAGCTTTGGCTAAAAAGAAGGTATGTAACATTTATATGTTATCTCTTGAGAGGGGAAGGATCAAAGGGAAGAGCTACCTGCCTGCTTTGCAGGAAAACGAGCTCCTGTTACTGAGGCTGATTTTCCTCTGTGGCAGTTAAATGAAAAGCAATCTCTGAGCTACAAAAGCTTGCTTGAATTGGGGAACCAGAGCCCATGACGGACAAATTAGCAGCTGACATACCAAGGCGGAGCATGCAACTAGAGAGGTAAAGACAGGAGTGTCTGGAGTGATTGAGAGACAATTCTGGCAAGAGGCAGTCCTTCTCTCCTCTGTGTCAGAAACTGCTTTGACTACAACCAGGACAGCAATCTGACCAGAGAGCCTGTCCAACTGGTTTTGTGCTGTGCAATCTTCTTTGCATTCTGCGGAATAGGGAGAAAGAGACTGGTATCCTGAGTTTTGACCAGGTGAAGCAGGCAGAGATTTCCGAACATTCCTCTCTGTGAGAGCTGCCCTAGGATCCCAGCAACAACCCCTCCACTGGTTGTGGAGCTGCTGAACCCCAAAGAACACCATCCCAGTACCATCGTCTGCCAAAAGCATGCCTGCGAAGCATTCAGCATTTCATACTTGGGGTCCCGAGTGAAGGTGTTCTCACCATCGCCCAGCTTGCAAGGTGGAGGAGATTAACCAAAACTTCAAGGAAATACCATCTCAAGGTGGCATCACAGAGCATCAGTCAGCTGCACAGAGCATCATTCGGCAGCACCAAGTGCCACTTCCTTCCTCCATACCGGTTATAAGCACCTAGGAGATTTTACCTTCCATCGCCAGAAAGGTACCATGGCTGTGCTCAAGCTTTTCCTCATGGCTTTCAGCTTTGTCTTCTGGGCAGCGGGACTCACCATGATTACCCTCGGCATTTGGGCCAAGATTTCCCTGGGCACCTACTTGGTGCTCTCCACCAACGAATACCCAAACACCTCCTTCATTTTGTTGGCGACTGGCGCAGCTGTCATCGTGTGGGGCTTCCTGGGTTGCTTCAGCGCCGCCACCGAACACCGCTGCCTGCTGCGCACTTACGGGAGCTTTCAGCTGGCGGTGCTGGCCGCCAGCTTAGCGGCGGGGCTCTCCAGCTTGTTGTACCGCAAGGATATCGCCAAAGGCTTCCAGAACGGCCTCCGCGAAGCCATACGCTCCTACGCCGAGGACGAGGAGAAGGCCGAGGCTCTGGATTCCGTCCAGCGCACCCTGGACTGCTGCGGGGTGGAAAGTTACCGCGACTGGTTTTCCTCGCCGTGGTCTACGGAGCAACAGGCACCCAACGGCTCCGTGCCCGCGAGCTGCTGCAGGGCACGCAAAAGGTGCATGCACAGCCCTCTCCCTTTCGGCGCCCAGGGCATTTACCGTGACGGGTGTTTCAGCAAGGTCTACAACTTCGTCAGCGGCAACATGTTCTACATTGCCACGGCGGCCCTCGGGCTGGCACTCATGCAGGTGGTGGGCATCATCCTGGCTTGCCTGCTGGCTGCTCGGATCCCGTCCCACGCTCAGCCACCCGGAGGCACCATCCCACACTGAATATGGTGCGTAGCTCACTTGGACGCATCACTGAGACTCTGGAAGGTACCGTGGCCCCCTTCCCGTCCTCCAAACAATTCCATCACCACAAACCCTCCAACCACACTCTCTGCATGCACTGCCATGGCACTTCAATGATCTCCCCCCCCCCACACATTTATTTTATTAAATTTCCAGAAATCCCACATACAATTCCAATACATTAAAAAAACACCACAACTTCTATATTATCGACTTCCCATCCCATTGTCTGTGATGTTTTCCTTATCCCCCCTGCTTTGCTGCACCCTGTCTCCCCACTTTTTACATCATAATCATAACACAAGAGTCTCTAATTCTTTCTGTTGCTCATCATCCTAACCCTGCTAGCAGATTCTTCATATTTTCGTATTTCTTCAAATAATCCGAAAAGGGCTTCCATTCTTCAAAAAAGACAATCATCATTAAATTCTCTTATTTAAGCTGTTAGCATTGCTGGATCGACATGGTCCATAAATTTGCTTATCCACTCTTCTTTAGTGGGAACTTCTTCGTTTTCCCATTTCTGAGCATAAAGGATGCTGCTGTGGTTGCGTACATAAGCAAATTAACCATCTTTTTGGCACGGCACCTCATTATCTTTGCAATTGCTCCCCCCTGCAACCCCCTCCTAATTCTCCTTCTACCTACTAACAGTGACACTGTGCCAGAGAACCTGGCTAAATCTCCCCCTTTTTATCTCTCTCTTTTTCTGCAAGATGGACCAATTCCTAATTTTGTTCCTGAAATATTTCTCCACCCACCCACACCGAACCCCTTCAAATGCCTTCAGAGGACACGAATGGCAGCAACTGCTTTCATTCTGCCCAACTTTATTTTGCCCACTTTACTGACAGCAGCAGGGTGTGTGTGTGTGTGTGTGTGTGTGTGTGTGTGTTTCAATCATCCCTTTCACCTACAAATCTGCTCTCAGCTTTGGTGCTTCTTTATACAGTGGTGGGAAGAAAAGCAAACTCATAAGTTTTCCTTGGCCCAATACTTTTGCCATAAAGTTTCACTGTGTTTTGAGTCATGGAAGAAAAATGGGAGGGAATGGATCAAACATTGAGGGGAAGACAGAGATCTGAACGGGGAAGAAAGCAGGAGAATGGCCTTTGTTACTTTCCTTTTGGAGGGCAAAGTAAAATTGAAGGTCAGAAAGGAAGAGAACTCTTGAGAACGAAGGGGCAGAGAGGGCACAACTTTGAGCTCTCTGTTATTCAATCATGCAAGACCGGATGAGGTGAGATGCATTTCTTTGCAATGTAAAATGCTGTTGATGTTTTCTGAAAGGGGCTTATCTTAGAAAAATAATAGTCACGTCCAATTTTCAGAAGGTGAAAACAATCTCAAAGGGCCCTTTGTGTATTCCTAATGTGATAGAAAAGTTAATTCCTGGCAAAATAAATGACAATCCCGGTGGCCAATGGGCTGTGTTTCTCTCCAAACCGCAGCCAGGAAAACTTGCCTTGAATGCAAACCTTTCTGATGCGCCCCCCCCCCCCGGTAACCTGTGGTGTTCTGCATCTTTGTGTTGTTCTAGTGAAAACCACAGAGTCGTCATCAGAATGATGCACAGTTGCAGATATACTGATTTTTCAAAAACATTTTTTTCCATAGGTGTGCTTGATAATTCAGCATCCAATGGTAATCATCCACTTGCAACAAAACATTAGGAGTTGAATCGTATTTCAGCCCAGGAAATGAGAAAAATGCTGTTGGTTTTAATCTGGAAAAGACGAAGAGTGACTTTTTGTAAATCAAATCCATAAAACAATAATTTTAAAAGTTGGCTGGCTGGGAGATGGGAATGCTACATAGAAGATCCTTCAGAATTTCTAACCATGAGAGATTTGGATGTTCCCCATCCTGCCCCCATTAATCTTATCATTTCATCTACCACTACGCAGCCACTTTTCCATCAGATGAGCTGTCATATAAAATCTGCAGGCTAGAATAAAGAAGTGGTGCTATTATCATATTTATAGGTTTGTTGGCTGAAATAGTGTACGAGAGTCAATAGCTGGATGCTCATCTTTCTATTTGATAAGCCCGGGGACCGGAGAAGAGGTTTTCCATGGGATGCTTGGTCGAACTGTTTAACCGTCAAAGCCCTTTGGCAAGTCTTAGACTCTTCAAGTGTAAAACAAAACAAAACCCTCTCTGCCTGTTCAGCAAGCCAGTAGTCGTGGATTGACAAGAGGTTAATCGACTCAAGCTTGAAAGCGGAGCTTTAGGAAAGGGAAGAAAGATATCCATTTGTGCAAAGGAGCCAAGCCACACAAGGCAATGGCATTTGATAAAGGTTCAGGCAACATGCTTAAGTGCAGATTGTTAAAGGTGCTGGGAATTGTAGCTCAACGAGGGGCAAACTACAGTTCTCAGGATTCTTTGGGGAAGCCATGTACTTCAAATGTATGGTATGTATGCAGCCTAAGTCCCATGGTTTTTTGAGTAGGCACGTACGGGATCGTAGCGCGCAGAATACTGCAGTTTGTGCATTGTTGGAATGAAATGTGCCAAGGCCAATCAGGAATAGGGATCCGTAGTATTTCAGTTCCCTGGGGCAATTTAAAAGTAGCAGGAAAATAATTCAGACTGTCTAATGCCAATTGTCAGCTTTGATAACTGACAATTGAGTAAGTTGTTCTCTGAATAAATGGATGTATCTACAGGAAATTTGAATAATGCCATTTGTCAGTTTTGATAACTGACAATTGAATAAATTGTCATTTCAGTAAATATGGGAAGTTTGAATAAATTGATGTATCTGCTTCACCAGTTTCACTTTGAAACTGTACGATGAAACTCATAGCAATGGACCCTCGCCTTGCCCTGGAGAAGAAACAGTTTTGGAGACAATCCTGATTGAACGCCTTTTTAAAAAAATAATTGATAAATCCCTAGATATAAATGATTATGTGTTGTGTCTGGCTAAGGCATACCCAATATATTCACTGACACCAATGGGCTTAAAGTTAAGTCATGGCTGACTTTATTTACTGGGTTTACTCTGAGTATGACATAGCCAGATACAGCTCTTATGATACCTGAGATATGTCATCACTCCCAAACAATGCTTTGCTAAGGAACTTAGTTTTAGGGGATCACATTGCTCTAGAAATAGGCCAAGGAAGTCATTTCAATTGCTTTCTCTTCATAAAATGCCCATTTTCTACATAAATTATATCTCCCGTTATAAATGTTTTTTTCTAACCATGCAATCCTATGCATGCTGTCTCTGGAGTAAGCCCAGAGTTTACGGGACTTATTTCCGGGTAAGTTAAGTGCACACAGGATTACAACCTGAGCAAGCCCCATACGCCAATTGAACCTGAAAAATGGCATGATGTTCAATTATTAGCACTGATGCAGCAACTACTCCTGCTTCAAGTTCCTATGGCTCTTACGTACATTATTTCAAAATGTGATTCACATGTGTAAGCACTTTTCAAATGATTTGTCCCTATTCTTTCCTGTGTGACATCTGATATTTTATCTATTAGTACGCCAGACAGGAGCAGGCATTATCACAGTTTCCATAGACAAACTTAGGATTTAAAAGTCCACTTGCTGTACTAGAATAAAAAGATCTGTCTTCCCGTCAGTTTTCTGTTCTCAGAGTGTTCCCTATTATGTGTTTTGAGCCCATCAGAGCCCTGTAACACTTTTGCTGTCCTCCACGTTCCTTGTGATGAAGTACCCATTATAGCAATTTGTCTCATGGAAGCTCTCTGGGAGCTAATTTGACGTTATTGGTTGCCATCTCAAAGACTTCAAGTATACAAATTCTCCTTCGCTGAATCTCAAAAGATAAAGCTATGTGTGGCAGGGAGCCATTTGCAAAGATTGGGCTTTCCTTTTCCATAGCTGATTATAGGATCATTTCAGAGATGATCATGGGAAAGTCCTCAGCATTGCGGACGCTGGCAGGAGCATGAAATCTGTAGAGGAAAAAGTCACAGGGTGAATATCTTGGTTGAAAACATAACATCTGAATAAGACCTTGATGTTTAGGGAAAGGGAGGAGGGGGCTTTTTATTGGTGCATATTTTGTTACTTAAAGGTACTGTTTTATTTCATTCATCAAGATTTTCTTAAAATATTATAAAATTGTAGGAAAAAAATTTCTTGAAAAAGCTGATATTCTGTGCCTGACTCTAGTGTAATTTTCCAAACAGTGCAATATTCAGAGAGCAAAGAACCATCCTGTACTTCTGCTCATTAATCATTAATTAGTTAACTAGACGTCACTAGTTTGTGTTCATAGTTTTAGGGTAACTAGCTATTAGCTGACAATTTGTAAATTCCGATAGAACGTGCAATGCCATTATGACCGTAATGTACGAATGTATTCAAGCGCACCTCTGTTGAATATGAGGAATATTACTATTTTTAAATCATAACTATTTAAAAGACTGAGATAATAATGTTTTTACTTCTTAATTTACAAAGTATGATAGAGAGGGTGAGCAAAATGCAGCCCAGACTGCAACAGGAACACAGAAGCAGATCTATGTATTTTAATTTTTATTTATTTTGTGTCCTGTTTTATCCCAAGCACTCAAGACAGGCAGCAACATTTTAAAAACCCAAGTGTTCTCTGAAGGAACAGACTTCCTCAAACCAGTGCCCTCTAAAAATTGTGGGACTACATCTCTCATTTACTCCAGGCCACCATAGCCAACTATAGATTTACGGCAAAATACATAGTTATCCTGAGGAAGCGGAGTTATTTTTTGTGGTTTGGATCTATATTACATATGCTTATGCAACAAAAGTTCAAATATAATTTCTGATTGTCAACATATACAGTGGTACCTCGCTAGACGAATGCCTCGCTAGACGAAAAACTCGCTAGACGAAAGGCATTCACTAGTGAAAGGGAGACTCGCAAGACAAATTTCCCTAGGGCCGCGGTTTTCCCTATGTTTTGCGGTTTGTTTGTTTTTTCGTCAAACCGCGCTTCCTCCGACCGTGCTTCGCAAGACGAAATTTCCGCTGTACGACATCGCTGGCGGAACGAATTAATTTCGTCTTGCGAGGCACCACTGTATATCTATATTTAAAATGTATGTAACATAGGCATGAGTCAAGACTTATATATAGGACTTTAGAATGTATATGACTACTTTCCAAAAGGATAACTGCATTGACATTTCTATTTCTCTGTCTTTGGATATTTTGTCTTCAAACGCAGCAAATAATCAAATGCACATTTAAAAAAACTATCAATGGCTGTATCAAGGAAATACGTTACACATGTGAAGATGTCTTTGTGCATGGAAAATGCATGCCAATGCCCATGTGTCACTTATAAATGACTAAATGAGTCACAAATATTTTGTTCTTACCAGACATTGCCTTGGTGAGCATTGTATATTCATCCACAACTTTATGCAGAACTGTGCACTAATCACATTTCACTATGGAGTACACACATAACTGTTGCTTGGGTGTTATCTGTTGCAATATTTCTTATTGATATCTAGTTAATACCTACACATTTTGAAACTTTGTATGCTAAGTTTGTCGCCACACTCTTCCTGATATATGAGCCAATAAAGCTTTGAAATCACAAATGTCACCTGTTCAGTTTACTTGACTTTGTATTCCTTGGCAAAAGCTGCCATGAACACCGAGGTTCTAGGCTCCTAGAGCTCCCACAAAGAGGAAAACAGGATAATACACCCAGAGGAACTTCAAATGCCTGGAGCAGTTCTGGGAGACAGAGGCACACAGGAACGCCTTGCACGAATGGGACTACTTTGGGGCTTGCTGATCGGAAGGTCGGCGGTTCGAATCCCAGCGATGGGGTGGGCTCCTGTTGCTCTGTCCCAGCTCCTGCCAACCTAGCAGTTCAAAAGCACACCAGTGCAAGTAGATAAATAGGTACCGCTGCGGCAGGAAAGTAAACGGTGTTTCTGTGCACTCTGGCACTCGTCACAGTCCTCCATGCGCCAGGAGCGGTTTAGTCATGTTGGCCACATGACCCGGAAAACTGTCTGTGGACAAACCCCGGCTCCCTCGGCCTGAAAGCGAGATGAGCACCGCAACCCCAGAGTTGCCTTTGACTGGACTTAACCATCCAGGGGTCCTTTACCTTTTACCTTTTTGTTGGATACCAGGGACCTATGAGGCAAGGTGAAGAGACTGCCTTGGGTGTAAAGACCCACAGGGGCAGCAGATCTGGCCTCCAAGGAATGTACCATCTGCCGCTGCTGCCACTGCGGCAAGTATACTGTGGCATACTCCTTGGAGGCCAGATCTGCCGCCGCCTCGGCAGCCCCCCACAAATGCCGCCTCTACAGTGGTGTCTTAGCGAATAGGAAGCGCTGCTGGCCTCCTCCCACCCCTAGGAATTAAATGGCAGGGGCTGACGCGCAGCGGGAATTATTTAAGCAGAGTTTTCATTGAAACAAATAAAAAACTTTTATTAAGCTTAAAATAAACTTCTTATTATTAATAGATCACATATAGAATACAGGCTCTTCTCCGTACAGGCACACACTCTGAGAGAAACTAGTCACCACAGTCAAGGTAAGTAGCCTAACTCACACAGCACTGACAGTTACAGACTAGAAGGGCAGTTATGGCAGTTAAGACTCCAATAGCTGTTCCTGCTCTCATGCGTCTTTGTCACATGACAGGGGCTGCCCTCTGGGTCCCCTGGGGTTCAGACCAGGCCCGTTTCCCTCCCGTGACAACCTGAGATTCCCACTTCAACTGTCAGGGAAGGTCGATTTGATTCCCGCCCCCTTATTCCCAATGTAGATCTTAACTCCCTGCTTCTTTGTGATGTAGATCTTTATTTCCCCGCTTTTTCCCTGGTGGGGCGGGCGCCATTTTGTGGTTCACCTCAGGCGCCAAAATGTCTTGGGTTGGCCCCGTTCAATACGAAACCCCCGGTTTTTCTGTATGATTTCTTTCCCCCTGGCTGCTGCCATCATCGTGAATACAAACACTTCCTTATACAACATTTCATTTCAGCAAAGAAAGGCAGGAACGCAAATAGGAGGAATACGGCACAAATGCTTGCCAATTCTTTTACTACATTCTGAAAACGTTTTCATCCAAAGCATATGGTAAAATGTTCCTAACGCCTCACAGCCTCTCTGCCACTTTGCAGCTGGTATTACTATAAATATGTTTTTTATGTTAATGGGGACAAAGACCATCTACATAGGATTTTATTGCATTTCATCCATGCCAGAACTGAACCTTGTTTTCTTTCTGACTGCGGACCTAGCAGAACAGCAGGAGAGCAGTCATAGGGTGAGGAAGATTGAGAATAGAAATGTTGCCTTATTCCTCAGTCACTTCTCTACGGAAACACCGTTTACCTTTCCGCCAGAGCCGTACCTATTTATCTAATTGCACTTTGTGCTTTCAAACTGCTAGGTTGGCAGTAGCTGGGACTGAACAATGGGAGTTCACCCCGTCGCGGGGATTCGAACCGCCGACCTTCCAATCGGCAAGCCCTAGGCTCTGTGTTTTAGGCCACAGTGCCACCTGCATATCAGCGAGGAAAAATGCTGATCTATGTTTCCTTAAACCATTTTTTTCTCTAAACCTTTCCTGCAAATTTCCCTCTTGGGAAAAACGGCTTTGCTTTCCCTCATTCATTGCAATGTTTTACTTGCCCCTCATTTTATTTCAAAGATTTTCATCAATCTTAACAGCAGCAGCTTCATTTCATCATGCAAACTGCTCTGCTGACGAATGTGCCTATTTATTTTTTTTCAGATGACGACTGCCTTGCTTGCAACTTATTTTAAATTTTATTACCGTCACGCTGCTTTCCCTGCACTTTTAATTATAAGATTGCAGAACTGGCAAAATACCGCCAGCCAGTGTGTTGTTCATCATTCGTGAAGCAATTGCATTACTTTCTTTCCGCTTCTCTTGCCTTACAGATCATTTGTACCTGACGCTTACGTATATGCCTTCATAGTTTTTCTGCCCTGCCTTGTGCTGCTCTGTTCTAGGAATCACAAACCCTCTTTAAAGTTCAAATCGATTTTGCTAAAGGTTTAACATGAGAGCTGGTGTGGTGTAATTATTAGAGCTCAGGTTCGAATCCTCCCATAGCCGCAAAGCTGACTGCTGACCACGGGCTACTCAAGTCGCATGAAATCCAAGTTCTCAGGCTTGCGCATGCTATCTCAGGCATCAGTGCACTTCCAACACTGGTGCTTGGAGTACACATGATGTAGGTAAAAAAAGGTAAAGGACTCCTGGACGGTTAAGTCTAGTCAAAGGCGACTATGGGGTTGCGGCGCCCATCTCACTTTCAGACCGAGGGAGCCGGCATTTGTCCACAGACAGCTAAACCACTTCTGGCGTTATGGAACACCATGATGGAAACCAGAGTGCACTGAAATGCCGTTTACACGATGTAAGCCACAAACCATAGGTATCCTGTAGTTTCTTGAGAAATACTGCTGTATGGTGTGTTTTCCTTCAAACCCACTTCCATCCAACTTGAAAACGTATGCCACAGTTAAACTGAGTTGTGTACATTTGAGACAGCCATGGCACATATTTATTTATATGCTGATCAGGCAGACTTACAACGAGAATGCAGTCCATTATTCCTGTACAAGGGCATCCCCAGGAAATTTCCTGGAAATCCACCAGGCAAATTTCCCTAAAAGCAACACCTCCGTCTCAAAAAGGTTACCTGCACTTCACTTCAGGAGTTGTAAAAATAAATAAATAAACCAATAAATAACACTTGAGGCAATTGTGCTTCCTTTGCTGTAATTTTTTTAGCTTCCTTAGAACATGGCCTCTATTCTATGTAATAATAAGTCTTTTTTAAAAAATCTGTTAAACTGGTGGATGCTGGAGTGGTGGTGGAAAAAAACCCACACATATACCAACCTGTCCTGTTGTGAAAACGATTATTATAAGCTCTCCTCTTCACACATGAATGAAACGAGTGTTTGCTTTTGTTCTTTACGATAAGCTGCTGCCCAGAGCTTTAAAGGTCGTAGGACCGTCCTCATTAAACAATGTGCTTTTTCTATGAGATTAGCCCATGCTGTGAATCGCTTTATCCTCCAGGAGTCCAAATGCTTTTCCTAGTCAGGAAGTTGGTGTTCTGTGCTGGAAAATGCTGACTGTCGTGCTGGTGGCTTTTGAAACTAAGGACTTTTAGAAACACAAAGAGAATGGGTTGTTGGGTATATGCTTGCAGATTCATGAAGATATATGCTTGCAGGTTCATCTTTTTCCGTTCCTTCTTCTGAAGCCTGTTGTCAAGACTGAGACCCTATTCCGAAACAGATGCGACAGCAAAACCGGAAAGCTAAATGTGAAGAGGCTTGCCACATGAAGATAAGATGAGCACACTCTTTAATAGCAATCTCAGCCAAAGTGTCAACAAGAGTTTGGTCCGAATGGGGCAGTAGTGGCTGGTGTCCATTGGGAATGGTAGGGTGAAAGGTTGGGAGGCCACCAGTAGGTGGAGCCAGAGGCAATGACAGGTGGCAATGACAACTGCTTCCACTGCTGAGTTCTACAAGGGCAACCCTGAGCTAAAGGAGAAAGATGACAGATGGTGCCTGGTTGTAAGTAAGCAGGGGCTGGCTGAGGTTGGTGGGGCAGTGCCCATTTGGGTGGGTGTGCATGCCTCTCTCACCCTTCTCATCTGATGTCACCCATGCTGGCACTGTTTTCCAACAGGGTTCCTGCAGATTTGTGAAGGCACCTAAGTCTGTAGGTCCTAGGAGGACATAGCCATCTGCGTGAGATGTGAGGAAGACCTCCGTTGGTTGACACTACTGAAAGCAGTCAGCACTGGATTCCACAGTCCACGTGGTTGGTTTCCTACAGCGAGTTTTGGGAGAAGAAAATATTGGGGGTGGATGACGTCAGAAATCAGCTTACAGACTTCTGTGAAATAATACGCCCTCCCAAAATTCATCGGCCAACATTTCAAAATAAATTCTCAGAGATTTGGCAGGTTCCAGAAGAGTCAGTCAAACCGCTCTCAGTAGAGGACCTCATAGAATCATAAACTGTAGAGTTGGAAGGGACCAAGAAGGAATCTAGTCCAGCCCCCTGCCATGCAGGAATCCTTCACCCAAAGTGGGGCTCAAACCCATGACCCTGAGATGATGAGTCTCGTGGTCTATTGACTGAGCTATTGTACAAATTCCTTTTTTAGGTTTGTGAGTGGTGCACACACACTTTCTTCTTCACCAGCTCAGTTCACCTGCTCTTTTAAAAACAAAACTCGTCAAGTTTAAAAACAAAACTCGTCAAGTTTTCCACGTCGCTGGGCTGTGCACTAAACAGACTCCCTGACTATAGGGCTGACTGCGGCGCCTTTCACTATTTAATTCCCAGTTTCAGCCAAGCAGTGTCTCCTCTGAAAGTGGAACAGATTAACTGGCCTTTGGAAATCAGAAACCACCCAAGCTTCTCCAGATTTATCATGTTCTGCCAAGAAAAAAAAAATGCTCAGAAGAGTTTTTATTCCATGATTACTGGAGCAAATAATGTGTCCGGAAAAACAGTAGGATGTGTCTCAAAAGCATAGGTTACAAGACAAATATCTCCAGCCTCTGACATAACTCATAAACATTAAACTTTGTGCTGTCTTCTTAACGTCCTTATGTAATGCTCCCCCGTTCCATTGTTCTTTATGTACCGTGTCCATCCTTTTTGCAATCGAGTACACCGAAAATTATATAATTACTGATATTGAAATGTCTTCTTGTTTTCAAAACCAGAAGCAATGTAAATCTGATACGAAAGACAGCCTGTTGTTCTCTCGCCTCCTAATCGTTTTAATTCTGATAAATACATGCATGGTTTCATTACATGGGCTCTTTGGTAGGTGTTTGCATTGTGCAAAAGTTCAAGTGACTGGGATATGGGTGGAGAGGAAAGTTGACAGCAGGAAGGTCTTATTTCTGGAATCTGCTGCCCCCGAACAATTCACAGAATAAAAGATTTGTAGAGTCTACAACTCCATGATTCTATGATCTGGTCCATTACTATGCTCAGACCACATTCAGAACACCCAACTGCATCAGCTTAGATTTGATGAAAAAGATATAGATAACTTGGTCTTATCTGAATATTAGTGACCTCAGTCCACATTGTATTTATACTAATCTAGGGAACATCATCATCATTATCAATGTACATGACATGCTACAGAGTTTCATAAGCAAAAACTAAAATAAAATAAAGCAGATCCCTCCCCAAGGAGCTTAAAATTTAAAATTGAGGAAAATGGGGAAGAAAAGAAAGGGCAAGAGATCCAATGCAGTTAGAGTGTCTGACTATGAAAGACTTGGGTTCAAATCTCTACTCATCCATGAAGCTCACCGGGTTACACTCATCCTGATCTCTTAGCATAATTTATCTCACAGGATTGTTGTAAGGGTAAAATTGGAATGGGGAGAACAAGCAAGAGATGAATACAACGTCTATAAATGCAGGTAAAGGTAAAGGTAAAGGGACCCCTGACCGTTAGGTCCAGTCGCGGACGACTCTGGGGTTGCAGCGCTCATCTCGCTTTATTGGCCGAGGGAGCCAGTGTACAGCTTCCAGGTCATGTGGCCAGCATGACTAAGCTGCTTCTGGCGAGCCAGAGCAGCGCACGGAAATGCCGTTTACCTTCCCGCCGGAGTGGTACCTATTTATCTACTTGCACTGTGTGCTTTCGAACTGCAAGGTGGCAGGAGCAGGGACCAAGCAATGGGAACTCACCCCGTCACGGGGATTCGAACCGCCGACCTTCTGATCGGCAAGCCCTAGGCTCTGTGGTTTAACCCACAGCGCCATCCTTAAACTTGAAATCTGAGATCAAGGCACGAGATGCATCAGTGGGGATTTGTTGCTTGTACTGTGCTGCAACACAATCTCAACACCCGGGAAGTCCGTGTTATTAAGAGTTTTAGCAACGCCACCATTCCCACAGCCGCTCCCCACCTCCCCACGTTATTATTTTTACTAGCCAACTCAGGGCCAGCAAATGGCTCGAGACGGAGACTCCGCATGCATGAATCACAAAAGCCATCTAGTGAAGGCAAAAATTATATTAATGTCAGGAAAGCTTTATTACTGCCAGGAAATCATTTACAACCTCTTGGCAGTTTCTCCCTGAAAATGCTTCCTATTCAACTGGAACAAATGAGAAAATAATAGGGATAGTATTGTTTCACACTTTCAATTTTATACATCGGTCCAGAAGGGTTACTCTTGTTGCCAGTTGCTTCGGTTTCCAGTGGCTGCATCAGCAAAGCCAAGTCTTGATGCCATTGCATGTTCTGGACTATCTTTGGTCTCGCAATGCAATCTTTATCTTTTTACGTTAGCCGTTAAAGTGAACAGAAGATTCATATCGAATGTCAATGGTACGGGTCTACCTTGGAAGTCCAACGGAATCCGTTCCGGAAGTCTGTTCGACTTCCAAAATCTTCTGAAACCAAAGCGCGGCTTCTGCAGCCAATCGGAAGCTGCGGAAGCCCTGTTGGATGTTTGGGTTCCAAAGGACATTCGCAAACTGGAACACTCACTTCCAGGTTTCGATCGTTCGGGACCCAAAAGATCTGAGTACCAAGGCATTCAGGATCCAAGGTATGACTGCATAAGGATTTAACTCCATGTAAATAATCAGTTTAGGGATATTTAAATTATTTGTGGATTGCAGTGTTCATCAGCAGAATGTCAGATTACAGGTATGTTGCCTAAGGGTTATTTTTTGTTTCATTACCACAAGGGGTCAGGCTTCAATATTGGGGGGGGGGGAGCAGATGGAAACCTAGGTAAAGGTAAAGGGACCCCTGACCATTAGCTCCAGTCGCAGACAACTCTGGGGTTGCGGCACTCATCTCGCTTTATTGGCCGAGAGAGCCGGCGTACAGCTTCCAGGTCATGTGGCCATCATGACTAAGCTGCTTCTGGCGAAACCAGAGCAGCGCACGGAAATGCTGTTTACCTTCCCGCTGGAGCGGGACCTATTTATCTACTTGCACTTTGACGTGCTTTCAAACTGCTAGGTTGGCAGGAGCAGGGACTGAGCAACGGGAGCTCACCCCATCGTGGGGATTCGAACGGCCGACCTTCCGATCGGCAAGCCCTAGGCTCTGTGGTTTAACCCACAGCTTCACCCGCGTCCCTTGCATCCTACCCAATCTTCAAACCCTTGCATGACTGTAGTGTAACCTGCTTTACAAAGGTAAGAGTCACATTCATTGCTCACCCACTTTTGTCTCTGTTCCCCTTTGCTACTGCCCACAAGGGAATGTGGCTCTCAAGCTGAAAAGGGTCCCCTCCAAAGTGGATGAGGCCAAGTTACTTGATGGCTGCAGTATGAACCTGCCAGGATGTTAAAATGGGCTTCTGAGCCCATGTTCCAGGTCCTGCCACCCCACCTTCTGAGGTGGGATGATGACAAGAAACAGGGCTTTGTTGGAGCACTTCATCTCTGAAATTAATTGCTCCTAGGTACTCTTCTTCTTCTTCTTCTTCTTCTTCTTCATTGAACTTGTATCCTGCCCTATACCCGGGGGTCTCAGGGCGGTTCACAGAATAAAATCAAGATATAAAACTACAAAATATCTAATAAAAATAAAAACAACAACCCAATAGCCCCCCCCCCTTTTTTAAAGGGCAAAGGATGTAAATTGGATCAACCAAAGGCCTGGTTAAAAAGGAATGTTTTTGCCTGATGCCTAAAGGCGTGTAATGAAGGGAAGCCACTGTAGAGAAGGCCCCTTTCTCCCTCCGGACCTCTCAAGAAAGTGGCACACGAAGGAGGCACACATCTTTGTCTCTTGTTTGGTGCCAGGTGAAAATCTTTATATTTGCCCAACCATTTTAAGTATTGCATGAGGCTGGCATTTTATCTTATTTTATTGTTCCACTCTAGTTGTTGCTGTTTTTTAAATAATGTTTTACGGTTGTTGTTTTATTGTAAGCCACTTTGCAGAAGCGCAGCCTACAAACATTCAAAGCAAATACATAAATAAGTACACGGGTTGGCTTGGGGGCTAAGGAACTTTAAGACTGAAAAAAGGAGGCGTGGTGATTAACTGGGGATCTAATTGACCCTTGTTAATTTAATCAGATTGATTAATGCTGTGGCTCTAATGGTCAGAAGTTCGGGGGCTACCTTGGATGGGAATTGATTTATTTCCATTTCTTCAGCAGAGGTTTGCTAATGTAATTGATCTAGTTAGTTTAGTGTGTGTCAAAGAAAATTTGGGAAGTTTGAGATGTGGATACCAAAGCAGTTAGCTAATGGAACGTGGGATTTCCCCTTTTCCACACATTTTTATGGATCTTCAAATTGGGGGTGGTGGTGGTGGTGATTATGAACGCAAAATTAAAGCTGAATATGTGTTTGTGTGTTTATGTATGTGCATCTATAAGTCTATATACATTTACTAGTTCAGCTGCCATCAACATTTTCCTAGAAATTACTATAATTTTCACCCAGCTCCTGCTTAATTAATATTTACTCATATGGAAGAGCCAAAGCTGTAAAATCTCACATTTGCATTTGATTAAAACTACTCTGATGCCATGAAACCATCCCCTCCTCACAACCCATGCCAAACTAGTCTTATCAATGTTCCTTGAGAGCCATATGCTTCTTCCTTTATTGTGCGACAGTGTAAATCAACAGATGAAAACTCATTAAAGGTAACTATTTGTGGAAGCTATTATTAAACAGGGCTTGACAGGCCGTTGAATGCAATTAAACTTCATTCTGACCCATCTGGAGCTTTTATATAAAACACTTCCTCCCGATCTGAAAAAGTGCCTTATAATTTTATATTTTTAAAGTGTGCATGCTCATTTAAGTCTCCAATCACATGAGTGGGAGAACCTGGGAACGCTACAACACAAAACCACGTATTTCTATTCTATCGGGCTCAGTGAGACTTACTCCCAGGTACGTTTGGTTAGCTGCCTTTCTCAACCTGATGCTCTCCAGATGTTTTGGATTAAAGGTAAAAGGTAAAGGACCCCTTGGCCGGTTAAGTCCAGTCAAACGCGACTATGGGGTTGCAGTGCTCATCTCACTTCAGGCCAGGGGAGCCGGCGTTTGTCCACAAACAGCTTTCCGGGTAATGTGGCCAGCATGACTAAACCGCTTCTGGCACAATGGAACTCCGTGACGGAAACCAGAGCGCATGGAAATGCTGTTTACCTTCCCGCTGCAGTGGTACCTATTTATCTACTTGCACTGGCGTGCTTTCGAACTGCTAGGTTGGCAGGAGCTGGGACAGACCAACGGGAGCTCACCCCGTCATGGGGATTCGAACCGCCGACCTTCTGATCGGCAAGCCCAAGAGGCTCAGTGGTTTAGACCACAGCGCCACCCGCATCCCTACAAGTTTTGGATTAAACTCCCCTTGGCCCTAGTCAGCAGAGTCATACTGGCTGGGGCTGGTGGTAGTTGCAGCATTGGGACATTGTAGGACATACTGTTAGGCTGAAATCCAAAAAGCGCTGACTTAAAAGTACAGTAAATCTCATGGAAACACAGTTCCTGGAATTGCGAAACAGGTCTCCTTCAGCACATATACATACCCTCCAACATTTCTCTGATGAAAATACGGATGTCCTATTCCACAATAATATAACTACAATAATTTTATTCAGTGATTTTTTTCAGGGGGTACTCAAGGATACTCACTACTGGCACCTCTTTTTTGTTGTTAAAAAGTGTGGCACTTAACTGCAACAATTTCATGGTGAGTACCGGCACCTATTTTTCTAGGGGGGGGGAGCACTGATTTTATTATTTACACCCTGCCCATCTGACTGGGTTGCCCCAGCCCCTCTGGCTGGCTTCCAACAAATATTAAAATACAAGAAGTTCCAGCAAAAGAAGAGTGACAGTCGAAGATGATGGGACTTTGAGGAACTGGCGAAGCAGACGGGGAAAATCCGAAACCATCAAGATCAAGCATTCCAAAAAGATTGGAGTAAATTTATACCCTTGTAAGCAATTAACAACACTAGCAGGGCTGTCAAAAAGACATGTAACGATAAACGTTCTTTCCCAGTTTAGATTTATTTAAAAACTGTGACATTTTGAAGGAGTGAAATTGGGAAATGTATAAATGCTTTGAGATAAAGGTTAACTTTGAAAACCATGAGGCAGGAGGGAGGGAAGTAAGTCGCAGGCTCTTAAGAGCTAAAGAAGTAAAATGGATAATGATGATGTGTCTAAATATTATAAAGCGGAAAATTCAATAAAAACTAATAACCAAAAATGAAAAGCACATAGAGGTGAAAGAGAAAGTGGGAAAGAGCGTCATTCTTTCAACTTCTTCCCTCAGCTCTATGTGCTTTTCAAGGGAGAGAAAGGTTAACCCCAACCCAAGGACCAAAGAAGCAAGCGAGAGCAGGGGCAGGAACTTCACAGGTGCCAGGGGAATCCCTTAAGGGTGTCATGATCCATGTGGTAGTTTATTTGCTGCTTGGTAAAATGCTTCTCAAACACCTGGAAGTCTACACTAATGCTGCACAGAGTCTTTCCAGCAGGAAAGATGACCTCTTTATTTAGGGAGAAATGCTTCTTCCTGGACTGCTATCCAAACGATGTACAACATGCAGTGTGGGTTTTGTTCCTGTAGACCTGGACGGTCAAGGGAAGTAAGAGGTCTGAAACCAAAGTCTGAGTTTTAATCCCTTCTCAAGGAATTCAGGGTGACGTACACAGCTTCCCTTCCCCATCTTCATAACAAACTGCAAAGCACATTGGCTGATATAGAGGTTGTCAGCACCCAGCACCCTTCATACGTGTGCAGGGTGGGGAGTTTGGAAACCCGGTCTACTTACTCCTAATCTGGCACACACCGGAGCACAAGCTGTAGATCAACGAATGCACAAAAACAAGTGTAATGACAGCATTTATTGGTTTTTGGAAGGGGGAAAAGGAGCTCTGCAGATAACAGCCATTCCGCACAGTGGGTAGGATGAACGATGAACTGTACCGAGTGTGTGTGGGAGGTCATGTTTCTGAATTTCCCCTATATAGTAAGGTTTCGGCATGTAGTAAATTGGTACCTAGTGGGGAGGTCTCTGCTAAGCCTTTCTGCCTCTTATATCAGTTTTCATTTGGGGGGAAAACACTCAAATGCTAAGCCTTTCTGCCTCTTATATCAGTTTTCATTTGGGGGGAAAACACCATGCCCACCCCTAAGCTGCAGTCCAAAGTGGCACAGCCCAGAATTCTGCCAACTTATTTTGCATAACAGAGAGGCCGAATGCTTGGATAAATCACGTGGCCCTGATGCAATCCTGTCACAGAATTGTCCAGAACGTGCTAGTGTGTCGAGGCAAATCGTGCTGTAGATGACTTACCTAATTCTTTTATGCTGGCGTGTTACGAGATGCACGCATTTGTGCAAACATCAAGGGCAGACATATATAGAATCATCTGTGTGAAAGCTTTAGGGCTTCAGACATCCCACTTTTGTAGTTCTTTCTGGGAAGAGGAACTAAAAATAGACCAGAATCAATTCTATGACAATTGTGCTGTACCAAAGTTATGTGGAAACATGGAGAATTTTTTTTTCTAAAAAAAATATCAGAAAATAAGCAGTATAGTCAACCTGAAAATTCATATGCTGTTGGACTCATGCGACAAGCTGATTTCTTTTTTTTATTTAGCTGCAGAATAGCAGCAATGCTAAAAGGTAGTTCTAACTAAGGCTGCTCTCTTAAGCCCATTTACCTGGGAGTGAACCCCATTTAAGTCAATGGGGCTTACTCAAATGTAGGCCTGGATCTGCCCACTTCATTTCTCTTAGCTTCTTATTTTTCCAATCTTAAAGTCAAAATTTTCAGCAATGAGGAATATTTTTACGTCCTCCAATTTTGTGCTTCTTCTGTAGCTACTGGCATAACACATCCATTTTCTGAGGCTATTTGGGTTTTAAAAAGCATCAAGGGTATGGGCACCACAAGCTACATTTCTTTGTCGCTATGAATTGTCAGGCTCACATGAAATGCCACTTCGTTTAATAAGGTGACTTCGCTGGCCTTGTGCTGAGTCTGTGCAATAATAAATGTTTCGAATTTCCCTTTGAAAAACTGCTTGTTGTTTCTAGGAAACATGCATGTGGAAAACATGGGAAGTGGGCGACAGTGATGCTCTGCAACGGCTCAGCATTAATTTGATCGGGTTTGCTTTTGGTTGTTAATATGCAGCACCCAGCAGTTATCAAATCAAATCAAATTTTATTAAACGGTCACAGACCAAATCGTCCTCTTCAGCTGATCAACGTAGCACACACAAGACAAACACACGAAAAAACAGCATTTCGAAATTAAGATCTTAAATAAAATTAAACGTTTGCCTTTGCCTGCACATTGTCAATGGATAGCTTATATTTCCTGCGTCTAGTAGCAGAAACGCAGAATTTGGCAACATTAATCGTAGTCTCGGAGACCCTGTCTTCTACTAGGGCTCTCAAGCGTTGGGATTCTGATTCTTTTTTAAACTTGTGAAGAACTGGGGTGATAAAAGTCTGTCGTAGATCCTCGTAGAAACTGCAATGCAGCAGTATATGCAGGTTTGTTTCCACCTCCAAGGAGCCACATGGGCAAACACGTGACTCATACGGTTTGCCTTCATACCTACCTAGCAACAGAGCAGAGGGCAACACATTGAATCTGACCAAAGTGAAGGCATGTCTATACTTGGGTATTTGTAGTTTGGTCAGATAGTCTGCGGGTGAAAACCCTCTCCCGAAGTCTCTTATTGAGGTATGTTTTTCCATTTTGCTCATGTGACACTGCAGCTCTGTGTCCCTAATGCGTTGGAGCACTTGACTTTTGGCTCTCTCGTAACCTGCTGCTATCAGAATCTGTGGGGAAAGTCCCAGGCTTCTTATCTTGCCGAAAAGGGAAGCTTTCCAGTTGGAATGAAAGGTGTCTACTAGTGTTAAAGGTGCCAACCCAGCCGGGAAAAAGATGAGTTTTAACCAAAAGTGTATCCTCATGATCCACATCCGCGCATCAATAGGTAATTGTCCGACTTCAAGGCGGACAGCTGTGTTAGATACACAGGGAGGGACTCCCAATAAGGAACGATAAAATTTTGTTTGGAATGCCTCCATAGGCGCGAGATTTTTGAAACTGCAGATCTAGGAGCCATAAGTAAGTTGTGGCAGTATTTTTATGGCAAAAACCTGAGAGGCTGCCGGAACGTATTGGCCCCCTTTCCCGTAGTAAAATCTTATTAGGGCTTTGTTAGTCCTACCTGCGTTGGCAATGGCATTATTCATCTGGTGAAGCCATGAGCCCCTTTCCTGAAAAGTTATTCCCAAATATTTGAAAGTTGTTACTTGATCAATAGGTTGGTTGTCAAGTCTCCATTTGTGTTTTCTTCTCTTTTTTGAAAACACCAAGATTTTGGATTTGCTGTGATTTAATACTAGTTGTTCGGCTTGACAGTAATTGGAAAGTGATCTCAAAAGTTTCCTTAGGCCGACGCAGGAGAAAGAGAGTAGAACGGCGTCGTCTGCATATAAAAGCACCCAGCAGTTATCAAACCAGGCACTTTAGATGAGAGAATAAATGCTCTTAGGATAATAGAGCAGCGTTCTAATGATAAGACAGTACACACAAACCGTATTGAGAATATTTATTTGCTTTCAGTGCTATTTTTCAATAAATACGGGTGCCATATTGATTATCTGAGGTAAAACAAATGAAAAAAACACTCAATGTAGACCCATAATTTGTGCAGTGTTTTCTACCGTTATACAGAAACGTCAAAATCCTCGATATTGGCTTAACATTGCTTTAATAGAAACTTGTCCTCTCCTTAGAAATTTGTCGGTTATTGCGTGCTACGTTTTCCCTGTGTGCCTTTTGAAAACTACGCTAGATATATTTCTAAGAAACTTGCACATCAAAGTTATAGGAAGAATCAGGCCATGAGGACGCACTTTGGGCCAAAAGCAAGGTAAAGATTGCTCGAAAATGACGGTATGTTTATTACTGCTTGCTCGTTACCCTCATTAACGGATGGCCTGGAATAGCAACGTGCTTACAGGCACGCCGCGTTATCTTCAAAGGTGCAACCCATCGATTTCAACGAAGCTACACCGACATTTAAAGCCACTCGAGTGCTCTGCTACATCGGGCTTTTCTATACTACTGGTTTACCACAGGTGAATGCTGAGCATGGGAGTGGCATAGCCAGAAGCTGACCTGCAGCATCTGCCCTGAATAAAAGCATCTGGGTGATTGTTTTGCTAACTCAGAAGGAAGGAGACACTTGCCAATGTCTCCCATTTGCAGCCCTTGGCGCGCCCTGAAAATACGGCCCAGAGGATTGCAGGGCCCTCCAGAACAGCACGGAAGCTGGATCGGGGGAATTACAGAACATTATTTCCCCCCACCCACCCCTTATATTAGAAGGGGTACCTACTGGAAGAAAAGCCGTTCCATAAATGGAACACCAGCGCTGGATTTCACCTAGCCCAGATGTTGAACTATAACTCACAGCATCTTGATAGGGGGGCCACAGGCTGGCAAATCCAAGCTTACGTCATTTGCTAAATATGAGTATGTTGTTAAACCATATTCCCCACCCCAGACCTGGTGTAACGGGACAGAACCTCATATTTTGCCATCAGAGCTAGTTTGCCCTCTTGTCCCACCTTGCATTTGGCTGGCTCACACTTAACCCACCGCTTTCAGTCTGTATTATCTTCCACACAAAGGCCAAAACATGTTGTTTAAGAGCTCTTCCATAGGCCGATTTATTTCCTTGTCGTGGCTGCGCATGAGGATTTTCTGCTGTCGCGCAGTGCTACATTCCAGAGATTCTGGCCTCTTCTCTCTGTCTCTCTCCACCTCCAAAATATCCCATATCCTTTAGTAGCATCTGTTTCCATTCTAAGCATTCTAAGGGGAAAGCAGATCCTGTGAGAAGGATGGAAGAAAGCAGCTCAAGGCTGAAGGACACTAAACAGCAAGCAGTGGGTAGCAGTAGCAGATATTCATGAGTGCTATGGGTATTCTCAACCAACATTTTGCTCATTTGAGGTCTGCTATTAATTTCCTTCTTCTCAAGAGGGATTGTGAATGCAGAGCATTCAACAGAAAGGAGCAGCTTTCTCTCCTGTGTTAAATCAGTCTCTCTGGGTGCACCAAAGCTAGCAAATGGTGGTGTGAGAAGCTGAGATTCAGAACATGGTCCTAGGTGCCACAATTCAGCTGTGTGAAACTTTTAACTGTCCTTGACTGGAATTTCTGTTGACGTTTCTAAAGACCGACTCAAATGTACAAAAAATACCGTGCGCTGGTGTGCAATCCTTCCTTTCTGATCTGCGCCACTGCAGACAAGAATTTTAATTACAGGTAGGTAGCCGTGTTGGTCTGCCATAGTCAAAACAAAATAAAATAAAATCATTCCTCCCAGTAGCACCTTAGAGACCAACTAAGTTTGTTCTTGGTATGAGCTGTCGTGTGCATGTATCTGAAGAAGTGTGCACGCACACGAAAGCTCATACCAAGAACAAACTTAGTTGGTCTCTAAGGTGCTACTGGAAGGAATTTTTTATTTTAAAGAATTTTAATGTTTGAGTGACACCCGCTGCGTGTGGAAAAGCAGCACTTCTGAAAGAAAATAGTGCGGACATTCTTCTCCCATGCATGCAAGCTTTCCATACATGAGCAATTTTTAAAAGCATGGAGAATTGTTCCAACTTGCAATCCTGCACCTACAATTTGAAGTGATACAGTCATGGAAGGTCTGTACCACATGCTATTTCCTGCACATTTGAATCTGCCCTTATTCAGCCATGGTTCAAGAAGCAAAATGTTCAGACGCAAAACCATTACAAGGTGGATGAGTCAATATTTTCTTGACCTGTGGTAAGCTGTAGTGTAGACAAGTCCTTTAAAATGACTCAAGTAACCATCTGCTGAAACACCACGCCATTGGAGCAATCAGCTCTTACTGGATATTTTTTTCAGCAGCACTGGAATATCCTTCACATCAGTAAAGCACCTTAGAAAGTTTCTAACCTGGTTTTGCAGACGTCATTCTATGGACAAAAATAAGCAGCTATAGGAAAACCCTCTTCTCTCCGCTCTGATAGAATAGAACATCTGACTCAACATTCACCCTCGTTCACAATAAAATAGACGTTAAAAAAATAAACTCTTCGTTTTCGTCACCTCTCGCAACAATTATGAATGTACTAAAGGGCAGGACGTAGCTCTTCGTTTCCTCATTCCTAAGTGCAGCAGGCTGGCCAGTTTCAGTTCTCTTTACACTGATGCTGGTGGAAGACCAGTTGCCACTTAAGTTGCTGGCAGGGCCGGCCCAACTATTCGGCATAGTGAGATGGATGCAGCTCTGTTTGCCATGTAGCCCGGCTTGCACCTGCTAAACTAGCCCGCTGCCCTCACGATACGGTGGAGGATGCTGGCCTGTTGTTGCAGTATGTGGAATGCATGTGTGTGGCAAGCACTCTCCTCCTTTTCCTTTGCCTCAGGCGGCAAAATTTTTAGGGCCAGCCCTGGTTGCCCAATACCCGTGGGCGAAAATACAGCTTGCTTACAACCATGTCATTAAGAACACACACACTTGGCTGTCTTTTGGTTTCTTTGTACCTTAGAGACAAAACACGATGTTACTCCTGCCTTTTAAAATGGAAGAATAAATACCATACATGTTATGTGCTTCATTACTTTACCACAGGAGATGGGGGCCCTGTGACTCTCAAAATGCGGTTAAGACTCAGTCAGTCCTGGCGCACAGTGAGGGATTATGGGAGTTGTGGTCCAGCATCATCTGAGGGGCTCCAGGTCCCGCCCCCCCCTGCTTTACAGAAAGTGAGCTCAAGTACCAAGGCTATAAGTGCTTTGTTTAAGAAACACTGTGTGGCATGCGCTCAAGCACTTTAAATATTTGGATAGTTGTAGTAATCCACACAGAACTCATGAAGCTACAGCTAACGTCTTTGTGCTTTGTTTCTCGGTGTTCCAAGCATAGTATATAATTTGGCTGTCGTTATTATGGTGATTATTGTTATTACATTTTGCAAGCTATCGATAAGACGCGGCGACACTACCCTGAACAACCGATTTGGAGTATTGGTGAAACCAATGGTCTGCATTTCAGCACTCCATGCTCATGCAGCGGATGGCATTGGCAGGGCAGCATGGTTCACGTGACAGTGGCACTGGGAGGTGGGCCATCCGGCTGTGATCAGCGTCAGCTCTGGACGGTCAATACTCTACAGAGTTCACCATTGCCAATGGCTCATCAAAGGTCGCCAACATGACTTGCTTTGTGGAAGGTCTGGAGATGATGTCTCCTGCCTCTGTGGGTGAGTGAACTCTATTGTTTAAAGATTCGTCTATAAGGTTTGACACTTCTTCTTCTTCATGGTTTTCATACAACGTACTGATATGCAAAAGAGGGTGAGCAGCAGCGTTACAGTTTAAGGCAGGCACTGGGTCTGCTGGGCTTATGTGGGGCACCTTTTTCGCAGCACCGGAAGTTGCTATGTGGTTGTGATTGCAGGTGAGAAAAGTCCCGGCGGCAGGCACAGTCCTGCAGGTGTTGTGAGAGTAAAGGATATCTTTCCCAGGAACGGAAGATCCTAAAAGAGAAACAACACACTTTTTAGATCGTTGCTCAATTTTCATACACCCAACAGGAACAGTTCTGGCATTCATGTTTTGTGGGTTCATCTCCATGAAAACAAGCAACTGGGGGAGGCTACATTCTCCATGGCCTACACTCTGATACAGTTGGACAGAGTATCTATAATAGGATCCTGTATCATCTTATGCCTCTCTGGGCTAGTTGACACATTAGCCTATCAAAGCCTCTTTGTCCCTGTAGTGGCCACTGGTTTCAACAGCCACTACAGGTATCTGATCTGAAGAACCTTCTTCCAACCCTCAGAAGGACAGCAAGCCATACTCACCCATCCTAACCTAACTCACTTTTTTTTTTTTACTTGCTGAAGGTAAAAAGGAAGTTACCTGTTTCCCTTCCTTGTTCTTTCTAGTATTTGTTGCTCTTGATTTCAGCTGGGAGGAGACAGAACAAGGAAAACCAGCTGGCATCTGAGAGAACAAGGAAGAACAACAACAACAGGGGCAGTGACTCTCTTTCTCTGCAGTCAGAAAAGGCAAGGATGCTATGGTAGTGAGCGCATGGTGACACACTGGGCACCTGTAGAGGCCGCCAGAAGCATGGAGATGCACAGGATGCTTCCTTAAGAGGCTAATGCGTGAACAGATCCTAAGAGACCATCAGCAGGTGCAGAAAGCCTAGCTGCCTAGAAAGCTATTTTAGACTCTGGTGGTGAGACCACTGCTCCAGATTCTAAATAATTGTTAACGCAAAAGGTCTCTCAGAGAAACATACACAGGATTCTTTGAGGAGGGACCCAGAGGGAAAATGCCAAGATATGCACTGGCTGTCTTCTCCCACATGAAAATCAGAATATTCAATTAGGATGTTCATCAGAGGCTGTTTTCTATACAGCCCTATTTTCCGAAGTGGGCGTCTATTGAAGAGAGTCTTTTCTGCAGTGACCTTTGAATTGTGGTGGAACCTTCTCCCTAGATATTTTTTAGATGCCAAAGTCTACATTATTCTCTCAGTGTTCTCATGTCATTTTAGAATATCTGACCTTCTTTTTAATTGGGTGATTGTTTTAAATTTGTTATTGGTTCATTATTCCTATTGTTTTTATTAACTGCTGCACGGTTTTATTGTTTCTACCTTCTTTTAAATAGCTTTCTTGAAGTGCGGAAGCTGGAATATGGAAGCTGGAGGATAAATTCTTAAAAATAAACACCTTAAATATTTCAACACACAGGAAAGCAGGATATTTTAAGCGGCTGACGTAAACACCCAGAGGCCAAAGCAATAAAAACATGATGTAGCATTATTCATAGAAGAGCTGTAGCCAGAATATATATTAAGTAAAAAAGCAAACAAACCTCATCTGCTTATATCAAAGTAGCTGTATTAAAACTAATGGGATTGCTCAGGACTAAGTCATTTGATGATGGGCATAAACTGTCTAGGAAAGCTTTAAGTGCATATTAATGCTACAGTTAAATAGTTCGCCACAGTTAACTGTAGTACTGCGAGGGGGTGGCTTGGAAGCAGAGAATTCTCAGTAGCCTCAACTATAATTCCCATAATTCCTTTGAAGGAAGCCATGACAGATTAGTACAAAACTCATATCAATTTTCCTAGTCTAGAAATACTCCTGAGTGACGTTGAAAGAGGAGTAATTTGCACACTTAATCCCCCCCCAAAAAGGCAATTTCTACAGAGCAATTTAACTCTAAATATCCCAGCATTTGCACCAAGAGAATGAAAAACCTCAGTTATTCCAGAAAGTTTTCCAGAACGACCCCACTCTTTAAGTCCCTAGGTCTTTTCAGCGTTTCCCAAAGTTGGGTCTCCAGCTGCTTTTGGACTACAACTCCCATCATCCCTGAGCACTAGTCCTGCTAGCTAGGGATGATGGGAGTTGTAGTCCAAAACCATCTGGAGACCCAACTTTGGGAAACACTGGTATGGATTCCCTTCAGCTGTGTGAGTTTTCTGCAAGCAGAGCTATTTGTGTGCGTCACTCTGAGGCGAGATATTTTAAGGTCTAACAAAAAAACCCCACAAAATGACGGACAGCCTGTGATATTCAGCTGGCCTATCTCTACAAAGGCCCAAGATGGCAGAGGTCATAGGTGGAGGTGACTATTATTATCCTCCTCCCTCTTCAACAGTCAGGGATTGGGGGGGGGGGAAGCAGGTACTCAGAGCAGAAAAGCTCTGGGACACCTGTTGGGCTGTCCAAGCTGTACAGCTGAGTAAAGAAGCTAGATGGAACAAAATATGAAAACGTCCCTAATGACCTCATGCAAAGGAAACCAAAACCCAGGGTAAACACTGGAACTCTTGAAACCCTACCACTTGGGAAACATGACTAATGCTGCCCCATTCTGCATTTGTTCTGCCTCTGCTCCAGTTCTGAGGCTCAAGTCATTCAAAGTGAACCAACTTTCCTAAAAAAACATCAGTTGACAAGTGCAAGAGGAATAAAAAGCATGATTTTGCAAGAGTTCAGACTGAATTACCAGAGCATCTGAATGGACAACAAGACTATTTTTTAAAAAAACTGTTAAATTAGTGAGTTAAAATTTAAAAATTTAAGCCGCAAATATGGGTGGCTTGCCTCTAGGTTAAGTAAGAGCATATGCAAGGGGGTGGGGGGTGGGGAGAATTCCTACTGACAAGTCTCAGGCTCAGTTTACATCCCTGGGGTCTGGTTTCTGTTTCTGCATGCTCAGAATCCCATGGCTCTGCAATCGCACCTTCCCATCCTACCTCCTCCCATCTGACACATATATATTCCAATACAGAAGCTACGTGAGATTCCAACCATGTGGAAAGCAGCAACCCTGTCCCGGGAACTTCTAAGTAATTGTGGAGGGAAATGCCCAACATTGGAAGGAATTTTGCAAGCGACTTTTGCATTTGACTTGGACCCCATGGGACAATTAGACACGACATTCAATGTACCTTTGAGAGAAGAAGCGACGTGCACAATGACTTTCTCTTCTTGGCTTAAAAATCCACTCCCTTGGCTTTTGGATGTTGCCATAGAGGTAATAGGTTGAATCTCTGGCTTGGGTTTCTTACTGCTCAGTAGATATGGATGAACGTCTAAGGAGAAGTGCCGTGTATGTTTCTTCTCATTGCCTGCGCCGGAGAGGGCGGCAGATTCATTTTTGTGGGCTGAAGATGGCTGAGAGTTTTTCGAGTTGGACTCCAGCAAAGGGGCAACCAGACTGTCCGTCGCCGTTTTCCGACGCACGGGCTTTGGTTTCTCGGGCTTGTTGTTTTCAACCTTCATAATAGCCAACTGCTCTTTGAACGGCTGAGGAAGAGGATTGGAACTTGGGATCCACTTCATTTTCTTCCGGGGTCGCTTAATGACCAGCGGTTCGCTCGGGTCGATGTCCGCAGGATCAATGCTGGGGTCGATGGTTTGTATCCCGGAATCGCGCACGGTTGGGGTAACATCGTGATTAGACTGAGCGAGCGCCGCAAGCAGCTGGCGCACCACGTTGTCGTACATCAGATCGCTCTCGTTGGTGATGAAATCCAAGCGGTTCAGCGACTTGATGTGGTCCCGGTTTTCGTTGCAAAACATAGCCAAGATATTGATGTCGCAGAACTGGGACTTCTGCCACTGCTTTTTCGTCTTTATGCCGACCTTGTTCAGCTTGTCAAAGATGAAGTTGGATTTGCGGACTATAAAGAGGTGGATCAAATTGATGAGGATAATCAAGTTCATGAAACAGAGGAGGCCAATGTCTACCACGGCAATGATGCGCTGCAGCTGAACTGACGGCAGTTTGCAGTTCACCCGGATGAGCAACTTTGAACTGCTCGTTTTGTCGGGAGGCTCCCCCAGAGCGCACGTAAACTCGTTTTGCTTCTGCGTGGCGTAATAGGTGGACAAGTACGTGATCGGGATGATGCTTAAAAATATGATGAACAGATGCCGTGCAAGGTACAGTTTGGCTAAGAAATTGCTACGTCCCCTCCGCTCCAGGTATTTCTCAAATAAGTTTTGCTCCGGGCTCTTTTCCTTTTCCGCGTTCTCAATGATTTCTCTTTTCTCTCGCTCTGTAATCCCAGGGCCTTTGGACTGGATTTGCTTTTCGATTTTTGGCGCACGGCCTTCGGCTGCTCGGTGGTAGCAGTTATCTATCTCCTGGAGCAAAAAGTTAAGTTCAGAAGTCAGCCTGGTGGAGGCCAGGAATTCCCAGCCAAGTGCTGGAATGTACATAATACCAGCAAAAGCCAGCAGGGCATATGGAAGGAACTTATGCTCAAACAAGGAGGGCCAGCGGCTGGCATTTACTCCTGGCAAGGCATCTCTTAGTTCTGTCCAACAGTATCCTCTGGCATACAAGGCTTGGTCACGGGTGAAGTTGTGTGGTGTGTAACAGTATATTGGTTCCTCTGTATAACAGAGAGAAAAGTCACTGCTGTGCATTTAACCTACAAAAAGAAGCTCTGCAAAATAAATATTTCATAAACTATATCAATTTTCGTCTACTGTATATTTAAAATAGCATCAACGTGCATAAAACTGCACCACTCTAATTGCCATGGCCAACTTGGTCTTCCTAATCATGACATAAATATTTTGCGTTCCATAGATCTGCACAGAGATCATAGCTCTTAAACTTAGGTAGTTTACAGAGGAATCTGTAAACCTGAAAACTCTAGGATGAACTTGAGCTAGGAATATCATTTAACACTTACAGCGATTGTCCTGGGGGAGACTTCCAATGTAAATCATAATGTGCTCTGGAAAGCAAAGGAACAGGATGCCACTGCAATACAATTAGCGAGGGTTTGTCCATATAAAACAAGAATTTGTGCTGCTGCGTTTCTCCTTGAACAGGCGCAGTCTTACTATTTCAAAGACTAGATAGATTTCTTTAAGAACACGTGACTAAGCAGGTTTACTATATTATTATTATTTCCTAAAAAAAAAACACCTTTGAAGCAGGTCAAAATGCAGGAGGTGCAGCAAGTAGAAAGCCGGAGAACTTTCTGACCTCCTTGCAGTGGCGAAGCTGCATGCACAGGGGGCGGAGAGTAGGCGGGGGCGTGGCTGGTATGTGTCCTGAGGGCGTGGCGCCCGGCGCAGTGTGCGCAGCGCATTTCTTGGGGGTCGGCCATGATGGTTCCTCCCTCCCCGATGGTGCCGGGGGTGGTGCGCTCCCTCCACCCCCGTTCCTCCGCCAGTGCCTCCTTGAAATCCTTAAAGCAGGTGTGGTGGAACCGTTTGGTCCTGCAGGTCAGTTCCTTATCAAATCCTAGCCTCACAAGCCAAATTTGGCAGGCGTGAGGGACTGCGCACCTGTAAATCACCTGACCTCGCATGTTATCAGGTGACCGGGTGCTTTGACGTTCCAAAGTCGGGACTTCAAAGAACCATGCAAGGCTTGCTGCAGGCATGGCTCGCACAGCCAATCTAAAAGGCTTTGGCTTTGCCACCCACCAACTGATGGGCTAGCAGAGCTGAAGCCAGCTTTTCTTTGTCATTGCACCATCAGGAGTGTGCTTTAAGGTTGCCAATTGTGCATTGGCAGCTGCATCTCTACCTGTGCCACACCTGATGTCATATATGACAAAAGCTGTAGGGCAGGTAGGTGTGGTTTTTTTTGGGGGGGGGAACAGCCTCATTGTCCAAAATTGAACCCTTGTTTGGCCTGCAGACTGGAGGTTCCACACTGACTTAATGGAACAGAAGCTTTGACTATACAGCAACAATATATTTAAAGAACTTGGCTGCTCAATGCTGAGCGGCTTTTATAAATCCTACATTCTCTTTGCTGTGTCCAGATTATTCTCTGTGAGATCTGTATAATTCATTCTCTGCATGTACTCGGCATTGCTGTCAAGTATCCCGTTTTCCCCGGGATTCTCCCTTATTTTAAGCAGTTTCCCACTGCTCTCCCTTATTTTTTATTTCCCTTAAATTTCCCATTTTTAATGGAAGCAGCTCCTCCCCTGCTGGCCAGGGACTGGGTGGGAAGACCTCGCCTACTTGGAGAGAAAAGCCTCAGCCCTCAAAGCAAGTGGGAGCCGTTTCCCGTGCTTACAGGGGGGTGTATTCCTCCCCCTGCATCAGCCCCTATCCATTGCCGCCGAGCCCCTCAGCCGGCCAATAGGGTTAGCTGGTGGGCGGAGCCTGGCTGCCTTTGAGCAGCTGCTGCTTCCTGTCCTGTTTTGATGGGATCAGACAAGAAGACAATGGGGCTCCATTGCGTGGAGCACATGGCTGCCCTCCTCTTTGCTCCGCTCCGAGCCTGAGCCCGCTTGGAGTTTACATTGCTGCTCTGCCCACTTTTGCTTCTGGCTCCGCCCACCACTGACATGTGACTGTCCCCGGGATAGGTGAGACTGCTGATCCCTTATTTTCAAATCCGAAACTTGACAGCTATGGTACTCGGACAAAGAAAGGTAGTTTTAAATTATCAAGGCGTCTAGGACCATGGCGGTTGTTTACCTCTCATGAGCTGAAGGAACAGTTGCTGTGTTCTAAATTTTGGAGCTTTTAAAAATAAGTCCACAAGGAGAGGCCCATTCTCTATACAGAGATTTTCCGAGACAACGGTGCTACCAGAAATGCCAGGCTATCCCATGGTACATTTCTATGACAGTTAATCTGGCCTGTCTTGAAATCGTAGCCCATTGGGAAAGGGTACAGAATCTGTATCCCAACGCATCATATTCCAAAGCAATGGGCAAAAAACAGCCCATTGTGAATTTAGCAGTATGGAAGCTCCTTCAAAGCATTCTGGATTCGAACACCATATTCAGGGTAACAGAATAACTTCTATTCATAACTTGGCCAGAGCTTGTTTGTTTATTTATTATAAAACACGATTCAGGGTAGATGATAGCCAAAAGCTTTACTTCCTTCCGTATCTATGTTTCCATGGCAAACTGCTGCAAGCTAATGATCAATGTAAAGTGCTCCCTTATAATTTGAACACCAAGACATTTTGGGGTGAATGCCACACATTTTCTATATGGAGAAAAGCACAACAGCTATGATTTCTAGAAACCCACCAGCCCCATCTTGGCTATATACATTCTATGTAAATGCAGCTGTCCAATGTCCTGTAAATCATCTGGCAACCCAATTAAAATATAGATTTAAGTACATAATGGGTTGGTTTCACTGTAACACTAGTAAACGTAAAGGGACCCCTGACCATTAGGTCCAGTTATGTCCGACTCTGGGGCTGCTGGGCTCATCTCGCGTTACTGGCCGAGGGAGCCGGTACAGCTTCCAGGTCATGTGGCCAGCATGACAAATCCGCTTCTGGCGAACCAGAGCAACGCACGGAAATGCCGTTTACCTTCCCACCGGAGCAGTACCTATTTATCTACTTGCACTTTGACACGCTTTCGAACTGCTAGGTGGGCAGGAGCTGGGACCGAGCAACGGGAGCTCACCCCGTCACAGGGATTCGAACCGCCGACCTTCTGATAGCATAGGCTCCTCTCAGGTTTGTGTGCTTCCTTTTTTCCCCTGGTACAGCTGGGAGGAAGGGTTGGGAAGCGTTCACTCCCGTTTTAAGTAAACTACAGCTTGCTGTGTCTTCTGAACTCAGGCAAACCATGGTTAATCTTAACCTATGATTAGTAGAAACAAGCCAGCTTCAAACTGGACTTTATGAATCTGACTTATTTCCACTAAACATAGTTAAAAGATTAGACATAGTTCAGAGAACACGCCAACCTGTGGTAAAAACAGAAGCTGAAGCTCTCAAATCATTACTTCTCATTACCACACCAAAGGAAGGCACAAGCCCCAAGGGAAGGCTAGGCTCATTCTTGTAACACTAAACCATGGTTACATCTCAACACAACCAACGTTTCTCTGTAGGGATATCAATTGATCTAGAATCCAAACAAACACTTATCTTTCAGGGATGCATATTTTTAACTTTAAATCTTGACAACTTAGACAATTCAGGCTCTGTTAGTGTCTTAACAATAATTTAAAATGATCAGAAATTAAAACATAGCCTCTGCAACCCACTAAACCAGGGATCTCAAAGCCCTTTCTGATACAAAAGTTCTCACCAATCTTCTAAAGACTGGGGGAGAGCAACTAACCAGTCAGCTAACAGAGATCCTGTAACTATGACACCATTTAAGAGTAGGACTCTAAATCTTATGGCTGAATGGAGGAGATTTCCTCCCACCCCAGGGATGTACTTAAGCAAAGCATTTTAATTTGTCCTACATATGTGAATGTCTGCCATCCACTGCATAGGCAAATACAAACTTCTGTGCTTCATGATACAGTTGTGGGAGTAAAGTCAGTTCTCAGCAACTCAGGCATGGGACCAACTCCTATCGATGGAATCCTGCCATGTGTGAGTCTGCCCACAATGCACAGAAACACAAGGACTGTTGACAATATCCAGTAATGATAGGTCTTTTGCATGTGCTATAAAATTATTAATTCAGTTAGGAATGCCTTGTTTCACTTGTGTGGGTGGGTCTGTCTAACTGATTTCAAAAGGGCTGCAATTAATTTTGTCTCATTTGTGTAGTTAACACTGCCAAAGATTACTTTTGCATCTGAATACTTAGGTTTGCTGCTAAGGATTCTGCAAATGTTTGCTTTCAAGTGTCCTCTAGGGAGAAATTTACTGTGACATACAGTGACACAATAATAGTTTTGGGGAAGGGATCTGCATGGGCGAGTCTATTCTGTATTCATAACAGCTCACAGATGCTCCCTTACTAGATGCAGGAAATGGGCTAAATTATTCACAGTGCCCTGGCAAAGAGCTCCTAAAATAATGCTATTAGCATCTAGCTTTGGGAGATGTATACTGAAAGTACAAACACTGTCACATTTAGGTGGACTGTGATCACACAACCATAACTCAGGCTACTATATAGGATAAAATCATATCAAGGATAGCCTTCTATAAGAAGAAGAAGAAGAAGAAGATTTTGGATTTGATATCCCGCTTTTCACTACCCGAAGGAGTCTCAAAGCGGCTAACATTCTCCTTTGCCTTCCTCCCCCACAACAAACACTCTGTGAGGTGAGTGGGGCTGAGAGACTTCAGAGAAGTGTGACTAGCCCAAGGTCACCCAGCAGCTGCATGTGAAGGAGCGGAGACGCGAACCCGGTTCACCAGATTACGAGTCTACCGCTCTTAACCACTACACCACACTGGCTCTCTACCTTCTCCATAAGAAGCTGATTCCTATTGTATGATTTCTGGAAACAGAGTGACTCCCGTCACGGGACACATGAAGAGATGTGTTGTGTGAATGACCTCCACATCCCATACACTTCAAGACAATATTACGGCCAGCAGTTCCCGAAATACCTTGGTAGTAGGTCTCATCATGACTTAGCGCAAGCTATTCAACATCAAGTGAAGGCAATCACTTGCAAAAAAAGGAGAAAAGGGACTACAACTCCCATCATCCCTAGCTAGCAGGATCTATGGTCAGGGATGATGGGAATTGTAGTCCAAAAGCAGCTGGAGCCCAACATATGGGGAACCCTGCTAGTATAAAAACAACAACAACAACTCATTTGCAGCATTACACCTCGCCTGCTTAAACCACACAATCCCAGTACAACTTCTCACTGCGCACAGTCACGTGTTCAAAATGGGAGTTATTATCTCGCTGGCAATTTTAGATTATTATCTAATGGAACTGCATATCTATCTATACTTTTCACACGAAGCTGGTTACCTGTCTCCCCCCCCCCCGAATTAAAATATGCTCCAAACTAACACCGACAAGGCTTTTTATAGAACGGCAGAGTAAGAAGGTGAGCCCATTCCTAGTGTGTTTCTACGTGAGCTGCTGTTCCAAGTTTACCTCCTGATTGGAAAGAGGCAAGCTGAAAGCAGTGGGTTGGCACAGGCTGGTATGCCTCTGGGGATGGGTGACCCAACGGGCTGGTGCAGGAGGGACACACTAAAGGATTGGTTTCTTCTCCTCTCTGCAGTCAGCATGGAAACCAAGGAGACTTGCAGATCCCACTCACTCATCTGCATGGAAATCTTATTCATTGGCTATGGCCCTGAGGCAGGTTGTTAAGCAGAATTATTTTAATTCTCTATACCAGGGGTGGCCAACTTCCAAGAGACTGCGATCTACTCACAGAGTTAAAAACTGGCAGTGATCTACTCCCTTTTTTGGGGTTCAGGTCAAAGTTGTTGAGTTTTTTCAGGGAGGAGGTAAAATGTTGAGCTTTTTTTAGGGGAGCCACAGTTGTTCAGCTTCTTTGGGGGGGAGCCAATGATCTACCGGTGATCTACCGCAGACGTCCAGTGATCTACCGGTAGATCACGATCTACCTGTTGGACGTGCCTGCTCTATACGAAACAGGCTCGGGAGGATTGAGCTGATGAGACCAATTATGGGTCCAACGGGCAAGAAGGTGGTTTCTGCACACGCTGTAGGGGCAGATAGGGCTCATCAACTGGGAAAGTAGCCCATCTAGGAGAAGGGAATCTCTAATCCTAAACATCCGCTGCCCTGCTTTGAACATGTAGGTGTGAACCATGTCTATAGTACTGCTAATTCACATTGTTCAGGATTTCATTCAAAAACAATAAGATCAAGCAAGAAAATACATGGCAGGCTAAGCGCCTTAGCAATGCTGGAATGTCTGTGATATCATCAATCGCTTCTGGCCACTAGGCTGCTTATTTTGCATACATTTAAGCTTTAATTGTCACAGACTGAAAATTCTGCATTTTAATTTCCCTCTGACCTTATTTTTTACACACACACACACACACACACACACACCCCTCCATATTCCTGCTAAGGATAATATTTAGCACACTTGATGTAGTGATTCTAGATCTCAAAAACATATTGTTATTAATTTTATTATTTACACCAGCCACGTCCAACAGGTAGATCGTGATCTACCGGGAGATCACTGGATGTCTGTGGTAGATCGATCACTGTCCCCCCAAGAAGCTCAACAAGTTTGGCTCCCCCCAAAAAAGCTCAACATTTTTGCCCTGGATCCCTAAAAAACGTGGTTTTCCCCTCCCTAAAAAAAAGCAAAAAAGCTCAACAACTTCACCTGAATCCCCCCAAAATGGGCCTTCCTCCTTCCTAAAAAAGCAAAAAAGCTCATCAACTTTGACCCAACCCCCCCCAAAGGGGGTAGATCACTGCCAGTTTTTATCTATGTGAGTAGATCGCTGTCTCTTGGAAGTTGGCCACCCCTGATTTACACCATGCCCATCTGGTTGCGTTACCTCAGCCACTCAGGGTGGCTCACAACACATTAAAAATAGTAAAACATTAGACGTTAAAAAATTTCCCAAAACATGGTTGCCTTCAGATGTCATAATCAATATTATGCCGTAATAAATGTGGCGAAACAAGGCACTGTTGTTTTTGCTGCAACAGACTGACATGGCTGGTCCTCTGGAAACAGCTAAACAAGGAGGCGAGAATAAGTGATAACATCTTTTGAAAACAACAGCAGCAGCAAAATCAATCCTCAGAAATTGTTAAGTAGTTTGGCCCTCTACACACAACTCCTCTCGGCTGAGATCATGCTACCTGAACGTGCTTGTTTTCCGATAAATGCGGCTCCATAATAAGCAGGCATTCATCGTTTGGATTTGAACGTATTCTATGGCATTAGGTAATAATGAAAGTCGGGCTCTCTGACCTTTGCAACAACAGACCTCAGCGTGAAAAACAAGAGAGAAAGCACAGCGGGTTCAGCTAATGGAGAGAGCTATTGTGCACGAATAACAGGCTTCACGTATGACAATGGAACGACATCGTTTCCAATCCATCCAAAGCTTTGCATGTGCAAACTCGGCTGAAATGAATGAGAGCTGCACAAGAGCGCACACCTGTTAGACCGTGCCCATATTGTACCATAATGCTATGCAAATGTGCCCAGAAAGAAATCTCCTAGCGCTCTTCTAAACTGGGCTTATGAACAAAAATACAACACAACATGTGAATTCCTCGATTTCTTTAATTGAGTGAAAAGCAGGCATCGCATTGTTCCTGTGAATCAGCTTAAAAGAGAAACAATGTCCCCGGAACCTCTTCTTTCTGGAAAAGAAATGATAAACTGGTTAAAATAGTTTAAATGAAATTCATTATATTTTCAGTGGCACCTTAGAGACCAACTAAGTTTGTTCTTGGTATGAGCTTTCGTGTGCATGCACACTTCTTCAGATACCTTCTTCGTATCTGAAGAAGTGTGCATGCACACAAAAGCTCATACCAAGAACAAACTTAGCTGCTCTCTAAGGTGCTACTGGAAGGATTTTTTTATTTATTTTGTTTTGACTATGGCAGACCAACACGGCTACCTACCTGTCACTATATTTTGTTTGCCAGCAAGTAAACGTATCAGCTTTTCTCACTTTGGCCAGGTGATTTTTAAAAATGCAAATCCACAAATTGTTACAAAAACAATGGATGCCACTGAATAAGTATCATCAAATGAAATGCATCATGAACTGGTGAATCGAGGATTCTGGCGCCATGTTTAGCAACCACTCCTTGCTGAGCCACTCATAGGCAAGAGTCATGGCTTGTGCAGGCTGTGCTTTCTGAGAGGACAGCAGGGGCCAAAGCTGGTGATTGGTTCCTGAGAGTCGTATACCACCCTTCGTCAGGCGATCTCAGGGTGGCTCACAACATAAAATTACTATCTATCTATCTATCTATCTATCTATCTATCTATCTATCCATCTATCTACACACACACACACACACACACAAATACACCATAAAAAAAGTTTGGGATGAAATCTCAACTAGGAAGTGGTGGTGATATTCGTTCTAAGTATTCCCCCCATTTAATAAAAATGTAATTATAGTACCTCTGGTTAAGAGAAGTATCCTCAGTGGCAAACACAGCTTTCTTGAGAAAACATTCTCCCGCAACATGCAGTTAAATACAGACCTCTCTATGTCACGATTCGGAACACAGCTCACGGGCAAGAGTTCCTCTGAAATAAATGACTGGGTTTACGGGTTCAGTCTTTTCCAGTTTAGTTGGGGGCAAATGAAACGCATTCAAATATTAAAAGAGCTTACCCTGTTGTTACTGTTTCAACGTAACTGTCTTTGGAGGGCCTCGAGGTGGCCCTGACATCAACGCAAGACCCTTGGGTGGGGTCTGAGGAAGGTGGACAAAGGCACTGTATGCTCTTTGCTACCCCTTCAATCTTTACTAGGGTTTCAAGTGCCCTCTGTTGAAAGAACAGATTACACACATCTTTATCCCACCCCGTATCTGATTTGAAATTATTGCGTTGGTGTATATGAAATCGTTTTCAATGCTTTATTGCTAAATCACTTCCATGTGTTTTATAGGCAGCAATTCATAAATGGAGCGAAATAAGTCAACCTGCTAGACACATTGAGAATTTGGCTTGTAGGCTGGCCACATTCTGTCCCCTCCAACGGCCAGCTCTCTGCTGATGAAAGGGACCAAATCCTCTGAAGCACAACCTGGTCCTTCAAAATTCTGGAAGGGTTCAAGTTCCTAAACAGATGTGCAGCTATAGCTGTGTGGTTCTTTACATCTTGGCTTCCATAAAGAGCATAAAACTGCAAAGTGGTTGTACCAGCTTTGTATATAAACCAATGTGGCTTTCTTGTCCAAGTAGCTGCCCTTACAGCATGCGTCAAACATAAAAGTCTGAAAACTCATTTGATCTCATTTTCTCAATGTCTCTGCGGCATTAAAGAAAAAAGAGAGAGATGAATGAACATAGGAATTAAAGCCCCCCCCCATGGTATATTCAAATGATCTGAGATGCTTCCTGACCTTTTCTTTATGGGGAAAGGAGACCGGATAGGGCTCACTTCCTGCTCTTTAACGAAAATTAGCAGTTGTAGAGATCCAAAGTCTAATTTTAGCACACATCAAAGCTACAGCTATCATTTGGGTATGGCGGAGCCCCAACTCTAACTTGTTTGATTACATCATAATCCTTTCACAGACCTGAAAATGATTATTTCAAAAGCTGTAGATTTTTGCGCCACAAATCAAAATCTTCATCTTACTTAGCCAATTTTCTTTGGAACAGGTTTGATGGAGAAGGTTGCATGACATCTTAACATGTTTTAGTGATGTTCACTGAGGTCCAGTTCCGAGGGCCTTCTGGCAGTTCCCTCACTGCGAGAAGTGAACCAGCCAGGGGGCCTTCTCGGTAGTGGCACCCGCCCTGTGGAACGCCCTCCCATCAGATGTCAAGGAAATAAACAACTATCTGGCTTTTAGAAGACATCTGAAGGCAGCCCTGTTTTAGGAAGTTTTTAATGTTTGATGTTTGGTTTTCGAACGCCTTGTGACTCAAATGTTTTGGCTCCCGAACACCGCAAATGCAGAAGTGAGTGTTCCGGTTTGCGATCTTTTTTGGGAAGCCAAATGTCCAACGCAGCTTCCAATTGCGTGCAGGAAGCTCCTGCAGCCAATCGGAAGCCGCGCCTTGGTTTTTGAACAGACTTCTGGAATGGATCCCATTCGAGAACCAAGGTACGACTGTATTCTGTTGGGAGCCGCCCAGAGTGGCTGGGGAGGCCCGGCCAGATGGGCAGGGTATAAGTAGTAATTTATTTATTTATTTATTTATTTATTTATTTATTTATTATTATTATTATTATTATTATTATTATTATTTTGTTGGGGCTGCCTTGGATATGTGTAAGCAGCAACACATTGGGTTGTATTCCGACCTAAGTCCACTGAATTCAATGCATCTATTCTGAGTGTGATTAAGTCAGATACTAACCCAATGTCTACCTGCAGATCTCTGGGATTCAAGAGCAGTAGTGTGACACCCAGAAAGGTAACCAATATAGACTTACTTGGGAGTAGGCCAGCCCCACTGAGACAGTCGTGAATAATTGCTGAGTAACTATGCACAGGAACAGTCTGCATGAGAATGAAGAGGAATATCTGTGGTTGAGATATACTATCAGTATCAAGGAAATCCTTAATACTATATTTTATTTCCGGGGTGGCTAATCCCCAGCTTGGGGGTTGAGTCTACAATTTTGAAATTGTAGTTCAGTTCAGATGAGGAGGGGCAGGCTGTTTTCCTCTGTGTGTGTGTGTGTGACTATGGGGTGTCCACTGCCAACATGTGACCCTGCCACCCAAGAGTTGCTCAAGGATGACTGTGGTCCTGGGCCCCAAAATGGTTAGCCACTCCAACTGAAAGACACACAGTGCACAAAGAGATGCTGTGCCCCATTCAAACAGATGTACTAAACTCAACACATTGAAAAGTACAAGTTAACCAGGAGAGATTACATATTGGGGATTAAACAAAAGACCGAAAATGACTCATCAGTCATATAACTTACTGTCTCCTCCGTTACTTCTTTAGCAGGAGAGTGGTAGAGGGCTGCAGTAGGGAACTGCTAAGAGAGAGAAAAATGAATAAAAACTGCAGCAATACCTGTTGGAGATGCAATTCGGCAAAAGGCACCCTATTTCATATTTGGTGGAGCTGCCCAGGCATTAAACAATTCTGGGAGTTAATTTACAATGAAATGAAAAAAAAAAAGTTTAAATATTCCTTTAAAAAAAAACACCAGAAGGTTTTCTGTTGGGTACTGTACGAAGCAGATAGGGTGCTTTATTTATATGCAACAGTGGCCGCAAGGCTACTTGTTGCGAAAAACCGGAAAAGTATTGAAATACCGACCATAACAGAATGGCTTGCTAAACTAACAGAGTACCATAATGTGATAAAAGACAACGGGGAGTATTGGAGGGATTTCAAAGGACAGGTTGGAAAAGGAATGGAATGCCTTCAGGAGACATCTACAAAAGTATATTGAAAAACCTGAACTCCTATCAGAATGTAACAAGTTGCGTGAAAAATATGAGTCAGGAGAGAAAAAGGAATTGAAAGAAATAGAATTGAAAGTAACAGTACAATTAATAGTATACATGAAAATTGATAGAAGACAGAAGATATTGCAACTGAGAAGATTGGAAACCTAGCACGGGGTGTGGTGGGGGTGGGGGTGGTTAAGGGTGGTAGAGGGCAAGAAGGAAAGTAAAATGTTATTTAAAGTTAAGGTTAATTATTCTATATTCAAGAGGTGGGAGATTGTATGTATGTATATTTGTATGTATTTATCTGTAAGCTTTTATATCAATTTTTTTCAATAAAAATTAAATTATTTTTTTAAGAGACAGAAAAATCAGTATTCATGAGCTTACTTGGGTGTAATCAAGCCATTTTGAGTGAATGTCATGAGAAAGCCAAAGAGTGGGCTATGGATTGACCTGTACACTGCCACCTGGCTTTTCTGCTGTCTTAAAAACAAAAAACCCAACTGGAATCTTTGGGGAAGAGAAAAGGATCTATAGAAGAAGAAGAAGAAAAGTGCAATCTTTGCTGGAAGTCAGATACTGTTATCACTTTTCAAATATGCAACTCAATATTATATAAGCTGTCCTTTAAAAAGGATCAATCCTTAAGCTTCCTAAAGGGCATCTGAGAGATGCTGTAATTCCAGATGAGTAACCATTGGTGGTTAACAACCCCTCCTCCTTTCATTCAAATGCCAGGGCTGCTGGGAAATGAAACCGTCCCTTGATCCGATGATGAATCATTCCTTTTGCAAGCCCCGTGAGCCCAGACACAAGCGAGCAGCTTCCGCATTCAGAAACCACAGCCACAGCAGTCCACAGAAAGACGCAACAGACTGAAAGAACTGGAGCAAGAACCCCATAAACCAGGCATGGAATATATTGCCAGTTAGGGATTGAAATGAGTTCTTTGATTGCTTATGGCAGGCATGGCCAAACTTGGCCCTCCAGCTGTTTTGGGACTACAACTCCCATCATCCCTAGCTAACAGGACCAGCGGTCAGGCATGATGGGAATTGCATTCCCAAAACAGCTGGAGGGCCAAGTTTGGCCATGCCTGCCATAAGCAATCAAAGAACTCATTCCAATCCCTAACTGGCAATATATTCCATGATGCACTGAGTCTTCATACTAGGCCAAGGGAATACTTGGATTACAATCCCATGCACCCTTACCTGAGAGGAAATCCCACTGAACTTTGTCCAAGTAATCATGCACGGGATAGCACCATTAAACTGCTGCTCTTGCCATGGGGGGAAAGCAAGACAGCAAATGTGTATCAGGTGATGAGACATGCTATACCAGGCTTCCTCAACCTCGCACTCCAGATGTTTTGAGACTACAATTCCCATCATCCCTGACCACTGGTCCTGCTAGCTAGGGATCATGGGAGTTGTAGGCCAAAAACATCTGGAGGGCCGAAGTTGAGGAAGCCTCTGCTATACCTTTTTAAAATGTGGCTCTTTTTTAGGGGGTGTTATTGGGGTATTGTTTTTATCTTTATTTTATATATTGTGATCTTTTCTGTGAACCACCCTGGGACCTCCAGGTATAGGGTGGCATATAAATGGAATACTACTACTACTACTACTATTATTATCCATCCGAAAATCACAGGGCAGTTCACAAATAGTGGTCGCATTCCTCAGTGGCGCCATAGATACAGGTGAAACTCGAAAAATTAGAATATCGTGGAAAGGTTCATTTCTTTCAGTAATTCAACTTAAAAGGTGAAACTAATATATGAGATAGACTCGTGACATGCAAAGCGATCTATGTCAAGCCTTTATTTGTTATAATTGTGATGATTATGGCGTACAGCTGATGAGAACCCCAAATTAACAATTTCCAGTAGCCAATGAAAACAATTGCTTACATAAATGGACTTTCCCACAATATTCTAATTTTTCGAGTTTCACCTGTATAGAAGGGTGATTAACAATGGAGATGCAATAAGGAGCTGGATAAAAATACTGAAGATAGCCCTTGGATAATTAAGCGGTATCTTTTTAAAAGCATGATGCTGCTCCTGAAATAAGTGCATTTCCCCCTTAATGTCTCTACACCAGATCTAAAACGTAGCTATAGTTCAGAGGCAAACCCAACAACGTGCCGGTATTAATTGTGCATAAAAACTGGACCGTGCCCACTTAGGTAATTAATTGTTCAAACCTTTGCCTTCTCAAATTCAGTTGCTTGTCCTGGCGCACAGGAAAACAAAATGTTCACTTCCTCTTTACCTTTGGGAATGTTTACGCCAGCTGCTCCTATTCTGAAGCTGCTCTGTGCCCAGAATGTTATTTATTTGCTTGTAACACTTTGTCCCCAGGAACTGAAAATGGTCCGTCAATTTGTTCCAGCGACCATGCCAGAGTCACACATTATGATGGGCTACCTGAAGGATGCCACACTCTATATTCTCTGCTGGCCCTTCCTACACTCAACAAAGAAACAAAAAGATCAAGGTAATAATTTTTTTTGCTTGGAGCTTCTAATTCCTCTACTAATTTTGAGGGGCAAGTTGCTTCATAACCCAATTTACTGTAATCTACAGCTATTTTGCACTCTTTTTAAAAAGAGTCTTTTTTAATATTCCCAGGAGAAAACAATGAGTTGGGACATCTTAGTCTAGCTTTTGTTTTTCCCTGAAAATATTTAAAAAAAGACTTTTAAAAACGAGTGCAAAATAGCTCACTGGAAGGACAGATCCTGAAGCTGAGGCTCCAATACTTTGGCCACCTCATGAGAAGAGAAGACTCCCTGGAAAAGACCCTGATGTTGGGAAAGATGGAGAGCACAAGGAGAAGGGGACGACAGAGGATGAGATGGTTGGACAGTGTTCTCGAAGCTACCAACGTGAGTCTGACCAAACTGCAGGAGGCAGTGAAAGATAGGTGTGCCTGGCGTGCTCTGGACACAACTAAATGACTAAACAACAACAGTGTAGCTTTTGAAAAGCTTTGGAGAAACTTATGTACTGGCGATAGTCACAGTCTACCCACAGCATTTTGTACCAGCTGGAGTCTTTCAGTCTTTCAGTCTCACAATGGTCAAGTCTTGGGGTTATACTATACAGTCGTACCTCGGAAGTTGAACGGAATCCGTTCTGGATGTCAGTTCAACTTCCAAAATGTTCGAAAGCCAAGGTGCAGCTTCTGACTGGCTGCAGGAAGCCGCATCGGATGTTCGGTTTCCAAAGAACATTTGCAAATCGGAACACTCACTTCCAGGTTTGCGGCATTCGGGAGCCAAAATGTTCGACTCGCAAGGCGTTCGGGATCCAAGGTACGACTGTATACTACAGTTTGACATGTTTCTCAAAGCAGCTTCCTAATTCATCTCTAGCCAAGGTGCAAACACCTTTGCCTAGGCCAGCAGTGGTGTCCAAACTTTTTTCAGAGGGCCAGATTTGATGAAGTGAAGGGCCGTGAGGGCCGACCAAAAGCCCAACCTTTTTAAAGGATTTTTTTCAGATTGAAGAATTTTACCCCAGGAAATAAACTGCCACAGGGACCGGATTAAACTGACCGGCGGCCTGGATTAGGCCCCTGAAACGGACTTTGGACATGCCGGGGGGGGCAGGTAAAGACATCCTTGCCCCATCAACGACCCCTTAGTGTGTGTACAAGCAGAAACAAATCTGACACGAATGAAGCCGTGCTGATGCGAGCAGCTGGAAGGAGCTGTGAAATACACCATGAATAAAACAACTACATTGTGCTTGAAGGCGGTAATGTGAGCACATCCTAAATAAAAACGGAACTCAGTCTGCTGCCAGAAGGCTGCGTATCTTTTACAGTTATTACTTTTTTCAGTTCAGAAGCTTACATGTTCTTACATCGATGGGAAATGGTTTAACAGAAGGCCCCACAACTTAAGTCTTGCTACTTCTTCAGAAGAAGTGTGCATGCACACGAAAGCTCATACCAAGAACAAACTTAGTTGGTCTCTAAGGTGCTACTGGAAAGAATTTTTTATTTTGTTCTTGCTACTTTGCCATCTTTGCCGCTGCCCCACAAAAACCAACCAAGGGATTAATGTGAGCACGTAAAAGGTTTCACTACAAACCCAAACAATTTGTTGGATCGGTAATTTTCAGTGGGCTGTATGATTCACTTTCTAAAAGCTCTGGGTGTGTGTGTGTGCTATGGTCATTCAAGCTGAAAACGTATTGCTTTTAAATGCCTCAATGCAGATTCACACAACATTAATAGCTATTCGCAAAGAGACAATAATTTCCATATCATATCCCATTGCTGTTCCCAGCCAACCCTATTCCCCAATCACATGGAGACTCAGCTCTTCCAAATACAGACTTATATCCACAAATACATTTGTATTTCATGTTCATATCATTTTTAAAGAAATAGTAAGTTACTCTGATAGCAATTTAATACCGCCTGTTCAAAATGCTACTACTTTGTTTGCAATGGAAACAATTGCTTCAGAAAGTGTTAGAGGGATATAAGGACACTTTGCATTTTCTGTACATTATCTGGTAATCCTCACAACAGCCTTGGAAGGGAGACCAGGATTACTGTTTCCACATTGCGGATTGGTGACCTAGCGAGCGCACAGCAGAAAAAAAGGTTCAAAGCGGCGTTGAGACAAAAATGAAGCCCCACTTACACCACAATACATGTGTTAAATCTTCAAGGTTACCACAAGACTCCTGGTTGCTTTAGCTGCACAGTTATCCCTCTGGAAATTGCCACTTAAAAAGAAAGAAAAGAAAAGAGACCCTTTTATAGTTTGCGGCCTATTGCATTTCTATATCCTCCAGCAAAAGGTGGGAAGGGGGAACCTGGAATTCTTCAGAATGCCTGAAGGTCTACACAGATATGGAGAAAATCAACAAGGTCAGGGCTATAGCTTGGTGGTGGAGCATCTGCCTCGAACTCAGAAGGTCCCAGGTTCAATCCCTGACATTTCCAGGAAGGGTGGATTTGATTTAAATCAAATCGACTTAAATCACGATTTAAATCACTAGTCAGTAACACTTGATTTAAATCATTTTTTTAAACAGAAAAACTCGTTCTTCCTGGTATAATCTTAATATTTACAATCAGATGAAGGTTTCATTTTTGGAATAATAAATTTTCAGAGTAGTTTTTACAGTTATATCAAAAATTAGCGATTTGGTTATACTATCAGAAATACACAGACAGATTATTATGAAATTATTTTGAGATTCATTAACTGTTTATATTTGGACAACTTTTCTACTGTACTTTATTGGAAGGAGAAAAATAAACATTTCCTTAATAACCATTTAAACAATCTATTTAATGAAAACAATAACATTATAGCATACGTATGCATGTTTGCTAACTGATGTGGTTAAACTTTTTAAAAAAAAAAAAAAAAAAAAACCAGCACCTTAAGATTGAGTTTTAGCGCACATGAGAAACTTAAAACAAATCCTTATTTCCTAATTTATTATAATGTGACTAAAATAGAAAACTATCTTTAGAAAGATTTTTCCTCAAAAAAGCATTTTATTTTAAAAATTCGATTTAAATTAAAAAAATCCAATTAAAATAAAATAAAAATCCATTTTTAATAATAATAATAATAATAATTGATTTTTATCAATTATTATTGCAGTCTGGAACCCTAGACAACCACTGCCAATCAGTGTAGGCAGAACTGAGCTAAATAGACCAATGGTCTGATTCATCTTAAGCCAGTTTCTTATGTTCCAATGATGACACATGATTACTGTGCTTTATCCACCTGCCATGAAATCCTTCGAGCTAAAACCAACCCCAGCACCTTCAGGTGCACTCCTGAGGCTGATGCATAATAGGGAAGAAGAAGAAGAAGAGTTTGGATTTGATATCCCGCTTTTCACTACCCTAAGGAGTCTCGAAGCAGCTAACATTCTCCTTTCCCTTCCTCCCCCCAACAAACACTCTGTGAGGTGAGTGGGGCTGAGAGACTTCAAAGGAGTGTGACTAGCCCAAGGACACCCAGCAGCTGCATGTGGAGGAGCGGAGACGCGAACCCGGTTCACCAGATTACGAGTCTACCGCTCTTAACCACTACACCACACTGGCTCTCAGAGGTTAATTGTAAATAGGCATGATGAAGGGGAGCACTTGCAAGAACTCAGGGCAACGGCACCAAACCACAAGGAGACCGGGTGCCAGTAACAGGGCAGAGAAAGGGCAAAAGAATGCCGACACCCAAAGACTTGGTTTTCACCGGGGTAGGAAATCTGGAGGTTTGGAGGACGTTGTCAGCAGTATGCTGATGAAACTCAGCTCTATTTCTCCTTTGCATCTCCAGGTGAGGCAGTGGAAGTGCTGGACCAGGGTCCTGCCTCGATAATGGACCTGGATGAGAGCCAACAAACTGGAGCACAATCCAGATAACACTGAGGCACTGTTAGTGGGTGGTTCCCTAGACCAGATGGGTGGGAGGTCGCCTGCTCCCCTAAAGGAGCAGATTCGTAGTTTGGGGTTACTCCTGGATCCTTTGCTGTCGCTAGGGGCTCAGGTGGCCTCAGTGGCCCGGAGTGCCTTCCATCAGCTTCAGCTGGTGGCCCAGCTACGCCCCTAATCTGGACAGGGATAGCCTAACTACTGTTGTCTATGCTCTGGTAACTTCAAGGTTAGATTACTGCAATGCGTTATACGTAGGGCTGCCTCTGAAGACGGTTCAGAAACTTCAGCTGGTGCAGAATTAAGCCGACAGGTTGCTCACTGGAGCAAGACGGTTTGAGCATATTACGCCGATCCTGGTCCAACTGCACTGGCTACCGATCAGTTTCCGGGCCCAATTCAAAGTGCTGGTTATGACCTATATCGCCTTAAACGGCTCAGGACCGCAATACCTCAAGGACCACCACCTCTTTCCACATGAACCTAACCGGATCCTGAGATAGTTTTCTGAGGCCCTTCTTTGTGTGCCTCCCCTCCGAGAGGTCCGAAGGGTAGCAACACAAGAAAAGGGCCTTCTCTGCAGTGGCTCCCTGTCTGTGGAATGCTCTCCCCAGGAAAGTTCACCTGGCTCCTTCATTATACACCTTTAGGCGCCAGGCAAAAATGTTCCTTTTTAACCAGGTCTTTGGTTGACCTGATTGACATCCTATGTCCTTGTAAAATGTGGCTCTTTTTTGGGGGGTTGTTATTGGGTTATTGTTTTAATTTTAATTTTATATATTGTAATCTTTTCTGTGAACCGCCCTGAGACCTCTGGGTATAGGGCGGTATATAAATTCAACAAGTAAACCAATCAATCAATCTGTGTCTGGGCTGGACCACTGCAGACCCTATGTGGGAAGGGGTTTGTGTGACCGAATGCTCCTCTGTACCAAAGCGGCCCTCTGCTCAGAAAAGCAGGTGTCAAGGGCTCTGTGATGGCCTGGGAGACTCGGGCTCAGACTCAGAACCGGAGGAGGCTGAGTCCGTGTCGGATCCTCTGTCGCAGGCATCAGCTGCCTGAACCTAGTCTGGGGCCTGATCCTGAAGAGCCTCAGTCTGCTCAGGGTCCTCTGCAACAAGCACCAGCTGGGCCGAGTCAGAGGCCTGAGCCTGTCCTGGCTCCAGGTACTGAGGATACCTCATTGCCGTCAGCTGGGCCATCAAAGGCTGAGGCGGCCCCTGGGTCTAGTAACCTTCCGGTGTCTCCTGAGCTGCAGAGACTCAGGGCTGAGAGAAGGAGGGACCCGAGTACCGTATATACCCGAGTATAAGCCGACCCGAATATAAACTGAGGCACCTAATTTTCCTACAAAAACCTGGGAAAGCTTATTGACTCAAGTATAAGCCGATTCACCTTTGCCGCTGTGGAGGAGGAGGAGGAACGAGCAGCCCGAAAGCAGCCCTTAGGGCTGCTCCTTCCTCTTCCTCCTTTGCCAAGTTTGCATTTATGCGAGCAGTTCAGGAATGGAACAAGCTGCCTGGGGAGAGTAAAGAACCGCTGTTCTTGTACACTTCTTAAGGAATGGTTGACTGGGGAGAGCGGGTGGTGGCACGAGTGAAGAGAAAGGGCTTCTTTCTCGCTGCCCCCCACCGCCGGCCTCACTCGAGTATAAGCCGAGGGCAGCTTTTTCAGCACAAAAAATGTGCTGAAAAACTAGGCTTATACTCAAGTATATAAGTACTTGCAGGAGGAGTGCTCGCCTTCAGGCGAGGCAGGATAGTGAGTCATCAGGGGATCGGGACCGGCCATTACCTCGGCAGAGGTAAAAGGGCGGTCAGATCCCGCCCCGGGTTGCGGGAGCAACATTGCTGCTTGCCATATCCTACCTGTGTTCCTGTCCCTCACCCCGTTTCCTGCCCTGCACCCTGCCTCAGCTTCATCGGACTGACCCCTCGTTGACTCCTTAGACTTCGGACCGGACCCACACCTCGCCTCTTGGATTACCCTTGGGACCAGCACAGGCTCAAGTCGGCGCTAGGAACCCAGAAGGCAAAACCGAGATACCTAGGGACAGGAGGGATGGCAAGCAGTGCTCCATGAAGAACAAAAAGCAAGGGCAGCTTATTTGCAAAGGCAGCGCAGCCGCAGCATCTCTGGGGAGAATGGGAGCCACTCGCCCCGTTGCACACCCTCGGCAGCTGCAGCGAAAATACAACCATGCGCTTCAAGAATGGAAGAGGCAATGTCTCTGGGAGCAGCTGGACATTGTGCGTCCTGTTGTTGTTTTTTTGAGGGGAAGAGATCTCGAATTAAAATTTCGAACAGGTTTGTAATTGTGGTTCTGGGGAGCAAAATTCTAGCCACTTTCTGTTCATTATGCACCCCCCCCCCAAAAAACCCCTCTGGGTGGTGGTTCCACTGAAGCCACGGACTTTCAACTTTCAACTGCTTTTTCACGGAGGACCAAGTTGGATAGTACACCTTCTTCTCAAACTGTTCCGTTTACCATTCCACCTTCCACAGTGTTTCTGGCCGCTTCTCCCCCACCCACCCCATTCACGTCCTGGTGCTAAGCAGACGCTTGCAGATATACCGGTAATAAACAAGCAATAACTTAACAGTAATTGAGAGTCTTCAAAGAACGCCTCGTGCCAAAATACTACATTTTGTTGTAATCCTTGCAACAAAAACCCGATAAGTTAGAGCGGTGTGATTACACAGGATCAAGGCACCAAAACTTTAGAAGAGATTTACCTTCACTTTGGGAGAGTCGAGAAAATGTGATCTAAGTGTATGGCGTGGTTCATCTAAGGCAGGGATGCCAAAACCCAAGGTCATCCAGATGCTGATGGTCTCCAGCTCCCCAAAGGTGGGGGGATTCAAGTCTGGCAACATCTGGAGGGCCTGAGGTTCCCCACCCCTGGTCTAAGGGCACCAGAGTTCATGGCAGAGATGAGATTCAAATCAGGCTTGTGTGTTTTTCTGATTCGAAGCTGAGCCTCCACAATGCATCAAGTCTAGCTCCATTACTATGCCCTTGGCCTTTCCCATTGTACATTGCCAAGTTTCTCTTCTCTGGGAGGTTTCCACCACTTGGCATCCCTTCCCTGTCATGCAGGATTGCTTTGATCAGAACCTTAATAAATGCCTGTTTACAAAGAATCATAGAACTGTTCGCCTGGCGCCTTCATTATACACCTTTAGGCATCAGGCAAAAAACATTCCTTTTTAACCAGGCCTTTGGTTGATCTGTTTGACATCCTGTACCCTTTCAAAATGTGGCTCTTTCCTGGGGGAGTATTATTGGGTTGTTGTTTTTATTCTGATTATATATTTTGTGATCATTTCTGTGAACCGCCCCGAGACCTAAAGGTATAGGGTGGTATATAAACTCAATTAACAACAACAACAACAACTGGAAGGGACCGCGAGGGTCATCTAGTTCAACCCTCTGCAATGCAAGAATCTTTCGCCCAACGTGGGGCTCAAACCTACAACCCTGAGATTAATAGTCTCATGCCCTACCGGCTGAACTATAATGATTATTTGCCAGGAGGATGACTCCCCAGGGGTGAAACTAGGCTTTATTTCACACAGGTCCAAGACCCAGTTTGGCACCCCCATGCACATTTGTGTACACACACACACACACACACACAGCCTGGGAGCCTCAATGGCACCCCTCTGGAGGCTTCATGGGGCAATAACCCGACTAGCGCTACCCCTAGCTACAGCCCTGCACCTCCCCTCATTCGTCTAACTCAGGGGTCAACAAGGTTTACCGGCCACGGGCCAGATCACTCCCATGGAGATCGTCCGTGGGCTGGACTGGCGCAGCGCGATGCCGGAAATCGCATCTGCGCATGTCCACGGCGCTGGAAATCACTTCTGCGCAGGCCCAGACACCGAAAATCGCGCCTGCGCAGAAGCGATTTTCAGTGGCTGGACATGCACAGACACTGTTTCTGGTATCTGTGGGTGCGCAGATGCCATTTCTGGCACCACTTGGCAAGTCCCCGTGCCGCACTGTGCTGGTTTAGTGCAGCCCGGGGGGAGGCTTGCCGAGCGGGCGGCTCGTGGGCCGGTAAAACGGTCTTCGTGGGCCACATCCGGCGCATGGGCTGCACGTTGCCGACCCCTGGTCTAACTACTAGAGAAGGGAAGGGAATTATGTGTGTGTGTGTGTGTGTGTGTTGCAACCGCTGCTACCTCCCCACCTTCCCCCTCCTTGGCAAAGCTTCTACAGCTGCCAGACAGGCAGACTTTCAACAGGTGAAGCTGTTCCCCATTTCCGAGGTGCAGCAGCAGGATTGGGGAGAGAGGCTTCGCCGGCTGGACTTCCAGTTCCTCCTAGCAGTGCAGCGACAAAACCGCCAGCCAGCACATTTGCAAAGCTTAGCAGGGCCCGGCCTGATTTCAAACTGGATGCCTCGAGATCCCTGTATTGCAAATCGGCTGGACTGGATGCGCCTTAGGGTGCCCTCCCAACTCTCCCATTCCATGGTTTACACGCTGCTGTCCTGAAGGCCCAGCAAGGCCCCACCTTACCGGCAAAGTTCTTGGTGAAAACCAGCGTGACGAGCACGATGGGGATGAGGACGGTGCCGATGGTGACGACGCGGTCGAAGGGCAGCTCGAGCTTGAGCTGCAGCAGCAGCGCCGCCAGCGAGCCCGCCTTGTCGTCCTGAGCGCCGGGCAGGATCAGCTCCTTGAGTTTCTCGCCCGCCAGCAGCGCCGTGGCCATGTCCGGGTGGTTCTCGATGATGTGTTGCATAAGCGGCGGCGCGGGTGGCTCTCACCCGGGCGCTCCTGCCTGCAGCGGGGGAAGCGTCGCCGCCGCCGCCGCCGCCGCCGCCTGGCCGGAGGAGATCCACGAAATACAGGAGAAGATCCAGCGGATCCCGCGCCGAGGAAGATGGTCCCGGCCTGCGGGGAGGAGGAGCGACACCGGAGAGCGATGAGGAAAAGAGAGAGCGCACGTGGGGACCAAGGAAGGCGACGAGGCACCATCTCCTTTTTTTGCGCAACAGCCGCGTCCCTAGCGAGACTGCGGCAACGGTGATCGGGGGTTGCCCTTGGCGCCCGCAGCCGCGGATCTCCGTGCCCGCCATCCCCCTCTCCCCAGGCCTCTCTTCCCCAGGCGGCGGCGGAAATTAAGCGCCATGCAATATACAGCCGAGGACGAGGTGTCGGCGGGCAGCCCCGGAGAGGCGCGACCCGGATTGCGCCAAGCTGGGTGGTTGCAGCGAGCGCGCAAAAACCAGCGGGCAGGGAAAGCGCCGCGGGCGTAAAAAAAACCAACCACCCCTGCGTAGGTAAGAATAATACAAACCAGCGCGGTAAACATGTTATTGCGGCTCTGCTGCGTAATAAAAGCCCACCAGAAGCTGGTTATATATAATCTCTAATAGAATATGTATACCATACACACACACAGACAGACACACATGTATGTACCAAGAAGCTTGTTGCAGAACTAGATCTGTCCTTTTCCAGTTACCTTGATGGAAGTCTTTTTTTAAATCCCCGCGCTTCTTTTTCTCCAGAGTCGAGAGAGGATCACAAGGGTGACTCGGCAAAATCAGAGATGGATAAAAAAATCTCTTGCAGGCTGGCAAGACTCAGGCCTTCACATAGTACTTCCTCTTGGTCCCCAAGTCTAGTGCAGGATCCCACCCACCCCCCTTCCGAAGGGAGGGGCCGGGGGCGATTTGCAAAGGGCAGTTGCACGAAAGGAAGCGTCTTCTGCGGTAGCCGCCGCAACGAGCAGTTGGAGAAGGCGCTTTGCAGCGGCGAAGGAAGCCCCCCCAGCGGAATGCAATAGGTTGAACGCCGCCCAGAGGTCCTTTAAGGTCTCAGCTTAAACATCTGGAATTGGTGGAGCTGCTAGCAGTAGCAGCAGCAGCAGCAGGCGGGGCAGGGGTGGGGGCTTTGATCCAAGAGAGGGTGGTGGCCGGGAGGAGGCATGACAGGCTGCAGGCATTATCGGCTCAGAAGCTGCCGAGTCACTCAGAGCAACACGTTGCGCCTCGAAGTGGCGGCAGACAGCTTTCTCTTGCCGCTGCCGCCGCTCCCTGGGAATGGCTCGGCGTCTCCGGCTGCTTTTGAGACATTGCCTGGTTAGAAGCGACGGAGGAAGCCCCTTTGGCGAAAAGGGTGGCCAGGAAAGCCGCCTCTGCAGGGGCGTCGCTGGGGAGGGGCGGTGGGGGCGGGACGCCCCCAGTGACAGGGTGAGCAGCGGCGGGTGGGGGTGTCAAGCGGCGGCCCCTCCCGCCACTCCCACGCGCCGCCGCTCCCTCCGTCACCCCCGGAGCAGCAGCACATGGATGGGGTGCTTCTGCCGCTTTTTTTCGGCGGGGGGGGGGCGACCCGCGAGGGGGGTTGTCACCCCCTCCTCGCTGGTCACCCCCCCGCGCCGAAAAAACCGCGGGAGGGCGGGCGGGGAAAGCCTGGAAAGGAAGCAGAGCAGGCGCGTTTAAGCGCCGCTCTGCTTCTTTTTCCGCTTTCCGCCGCTTTTTTTCGGCGGGGGGGGGGGCGACCAGCGAGGTGGGGGTCACCCGTCACCCCCTCCTCGCTGGTCACCACCCCCCCCGCCGAAAAAACCGCGGGGGGGGGGCGGGGAAAGCCTGGAAAGGAAGCAGAGCAGGCGCGTTTAAGCGCCGCTCTGCTTCTTTTTCCGCTTTCCGCCGCTTTTTTTTCGGCGGGGGGGGGGCGACCAGCGAGGTGGGGGTCACCCGTCACCCCCTCCTCGCTGGTCACCACCCCCCCCGCCGAAAAAAACCGCGGGGGGGGGGCGGGGAAAGCCTGGAAAGGAAGCAGAGCAGGCGCGTTTAAGCGCCGCTCTGCTTCTTTTTCCGCTTTCCGCCGCTTTTTTTTCGGCGGTGGGGGGCGACCAGCGAGGTGGGGGTCACCCGTCACCCCCTCCTCGCTGGTCACCACCACCCCCCCGCCGAAAAAACCGCGGGGGGGGGGCGGGGAAAGCCTGGAAAGGAAGCAGAGCAGGCGCGTTTAAGCGCCGCTCTCCTTCTTTTTCCGCTTTCCGCCGCTTTTTTCGGCGGGGGGGGGGCCGACCAGCGAGGTGGGGGTCACCCGTCACCCCCTCCTCGCTGGTCACCACCACCCCCCCCGCCGAAAAAACCGCGGGGGGGGGCGGGGAAAGCCTGGAAAGGAAGCAGAGCAGGCGCGTTTAAGCGCCGCTCTGCTTCTTTTTCCGCTTTCCACCGCTTTTTTTCGGCGGGGGGGGGGCGACCAGCGACGTGGGGGTCACCCGTCACCCCCTCCTCGCTGGTCACCACCCCCCCCCGCCGAAAAAAAGCCTCGGAAAGGGGGAAATCCCCCCTTTCTGTATACACGTGCGTCGTGACGTCATGATGACGTCACGGCGCGCGCGTCGTGCCCCTCCCCCAGGGGGTGCCTCTGCGCTGCCGCCGCCCCCAGCAGCGCAGAGGCTAGCGACGCCACTGCGCCTCTGGGCCTCATTGCGGTGGCATCCAAAGGAACCCGGCAGCGAGCGTTGAAGCGGCGCAAATGCAAACAACAGAAGGGGATTTACTGGTATTTCGCTTGCTGGACGCCCCATCCTCTTTCTCCCCTCCTCCTCCCTATCTCGACACCTAGCTCTCGTTCTGCAATGGCATTAGTGCAGCCAGGTCCTCTGCATGTTTACCCAGAAAAAAAAAAAATCCTGTGGCGATTGCACTCCTGTGCCACGCTAGAATGCATAGGGCTGCACTCTCTTCTGTTCTTATCCTGAAGCAAAGTTCTTAACCTGAAGTGTTATTTCTGGGTTAGCGGAGTATGTAACCTGAAGCGTATGTAACCTGAGGTTAGGTACCACTGTATAGTTCCAGTTGTACCTGCCATTTTTGTTTCCCCAGGGTGCCTCTGGCCTGGTGAAAATACAGGTTGATTGGAGTTTCACTACACAGCATGCTCAAATGCTATAAAAACTATTTTTAAGGTGGGTGGGAATGTTTGTTGTGAAAAACAGTATCATAGAATCATAGAGTTGGAAGGGACCCCAAGGATCATTTAGTCCAACCACCAGCGATGCAAGAATACATAGCTGTCCCATGTAGGGATCAAACTTGCAACCTTGGTGTTATCAGCATTATGGTCTAACCAATTGAGATTGGCTCTGACATTCCCATGCTGGGTGCCTCTGCCTCCGCCTCCACCATCATCCATTTGGGGGGTGGGATGGGACAGGCTCTTCTGGATTTTGACCCACAAGTCTGGCCTCAATGGGGCTCTATATACATCACCAAACAAATGTGGAAATAATTTTACATCTTTCTGGCACTGCTTCTTCAATAAAACCCCAAAGTGCCTACAGCAAACTCCCAAAGCCTGATACACACAAATGCTATAAAGATTTAGCTTCAACTAATTTATAACAATTTAGGTGAATGCTTCCTTGAGCTTCTGAATCTGGCTTCTGATTTCTGCCAGGTTGATGCATTTGAGAAAACCGAGGTGAGAAGTCAAAGGGGGAATTCAACAACGGGTGCTGTCAGAGCAACATAATTGCACACTGGTGTGAACCACAAGAAACTGTTCAGTGGTGTCAAAAATCTGTGCAAAGCTGCAAAGTCTCTCCCCACCCTTCCAGATCTTGGATTATTTTCTGCAAAAGGTTCTCAGTAGAACATCTGCACCACATTTATTAATGCATTTGTTAACAGAAGGTGTATGTCTCCTGACTCACCTGATGACGCAGATGATCCCATTGAGGTGGAAGGATTGCTAAGGTAACTGCCTTATTTAATTTAGAAAAATAGAGTTATCCAGGTGTTAACGCAGCCTGCATCTGTATGTACTAGCCACATAATTCAATTAAATGGCATCCTACAGAGCTTAGAATTTACAACCTGGGACTTACAATCTGAACCCATTCATTTTAGAGGACATGTTTAGGCTCAGAATACATAGCAGACTCATGCACAGCATATCGTGCAGATGTAGACACTGTCAATTTTTTTTGGGGGGGGGAGCAAGCTGTTTGCATGAATTTTGGGAGGCAGCAACTTAAGCCCTCTAGCAATCCTGGTGACACACACACACACCTATCCGATTTGTGGCCCTGATTTATAAATGTGGATTGGATCCATTCTGACTGGATCTGGAAATCCCATAGACTTGCACTATGAAACCAAAATGGGCCATAACACCCTTGTTTGTTCACAAGGGGGCGTGAAATTTGGGGACATGGTAGCCCCAGAGCTAATCAACCTATCCATGTTTCAGATGGGTGGCACCAGTAATTTTAATGCTAACCACCTTTAAACATTGCTTTTAAAAAATAGTGTGCATGGTTGTCTCTCTCACACACTAGCTGGATTGCACCCCACCTTTCTGAGCTTTCCAGGGTATTCAATTGGCATTGTGCTTCAAGAAGATGTCAAACAGCTATTTAATTGTTCATTACAATTCCAGTATACCCCATTAAATGCTGAATCAAAAATATACCCCATTAAATGAACAGGAGACATGCTAGTCTTTATAGGCGCCACAGAGCTGGTAAAACTGGCACAGTGACTCCAACATCACAAAAATAATTTTCAAATGAAAGGAAAAACTAAAATGTACTAGGGGCTATAATTGAGTGTACAAAGGAGCACCACACAGCTCTTTTAATGTTTTATGAAAATAAATGTCACATGCATCCCTATCCAATATCCGTTGCCAGCTTTTTAAATAATTTAGAACTAAAGAGGAAAGAGATGCCTCTTTCCCAAGCCATAGAAAAAACATCTTGACGACCAATCATCCAAATTGTCTGCTATCACAGCTCCTCACAGAAATTAATAGCAGCTAAGGTTTTGCTAGAAAAAGGTTTGATGGGGAAAGGAACCTGCTTCAGGTGTAGGCCCTGGTTGCTGGTGGTGGATAAAGGAAGGCAGGAATTAAGTGTCTGAATAATTTTGACTCAGGATGGGGTGGACAAATGGACAGACACCCTATCCTGGCTCCAATTCAGGCTGCAAAATGTGGTTGAGTCCGTGCCTCAGCTTCCCCCCAGGATCTTCCATTTTAAAGACAGTTTGATTGCCCAATCCAATGCCCAGACCTTTCCTCGTACACCAGTAAGGCAATTGTGGGATCGGTTAAGCACTTGACGAAGCAGAGGTATTATTTTGGTCTCTGTTGCTAGGCCAATCCCACAGTTTACAGGAGCTGTTACAGTTCCCTATTAAAAGCCTGTTTCAGGCTGCAAAACGGTACTGAAGACAGATGTGGTTTATGGTTCCACCTTCAGGGAAAGTAATGCATGCGTGCTGGAAAGACAAATGAGAGGCACTATGTTGGGCTTACTCAGTTCTTGCTGCAACTGATGTAAGATAATGGGCACACCCTCAGCAGTGGCAAGCTCAAGGTCTCAAGGAAACTGAAGCGTGTGATGCACAAAGTTGCTGCTGTTTTGATTCCCAGCTCTTGGCAAGCTGCTGTCCCACCTCAGCTTTTCTCTCACCATCCAAACACCTGCGCAGTTTGTAAATATTTTCAATGACAGAATTCATTTTTTTTCTTTTGTCATTGATTCACATCCCCTCTCAAAAAAGCACGACCTTTTCGTAAGGGACTAAGTGCAGCCTGCGTGGTGTGGATCGTGTGTGTGTGTGTGTAGCAACCACAACCACCAGAGACACGACCCCCACATGGGTGGGTCAAAAGCAAAAATTACCCTGCTTGGGGCAGCCACCCCTGCTCTAAGGGCTAGCAGTAGTCAAAGATGGATCTTCACCACAAAGATGTATCCAGCTTTTAAACTCAACACTCACTGCATAGAAATGTGCCTCTGAATTAAGCTGCAGGGCTGCATTTTGGTACTATGGATATCATCAAGATTACCTCAAATGAGAAGCACCCGTCAATATAGGAGTGCCATGCATACAAAGTGTTCTGTTTTCCCCTCCCAGCAGCTTCTCCGACTGCTGCTTCAATCCTTTCTTGTTAATGTCCTTTTGCTTTCCTTGACAGCTTCTACTTCAAAACTTCACATCACAACGGCCACCATCCATAAGCACACTCAACCAGCATATTTATAGTTCAGTCCCATTGATTATTGCGACTTGACCCTTCCTGTCGATACAAAAATTAATTTGGACTGCGGCAGATTTAAGGTTTCTTGGGACTCCCAGCCCTTTTCTCTGGAACTGCCACTCCTTGCTGTCAGAAAGTCTTCTAGAGGTTCATTGTTTTTAATGAAACCATTTCTGCCAAGGCAGTTTACAATTTTGAAATGCCAACACAAAGGATATAAAAATTGGTGGAGGTGAGTAGAGTCTAACTGGCTACGTGCCTGTTCTCTTTGTCTGTGTCTCACTTTCTTTTTCCTTCCCTCAGGGCAGAAGGTGTCAGTTGGCCTAGTGAGGGGACAGCCTGACTAGAGCAAGTCTTGATGTAGCCTTTGCCTGACTCCTTTGTGCTCCTCTCTCCCATAGTAGGTGAAGTCTTGACCAGAGCAGGCCCTGAAGTTGTCTTTGCCTCCCATGTGTTCGTGCTTCTTCTCACATCTTGTCTCTTTTTGGGTGAGCCTCCCATGTGTTTTCAGACTTGATTTGGAGGGTAATAAAAAGCAATTATAGCAGCAAATTGTTGAGGAAACCATTGTTTTGGCTTTTTGAATGGGACACTACTGATCGAAGATGAGTATAAGAAGACCATTAGCAAACCCTCCATGCAAGCAGAGGCGGGGAAATTGCCCCAGCCATCTTTTCTTAGCATGGACAATAAAGGAAACTGAGGTATAGGTATCCTTCCCTTGGTTTCTGCTATATGGGCTGTGAGTGCTGCTGCTTATGCGCTGAAATGGCAGCAGAGAAGGTCGACGGGCCGGATTTAGAAGGCGATTGGGCCGCATCCGGCCCCCGGGCCTTAGTTTGGGGACCCCTGTCCTAGAGCCTAGAAGGCAATACTGTTCTCGGCTTTGCCTCTATTGAATTCCTACAGCCACAGATAAATTATGGGCTCAAGCAGAATCTTAGTACTATATGCAGCTCAAAAACTAATTTGGAACTGGTATAGAAAAACAGATGTGCTGAAGATATACCTATAGAGCAACTCCTTGCCCTGTAGTCTTCTGAAGGCAGGGCAATGGCTCACCGGTTTTCTATGGGATATGTTGTGCTGCGCCGTAAATCTGAGGCAGTCTGCTTTGGTTAAAATTAGGAAATAAAGCCTGTTCCATAAGGGGGCATATGAAGAGAATGCATCCTCTTAGACTGGTACGTAACACGTGTGTAAAATAAGAATATTCAATGAACTCTTACTTTCTAAATTGGGAAGCAGTGCTTTCTTTTCACGACAGGGTGAGATCTTTCAACTGCAGAAGTAGGTGTTCCTTTTAAAAAAGTTGTAATTCCTGCTCCTTTGAGTCTGACCTGAGAGCGGCATGGTGCTGAAACGCCAAGGTTGCAGGTTCAATCCCTGTATGGGACAGCTGCATTTTCCTGCATTTCAGGGGGTTGGACTAGATCATCCTCAGGGTCCCTTCCAACTATGTGATATGATATATGAAGAAATAGGATCTTGTAATGAGACTGGATTGGACTAAATTGGTTCGTCAATGCTAGGACTCTGGTTATAAAGAGAGGCTGCTAAAGAGATCAGACTGCGTTGACAAGCTTAGCCTGGCAGATACCATTTGTTAGGAGAATGGCAGTTATGACTTGGGTGATGTGTTGCCCCACAAATTAAATAGCCAGAGATCCTTCTGGATGGGGTGGGTGGGGTATCTTTCTCCCTCCCCTCCCCTGGCTGTAGGTCATCAAGTTATCTCTGTATTACAGATAGCAGTGCCAGTCTTGAAACTGGGTCTGAAAGCTGACATTTCCTGACTTGCTTTCTAGAAGAACCGAGAATGGTTTTTGTGCCCCTCCCCTCCTATAAATATGAGGAGGAGCTAATGATGCAAATCTTCTCTTTTATGTTCAGCCTGAATTTATGAAACTTTGTAACAGAGAACTGCTATCCATATCATTTGGCTTTTATGACTATTGTTTCACTTTTTAACCTAACTGTAAACTGTTTTAGGATTTTTGTAATTTATTATTGTGGATTGTTTTATTGCTTGTAAGCCACCATTGTTATATTTTATATAGAAAGCTGCTGTAGCACTGTCAGAATGACAATGAATAAATTAACCTCTTCCCCCCTCCCATTTATTTTAGGCAATACTGGATACTAGTACTGTACTGTTAGAAGCTGTCAAAACATTTAAGCATCTCTACTTAAAAAGGCAAAACATATTCAAGCATTGCACAAATGCTGCCAGAACCAAGGCAATAAAACCTAGTGGACAAAGGAGGTAGGTGGTTTTGCTGATTGGGCTTTTAAGATCCCCAGGGGAAATCAAATTCCACCGAAAAGGCGGTGGGGGCTCCATTAATTCTCAGGATAAGAGGCAGGACCCCACTGAGAGGTAAGCTTATTAATCACATGTAGGGAATCTGTTGGGGAGTTGCTTGCCATTCTGCTTCCTAAAGGAAGGAGGAAACAGAAAGCAAGGAGGGGTAGTAGATTAGGGAGGAACTTGTGCCTTTAGGGCAGAGAGAGAAATATGCTACCAATATCAGTGGCGTACGCTCTGTAGTGCGCGCGTGCCATGACATCACGACGCATGCGCGCTACAGAGCGCAGTCCATCTGGGCTGCCGGGCGCAAGCAGCCGCACGGACAGGCTGCCTCAGTCAGTCTAAGCGCCGGTTGCTCACGCCCAGCATCTGGGACGGACTGTGCAAGTGCGTACATGTGCAGTCCGTGCAGGATTCCACACTTGCGCAGTCCGTCCCAGATGCCGGTTGCGAACGGCACCCCGTCCGTGCGGCAACTCGTAAGGCTGCAGCACGCAAGCAGAGTTGTCATGCGAGCAGCCGCCGCACGGAAGTGGTGCCGGGCGGCGGCTTGGGAGTCGCGAGGGGTGGCGCCAAGTGTCACCTCCCCTCCAAGCTGGAACAGGGGGCGTGCCGCTCTCAACGCCCCCACCTTCCTACGCCACTGACCAATATTTGCAGAAGGATGGGGTGCAGCTTAAACTGCATCATAAAGTTGACACTACACCTTTAAACGGTGAACGCAGTATCTTACTATCATTGCTTTTTATTATTATTAAATATTTTCTTGATTTACCAAGGTATGTGCAATGTCTCTCTCGTATCTTTTCCATGTAACATTTTTACAAATCAATTTCGTTTGTTGACACATTAGGAAGAAAAGGGGGAAAGACAACATGCAGAAAGCTTTATTCAAATTAGTGATATTTAACAGCATAAAAGTACAGCAACTTTGAAATAAACATTTTACAAGTATCCTATTTTCAGATACATCTGTTTTAAGTGTTTTCGATACAAAGTTCTTAACCTGTCAGGGAAGTGCTGGCTTTCTATTTAACCAAACTTGCGGCAGATCAGGAATATTTAGCCGGTAGTGCAGCAAATCTTTTTAATTACTCAGACCTGTGGATTAACCAAGCAAGACAGGTAATGAAATAGCACTGTTTTTGATAACACTTTTAGTTGAACAACCAGATCAAGAGCACTGGGAATCGTTTCAACAACCAAAGACAACATAAAGGTAAAGGTACCCCTGACCGTTAGGTCCAGTCGCGGATGACTTTGGGGTTGCGGACCTCATCTCACTTTATTGGCTGAGGGAGCTGGCGTACAGCTTCCGGGTTATGTGGCCAGCATGACTAAGCCACTTCTGGCGAACCAGAGCAGCGCATGGAAACGCCGTTTACCTTGTATTTAAATTGCATACACAGAATGGTGGTATTCAGCTAACTTTTACTCAGAATCAATCTACTAAAATTAAGGGACCTAGCTTTGTCATGTTTGTTAATTTCAGTGGGTCCACTCTAAGTAAACCTTAGTTGAATACCACCCTTAGTTTAGTAGTCATTTCCTATTCCTACAAAAAACTGGGAATCACAGTTCTATGAAGTTAAACTGGCATAAAATATTAAGTACACATACGTGTTCATCACATGTCACAGTATCTACATGTGATACCCAAATACTGTATGTTGAAATCCACACCAAATTCTAAAGAAGTTGTTCCTCACACCTTTAAAAGAGAGTACTTTCACACGTCTCACTGCTCTAAACTAATCTATTCCTGGAAAAAAGCAGTTAGTTATTGTTTTTCCTTTTCTGTTAAGATGCTACAGTTCTATAGTTTAAGGCCGTGAGCTGAACATTTAAACTCCGTATTTCCTATACACAACATGCATTTTTATCACATGCTTTTTCAGATATACTAACACCAGTGGCAGATTTATCATTATATCGTTAAAAGCAGATTTTGGGATAAAGAGCCACTGCTGATTTATCCCTCCCTCCCTCCCTTCACAAGTGCTGAAAATACACTTACTCATTTAGATTTTGTAGTTCTCGTGGTAAGTCACAGCCAACATAAGCTCCATTTGTCAAACTGTATTCCAATAGAGCACTAAAGCAGGCATCCTGACCAAATAATAATAAAAAGATTGTTAACAACTGCAAAATTTATGAATATGAATTTTAACAAAAGTAATCCTGCAACCAATTTATAATTTTACAGTATTTGAAAACAGCATGCCTAAAGAATATCCTTAGAACATTCTCAGTAGCTGACTTTCACATAAAACTGTTGTTAGGAAACATAGGATGCTATTGTATGAGCTGGACTGCAGCAAGCATATTCTAATACAGCCTTGTATTTAAACTTGCTTGCTAGCAGACTACCAGGAATTTCATGCAGACAAGTGAGCAGGGTTGGCAAGAAGGGATGGATCTGTTTCTTTCGGCTGTCTATTTTTAATGAGCATGTTACTTAAAAAAGGTAAAGGGACCCCTGACAAAGTCCAGTCACAGACAACTCTGGGGTTGCGGCACTCATCTCGCTTTACAGGCCAAGAGAGTTGGCGTTTGTCTGCAGACAGTTTTTCCAGGTCATGTGGCCAGCATGACTAAGCCACTTCTGGCGGAACCAGAGTAGCGCACGGAAATGCCATTTACCTTCCCGCTAGAGTGGTACCTATTTATTTACTTGCACTTTTTGGTATGCTTTCGAACTCCTAGGTAGGCAGGAGCTGGGACTGAGCAACGGGAGCTCACCCCATTGCAGGGATTCGAACCGCCATCCTTCTGATCGGCAAGCCCAAGAGGCTCAGTGGTTTAGACCACGACCCTATACAAACAGCTATTAAAGTGAGGTGTTTGAAGAGTTTATTATGTGTGGGGTTTCTTAGCTTATGTGATTTAGCCATATTTATATTTTAACTGTTGTTTTAATTTATGTTTCCATTGTTGTAGCTTTAAGCTTGCAACTTACTACAAAAGTTACAAATATGAAATAAGCCAAGAATGAAAACCACTCATCATTAATATCTATGCCACAATGGAAATATCCTTTCTTCTTAAGCTAATGCTTTATTGAATCATATTAATCATTTTGATGAACGGTTTTTGATATTTTCTGATATTTTGAATTACTATGACTTTACTGAATTGATGAATTTGTTGCTGTTTGCTTTATTTAAATGTTATTGTGTTTGATAGTACAGCGATTGTAATGTTGTCGTTTCAATGCTTTTGTGGTCATTGTGAACTGCTTTGAGCTCAACATTTGTTGTTGGAAATGCGGAATAGAAATATTAAATCAAAATCAAATCAAATGATTGTGTTACATTTCTACTGAAAAATCTGGGTTCTTTTGGCTGCAGTCAAGAAATTATTGTTGCATCCCAGGCTGTCCCATCTTCAACATAGCCATGGCTGAATTCACCACATATTCAATATCATTATGACCTTTTCCACTTTCTCATGGGTTACTATTGCCTGAAGTAGTAAAGCTAGAATACTTGAGCAGGTGTGAATGTATTCTGAATGAAAAGCCCTTGCATATAACTTTTATGGTATTTATACTACAGAGAGCCACAGGCAACCTGCCATTCCTCTCTGAAATAATAATAATAATAATATTTATTATTTGTACCCCGCCCATCTGGCTGGATTTCAGTTTTAACTGAAGCAAGCATGAATTCAACATTTTGCATTGGCAGATAGTAAGCAAGCAAGCCTTACTCTGACAAGCACATGAGGATTCCCCACTATAATGAGCAATGCCTTGGGTCTGGTAATTGCAACATTAAAGCGCTTTGAATTAGTAAGGAAACCTAAGAGTTGTTTTTCGTCAGCAAATGAAGTTTCGTTTGACCGAACCTGGAAGAAAGCAGAAACATTAAATCCTGCAAAGGTAATTCTACAGAAGTGTATATGTTTGTGTGTGCGTCCATATATACACTCACTGATACACACACATACTCCTCTATGCAAGGTCCAACTATGTCGTCTTGTGTTAGGAGGCAACCCTAAGACATGCTGTACCACCACACTGCATTAGCTGTGCAACATCTGAGACTGCTGTGATTGGCTGGAGCAGTTGCAGCAGCTCCCAGCTAGAAGTTCAAAAGTCCATAATGCTCATTCCACAACTACTGCAGAGGATCTACCTGTAGGATGCAAGGGGCCTATGATAACAGCGTGTGTGACGGACAGCAGAGCCAGGCCAGAGTCGGGTGATACAGTCCCTCAGAAATCCCAACAGAGTGCTGGAGCCTCTCTCTGTTTGGCTACCAAGACAGCTAGCCAAATGGGGTAGAGCAGAACTTTGGGAGGGAGAATAAAAGGAGCATTTTCAGAGGGAGAGAATTAGATAGGGGCAGAGAGAGGGCTCGATTTGAGATGGGAGATAGGGATTGGGAGAGGATTTGACTGAGGAAGAACTGGTTCTGATCTGAGTGGAACATCCACATTGAGGAGACTATCCATAGCAAGAGGAAAGAGCCTCGCAGCTTAGATAGGAAGACCAGGTTGAGTGGGGAAGGTATACAGACAGGAGTTAACTGGAGGGCTGAGTGTGAGTCAGGAGAAGCAGAAGCTGTGGGAATACAGATTACCTGGGTCTCATTCTAGCCAGGAGCAGAGAGAGATCTTCTAGAAGGAAAAGACTCCCAAAACCAGTTAAAAGGGGTGTAGTGACCCCCAGGGTCTGTTACACTATTTAGAAATGCCTCAGGCAGGAGTAGGATTGTTAAGAGGTTGGGTAACTGACAAAAAGTGCCCTTTGCTCGTGAACCAAAATATTAAGCTGTGAAGAAAGCTGTGTTGTGTTAAAAGTATTTTACTCTAACACCTGTCATAACTAAGTAAAGGAGTGAGAGTGAAATAACAGAAACTGAGTTAAGCATTTTACCATCTCTTCTAGAAAACTGAACATCTACTGGAAGTGTAAATCCTGATTTTTGGCAACTGGTGTTTAAGAAAAGTTGTGCATTTACTACTTTAATGCCTGTGACATCTTAGTGTAATTAATAAGTTAACTGTTTCCTGAAAGAACACAATTCCAGACCCATCCTTGTTTTACCAACTTTGTTTCGTAAAGAAAACCTTTCTAATTTGTTCAATTTCTGCCTAAGACTCCACAAGTCACTAAATTTTCCCTCACACAATAATTCCAAAAGATAACCTGTGGTAATTTAGAAATTTAATTAATTGTTGTTCTATGTAGTAGGTTCGCTACAAGTTTAACTGAGGCAGTTAGCGGTGGGATCTGCTACGTTTAACTGGAGTTAGCAGGAGATCTGTTACAATAACATGGCTGCCGTTTTAAAAAATATAACAGAGCACAATCCTGTCCTCCCAACCACAAGTTCTGCCCTGGCCAGTGTGAGTTGCCAATGCTTTAGACTGTGGATTCACCACTCTCCAGCTCTGACCGGCTGCACACTTTCCTGGGAGTAAGTGTCCTGGGAATACGCGTCACTGAACAAGTGGGACTTATTTCTGAGCAAACCTGCAGAGGACTACATTGTCTGAACATGCCTATCTAAACTCTCTGCTGATCATTAAGAGTAATGCCACCTATTTTCGCATTGTTCTGTTGCTTCCACTCGCAGCTCTTGAGAATGTGACCAACACTTGGGTGCTTCAGACACACAAATAGCATCTCACTACATACTGTTGATAGGATGATCACTAGGAATTCTTGCCCTTGAAACTCCTCTACAGAGCCCACTTTGATGTCTGTTAAATCCACACTGCGCAAGAGGGTTCTGATTTTTTCTACCTAAAGTATAGACAGTATGACAAATTACATTTTGGTTATGGCATTCAACACAGCTGGCATTAAACAGATGAGCAAAAAATTCAGTTCCTGAAATCCAACTCTGAATATGGACCACGGACCAAAAATGGTTTACCTCCCTGGAGCTAAACACATAATGTAAGGGAAAACTGTAAATTTAGGTGGCTTTATGTGAAAATAACCTGTTCCCTATGTAATGCTTTACTAACTTTAGATTACGATCCACCATCACTTAAATCCACTCTTGCATCTTTCAAAATTATAAGCTAAATGTGATGTAGTAAAGGATATACATATTGGCTTGGATCTTAACAAGGCTTCTGCAAATGAAATGTCTTCTTTATGTTCATGGAGGAGACTGAGATCCAGGAAATGATCCTACTGGTGGAAGAAGATGCATTTGGGAAGTGGCAAAAGTTAGCTCACATTGTGATGTAGATTTATCCAATTTTCAGTTTCTCAAATAATATGTGAACCAAACACTGCAATCCTTCAAAACATGCAGTTCTCCAACTCTATAGTGGGTACAGAAACATGCACCTTAGGGGAAGTGTGCCTAAAAATACATTTATTAGAAAAAATAACGTGCAAGTGCACTACAGGAGGGCAAATTGCTTACAAAAATCAGCATGTGAGACAAAAATGTGTATATTAGTCAAAACGAGCTCTAAAATTCTGATGAATTCTCATGGGGACTTTTTGTTGGATGGGCAAATCACAGTTTGATGAGGAAATGTTGAACTTAAATACATACTAGAAAAATAAGAAACCAAAATTGACAAGATTTGCCCATCTCTAACATACACTTTATTGTCTGGGGAAAATATTCTAACAACTTCAGCAATCTTAGTAGACTTATGTCCCCAGCCAGGTGCGTTATAAATAACAATAACTGTTGTTGTTAAGATTGAGAAGTACCTTCTAACAGTTTTTTAATAGTTGTGATTGCCATCCCACAACATGGCTTTTAAAACCTCTCAGGGTAAGCTTACAATACCACTCCAGGTATCAACAAAAACATGTACCAATAACATTCAATACAAAAAGAAAACAAAGAACAGACAAAAAACAAAGAATAGCACTGGCACAATAGGAAATCCATAGCATGAAGCCATACCTGCTTCTGATAAGGCGTAATCACTCCAATATCTTTCTGTGACACTGTATGGTAGATGCTTTTAGCAACAAGGCAACAATAAAACATTACTTGGACTGCTTCTGTAGGGTTGAACCAAGAAGGATTGTAGCCTTCACGTGTTTCAGTGCCCTGGCAATTGGGAGGCAGGAAAAGAAAACAGTCAATAATGCACTTTATATTTATTTTCCTGAAAAATCTGATAGCCTGTTTTATTCTCATGATAACCATTTTGATAATAAAAGTACCTTTAATGTGGTTATCACCAAACAAATAAAGCATTTACCAGAAAAAATCATTGTAAGGTTCCTCATGAGTAACGGAGCAGGAGCCCAAACAGTCTTTTGCAGATTCATTGTGCAAACTATTTACAGTGCAGAGCTACAAAATGCATGTCTGTCTCAGTCTCTGGCAGAATCCGCGAGTGGCGCCTTCTGGCTTTTCCCCCAGCATAAGAACTTCGGCACCCCAAGTCTCCTCCTACCCTCCTTGCGTTTCATCCCTCTGCGCAACTGGGGCGACGGAAATGGCGTGCCTCCCTCCTGGCCAGCCAGCCGGGCGAGGCGAGCGCAGGGTCTCAGCAACATCCCCAAGCCCTTTCTCCGCCAGGCTCCCTGTTTGTCGCACCTGGCTAGATGATGCGCTGGGGCTCTCAGTGGCATCCCTAAGCCCTCTACCTGCCAGGCTGGTTCCTTCCCTCTCATCCCCACTGGAGGTGTGGTGGCTTTCCCCGCTGAAAGAGGTGTTGCTGCTCAATTGGCGTCCGTATGCTAACGGACCCTCTGTTCCCCTCAGCGGGCCAGGTGGCAGTTCCCTGACAGTCATGTATTTCAATGAAATTGGAATCATTTTTTTTAAACTGAAAAATCTGTCAAAATCTTTCTACAATTTCTACTTTTAGTTAAGTATTTGTATTTACTTGATTTAGGGGGGCAGCTTCCCTCCCCAGCTATGCCCATGCCTAGACCCTAAGTTTTGCCAATCTCTCTTTAAAGGTATTTTTCTTTTTCATTGCGGCTAGACTGGTTGTAACACACATTTTAGTTACACAATTTTTTTTGCAATTAATGCTGTAATCTCTTGCTTTCAGCCTTCTATGAGTAGAATGAACAATTCCAAACTAGAACTTATGGGCATTCTTCTAAGCAATGAGGCAATAATTTTGTATGGACATCTTGATAATACTGGCAATGTAAAAGAACATGGTCTATGTATGGTCTCTATCCCTCAGTCGTTAAAGGGAAGAGACTTTTGACAAAGGGGATTTTTTCTGTAGCACCCATCCAGAAGTGCAGATGAAAGGGCAGTACACATTGCAGGTGTAAAGGCCCTCCTATGACTATGTACCTTTAATTGTGATAAGTAGGCAGCTGATTTTACTATATAAATTGCATTAGCAATGAACAAAAAAGAGGGCACCCTCTGAATGACACCACTGTCAGTTTGGTAAGTTTTAGGCTTCTTGAAAGAAGGCAGGAGACCACAAAGGGCTCATTGGCCCATTTCTATAGCTGGCTTTCTTAATGCTTGCAAGACACCTAGAAACCAAGGATGAATGATGCTGTGGTTGCCAATTTAAACTAACGTCCGGAAATTGTCAAAATGCTCACTGATGTTTTTCTGAAACTCGACGAGCACATTCCAAATACCCTCATAGGAAACTGCCTTATTCCAAGTCAGACCAGTGGTCCAATCTAGCCCAGTATTGCAGATTCTGGCTGGCAGTGGATCTCCAGAGTTTTAGGCAAGGGTCTCTCCAAGCCATGCCTAGAGATTGAACCTGGGACCTTCTGCATGTAAAGCAAGTGCCCTACCACTCACCAAGCACCCTTTATCCTTCCCTTGCACCAATAAGCAAACCTAATATACAGGTGAAACTCGAAAAAATTAGAATATCGTGGAAAGGTTCATTTATTTCAGTAATTCAACTTAAAAGGTGAAACTAATATATGAGATAGACTCATGACATGCAAAGCGAGATATGTCAAGCCTTTATTTGTTATAATTGTGATGATTATGGCGTACAGCTGATGAGAACCCCAAATTAACAATTTCAACTTTGGGGTTTTCATCAGCTGTACGCCATAATCATCGCAATTATAACAAACAAAGGCTTGACATGTCTTGCTTTGCATGTCATGAGTCTATTTCATATATTAAACTCCAGTAGCTAATGAAAACAATTGCTTACATAAATGGACTTTTCCACAATATTCTAATTTTTCGAGTTTCACCTGTATGTTTCCTGCATTATTCAATTCACACAGCATCAAAAGTGTGTCTACATGATCCTGCGCAAATAGCAATTTATACACTTTTGACCACCTCAGATCCGCACATAGGTAGTCTTTGCCCAGTTCTTTGGATATAAACATATTTTACGTACTCTCATTCCATGAAAAATCAGGGGAAAACCTTTTCTTGGCAGCTTCTTCCATCCCAACAAAGAGTTTGTCACGGCAGGATCAGCACACACTTCCAACTCCTTATGGTAAAAGAGTCTAGATGGCAATGTGAGCAGTGCAGCATGTGACCTGTAATTCTTCACAAGCTTTGTAATCTGCAAGCAAAGAAAGTAAAATCCAGAACAGGGAGCTGTACATTATTATCTGAAGCAAACGCTTATTGGTACATGGGGCCAGTTTTGCCACGTTTCAAAGAATGTCACTTCTGGAAGTGGCTTCCTGATGGACTTCACTGCAAATATGTCTGTAGTTTAGATGTAAGGTAAGGACCAGGTAAACGACCCCTGGACGGTTATGTCCAGTCAAAGGCGACTATGGGGTGCGGTGCTCATCTTGCTTCAGGCCGAGGGAGCCGGTGTTTGTCCAGACAGCTTTCTGTCATGCGACTAAACCGCTTCTGGCACAATAGCAGACTTGCGGACTGTCACAGCTCTTTCTGGAGTCCATGACATTCTCTCATGCCAAAGCTGTGATCTCTCAAAGACTGAGGGACATTGCAAGACAAGAGGACATTGCTTGTGTGAAACCAGGGATGTTATGGGGGGAGCAGATATTCCAGAATTCACCAGCCCCTTACCTGGTGGAAATCCAATATGTGGAATATCGCAGACTCCTCACAGCAGCAAGGTTAAACGTCCTGGAAACAGAGGTCTTGTTGGGAAGATATAAGGGAGTCCCATATGCTCTGAGGGTCTGTCCCTGTGCCTCGGGAAAGGTTGAATCAACCGAACACATTCTCCTAACCTGCCCATTTTATGTTGCCCTTAGACAGAAACTGATAGCTCCACTCTTAGGTCACCTTAGCCTGGTAGATGGAGAATGTCAGGTTTCGTTTTTGCTGAATAATTTTACTGGCACCACAACTTTTGAGGTGGCCAAATTTCTTTTTTTGGCCCTTAAACAGCGTAAGGTCAAAATCGATGGTATCGATATGGGTTTTTATGTATAATTTACTTTTAGTGTATGTTCTAGTGTAAACCCCTCTGAGTTGTCTCAGGTTTTAAAATTTGTATGGATGATTGTGTTCTGACTGACGGTCGAATAAATTGTTATTGATTGATTGATTCTGGCACAATAGAGCACTGTGACGAGTGCCAGAGCATACAGAAATGCTGTTTACTTTCCCACCACAGTGGTAAATATTTATCTACTCGCACTGCTTTCGAACTGCTAGGTTGGCAGAAGCTGGGACAGAGCAATGGGAGCTTGCCCCATTGCATGGATTCAAACTTCTGGCCTTCTGATCGGCAAGCCACAAAGGCTCAGTGGTTTAGACCACAGTGGCACCCATGCCCCTAGTTTCATAATAATAATAATAATAATAATTTATTTGTACCCCGACCATCTAGCTGAGTTTCCCCAGCAACTCTGGGCAGCTCCCAATCAAGTGTTAAAACAATACAGCATTAAATATTAAAAACTTCCCTAAACAGGGCTGCCTTCAGATGTCTTTTAAAAATAGAGGATAGCTGCTTATTTCCTTGACATCTGGTGGAAGGGTGTTCCACAGGGTGGGCACCACTACCGAGAAGGCCCTCTGTCTGGTTCCCTGTAACCTCACTTCTCACAATGAGGGAACCACCAGAAGGCCCTCGGCGCTGGATCTGTGTCCGGGCTGAACAATGGGGGTGGAGACACTCCTTCAGGTATACAGAACTGAGGTCGTTTTAGGGCTTTAAAGGTCAGCACCAACACTTTGAATTGTGCTTGGAAATGTACTGGGAGCCAATGTAGATCTGTCAGGACCGGTATTATGTGGTCCTGACGGCCACTCCCAGTTACCAGTCTAGCTTCAGGTTGAAGGCTGCGTTTCATCTGGGCAACCTTCTGGGGACATTTGCTAGTGGTGGGCGGGGCCAGAGGCAAAAGTGGCAGGGACAAGAAATATGAATTTTATCTTTGTGCATTGTGCTAGTTTCTATACACCTGCAGCCACCATCACCCCGCTCTGTCCTCTATAAATACAAGCAAGTATTATGGGGGTGGCAAGTTTTATCTGGTATTCATAACACTTGTTTTGTATTCTTTTGGTATCAGCAAAACCACTGGTTGCTGTACTGAATAACTTCAAAGACTGGGGAGTTAACATCATTCCCCAATTAACTTACCAACAGAGGATTGTATGATTCAGTAGCACCAAAAGCCTCCTCATCTCTCTGATATAGAGATCGACTCATCAGTCTCTCCAGCAGGGAAATGTGCAATCCATAAACTGAAGCAAGCCTGGATTTTATTACTGGACCTAGCTGCATTGGATCACCTGAAAGGACTATCTGTAAATACAACTGTTTATTATTATTTTAAAAAGGGAAACTTAAAATCAAGTTTTAATGTAACATTTTCATGCAATATGTTTACAAAACATGTTCAGGGGATCTTGGAGTAGTGTGCCATCAACATGCAGGTGGCTTCCAGCTCACTCTGCTTTTACATCTGTCCAAGGAGTACCGTATATTCCGCCGTATAAGACGACTGGGCGTATAAGACGACCCCCAACTTTTCCAGTTAAAATATAGAGTTTGAGGTATACTCGACTGCAGATTCTCCACCCGGCGTATAAGACGACCCCCGACCTTTGAGAAGATTTTCCTGGATTAAAAAGTAGTCTTATACGCCAGAATATACGGTACCTGTTGATGCCTCAAACAGATACATGGAGTCAGTAATGGGCTGTAGGAAGGCTAACAAAGTGAGGCTAAATACAGATTTTTAAAAAAGAAGCTCTAGTCTGCTCTAGATCCCTACTCCTCTCTTAAGGCCAGCATTCACAGTTGGAGAGGGGTGGGGAGTACTGTGTGGTCCAGCACTGCTGCTAGATGCTCAGGTGGGCAGCAAAAGCTTGCACTGGCTTCTATCAGCTCTGGTTGGTGAGAGCTAAATGGGCCAGCTTGAAAGGCACAGCTAGACTGGATTCGAAAGGCACAGCTAGACTGATTTACTGCAATGCACTGCATATACAGTATGGCACATTTGGAAACTACAGCTGGTCTAAAACACGACAGCTGGACTATTAAGTGGGAATGAACTCTCTGAGCACACCATACCAGTATTAAAATTGCTTCACTGGCTAGTGGGACAGTACTTTGTTTCTACACTCCAGTGCTTGTTTTCACCTTTAAAGCCCTAAATGGCATGAGTCCCAAGTAACTGAAGTACCACCCTTCTTCAAATTAACCTGCTGAGCAGTTAAGATCTTTGTCTGAAGCCATTCTCTTGGGTACTCACATATTCTGAAATTAGATGGGTGGCTACTAGAGGGAGGGTTTTTTTCCACTGCCAATTATGAATCTCCATTATTGAGCATATGGGTCTGGGAAGCACTGGGCAGTCTTTCAGGCTCTTAGTGGAATAACTGAGTTTATGGGTAATTTGTTTCTCCCTAAATCTGAATTAATTGCCGTGCGATTTCTGTTCTCGCCCTGAAGCAAAGTTCTTAACCCGAGATACTATTTCTGGGTTAGCGGAGTCTGTAACCTGAAGTGTCTGTAACCCGAGGTACCACTGTAGTTGCATGCAGCGAGTGCTTTTGTATAAGCACATCCTAAACATCATATGCACCAGCAGCATATGACAAGATCTTTAAAAAATTTAGTATTTTCTTCTTTCTAGAAACTTTATTTCACAACTCTCAAAGGAAAGAGGCTCAACCCAAGCAAGGTTGTAGAAACGTACACACCTGCCCACTGACTTCTGAAATCAGCCCCAGTGGAATGAGGCATTCTGGTTCACTGGCCTGGCCTGCTTCATCCACAAATGCATGTGTAAAGTGTCCAAGCCTAGAGTTAATAGAACAAAAGTTGAAATTGCCGGCTTGTTGCATGTTCTGCCATCCTGTGCTGGTACTAAAGCAATTATTTAAAAAACCAGAAATAAAATACTTGTGAATGAATAGTGTTTCAATCCAGTTAAAGCCTTTGATTATCAATTTGTACAAGTTTAAACAGACTGCCTTGGGGTTGCTTCACATACGTTACAATAAAGTGAACATACATATCACCTAACATGCTGATATGTGAACGAACCGTGGAACACTTGAGGCTTGTGCAATCCCTTCTTTTGCTCCTTTACAATCTGTGGAGCTCATGTGCTTTCACATTCATGAAGAAGAGATGGGAAAACTTTTGCCAGGAGAAGCAGTGGGTGACAAGATCACTCAGTGAGTTTCATGAAATTTTTTGATAGTTAAAACGACATGTTAAAATATTCAATGACTCAGATTATACTGTGAAACATACAGTGGTGCCCCACTAGACGAATGCCTCGCTAGACGAAAAACTCGCTAGACGAAAGGCATTTGCTAGCGGAAGGCTGCCCCGCAAGACGAAAAAGTCAATGGGGCTGCCTCGCAAGACGAATTTCTTTTTTTCGTCGCGAAAACTGCTTTCTGCCTTGGTGCTTCGCTAGACGAAAAAATCGCTAGACAAAGACACTCGCAGAACGAATTATTTTCGTCTAGCGAGGCACCACTGTATTATGAATAAAGACCACAGAATGATGGATTGTTTTTCAATTTCCTCATTTTTCTTGGTCCATGTGACTACCTTGGGGCATCTTTACATTATTGTCTTGTTCTGAATGTTTCACAAAAACATGCATTTGCAATACCTTATTCCTATTTGGTAGAACATTCCTGCACTGCTGCATGTCACTACAATGATCCTGAATCGAGATGCTTTCCAAATGTCTTCTCCATCTTTGCTGTAACACTTTATCACATCACTGAGAGTCTATCAACACAAAACCAGCAATTGGGCATTAAGTATTTTTATCACAGGGTAAATGTACAGCGTATAGCTCATGTACACAGAAGGCAGTACAGTAAGCCTGCAACTTACGTACATTTAACTTGTGAGCATTCACCTTTATGTGAGTGGCAAAAAAATCTTTAAAAGGGGGCAAGGTTCTGTGAAAAATGACTTTGGCAATCCTACCGGCAGTTGCACTCAATGGGTTTTGACTATGTGCAATTTTGGCTTCAGGCACAATCCCTGGAAGGTAACCCCTGTGTAAGTTGCGGACTTACCGTATGCCAAAACCAAAGTATAATTTTAAAGACTGGGGGAAAATATGCCAATAACTTGTTTTTGTTTCTGTGAAGTTTTACTGACTGTGAGTCAACAATTCTGAACTACATGGGACCAAATGTCTTGACTCCATATAAGGCAGCTTTCTATGTTCCTAAGCATTGCTCAGTACAAATAAAGGGAGAAAAACAGCAATGAATTCATACTAAACAAACTTATTGTATATAGCCAATACTGAGCTTTTAAGTGCATGATTTACCTCATAATGCAATTAAGATACAATGAAGTCCCACAGGGCACACCAAGCTTTTAAATAAAATTTACCTCTTCATTTCTGCTGGAAGCGTTAACTCTGACCATAACTCCTGGCGTTAACAAGTTGCTGTCATGAAGTCGTGAACAAACTAGATCTGATGCACTGTTTGATGGTGCGCAGACCAGTATTCGGCTGTCTGGTAAGGAGTAATGTATCTAAAATTTTAATTTTTAAAAAAATCACAAATTGTTAAAAATACTGAACAGATTTTTTTTGGCTATTTTTTATTTATTCATAAGTCATCTGCCATTTAATAAACAAAGACCAACATTTGTAATAGTGATTTCCCCCTATTCACTCAGGTTCCAAAATCCATCTGTTATTATGAAGTCTTCTTGAAGAGAGACTAAGATAGGAATAATGCTGCCTTCAAAATACCTCCATTATCCACTAATTACAGCTGCATTTACAAGTCATGGTAAACCACAGTTAACAGTTCACTGTGAATGCATATATGGTGCCTGCTTCGTTCCTCCCTTAGTACCGGGTATGAGCAACAAAGCATGATCTTTGGCTTAGTGTTGCATTGTGTCCACCCTGGGAATTGTGGTTTGCTTTGTAGCTTACTGTTCACACTTGTGCTAGGGGACATGCATAGAATCATAGAGTTGGAAGAGACCACAAGGGCCATCCAGTCCAACCCCCTGCCAAGCAGGAAACACCATCAAAGCATTCCTGACAGATGGCTGTCAAGCCTCTGCTTAAAGACCTCCAAAGAAGGAGACTCCACCACACTCCTTGGTAGCAAATTCCACAAAGCACAAGCAATCTCTACATCCAAAGCAAATAATTAACTATGGGTTACCATGGCGTGAGAATACTGGCTACGCATCCAATTAGGGTTTTCCCTTTTTATATTGATCCACCATAAAAGTTTCCATTCTAAAACACATGAAGTTGCACCCCTTCAATACATCAGAGCAACATCACTGTGCTGAGTCTCACGCCCAGATGATTACAGTGTAGACAGGGCAAGTCATGCTATCCACAAATCAGAAATTACTTGTGGTAGAACTCTATTGCAGACAATGCCTTGGTTTTCTCTTTCTACCTTCTCAAGCAATGGGAATGCACCTCAAGCTAATTCATTGTTACACAAATACAGTCGTACCTTGGTTTTCGAACAGCTTAGTTCTCAAACATTTTGGCCCCTAAACGCCGCAAACCCGGAAGTGACTGTTCTGGTTTGTGAACTATTTTTGGAAGCCGAACGTCTGACGGGGATTCAGATTGGCTGCAGGAGCTTCCTGCAACCAATAAGAAGCCGCACTGAACATTTTGGAAGTCAAACGGATCCCATTCAACTTCCAAGTTACAACTGTACAGTGGTACCTCTGGTTACGAACGGGATCCGTTCCGGATCCCTGTTCGTAACCTGAAAGGTCCTCATCCTGAAGCGCCGCGTCTGTGCATGTGGATTCGGCGCTTCTGCGCATGACATCATTTTGCGCGTCTGCGCATGCGGGAACTGCCAAACCCAGAAATAACCCATTCCGGTACTTCTGGGTTCGGCGCATTCGTAACCCATGACAAACACAACATGCAGCGTTCATAACATGAGGTACGACTGTAGTTGACAAAGTTAAAATTCTTAAAAGTAGCAGTGTTGAAACCCAAATATATTGTTGCTGTTACCTGCAAAATTGCTTCAATCACTGTGACAGTTTTACCAGTTCCTGGTGGTCCAAAAAGAATGTAAGGAGTTGGACGACATTCACCACTAAGAATCCTTTTCACTGCTAGTTTCTGATGCTCATTCAGCATGGGATTGAAGAAGTCACAGTTTCTTCTACTGGATATTGAAGTTCCATTTACTACATTCAAAATTGTGTATATTAAAAAAGTGTTTTTCTCTGGCTTGCAAATAATTTTTAAAAGTCAGTATTTAAAAGTTTTTTCTATTATTTACAATATTCTTAAAAAAAACAAATATATCTAAAAATACCAGCCAAATATAGAAAATTTACCCTAATATACAGTAAAAGACAGCAGGTCCACCAAACCACTTTATATTAAGCAGAAATAAAGAAGAAGAAGAAGAAGAAGAAGAAGAAGAAGAAGAAGAAGAAGAAGAAGAGTTTCGATTTGATATCCCACTTTATCGCTACCCTAAGGAGTCTCGAAGCAGCTAACAATCTCCTTTCCCTTCCTCCCCCACAACAAACACTCTGTGAGGTGAGTGGGGATGAGAGACTTCAAAGAAGTGTGACTAGCTCAAGGTCACCCAGCAGCTGCATGTGGAGGAGCAGGGACGCAAACCTGATTCACCAGAATACGAGTCCACTGCTCTTAACCACTACACCACACTGGCTCTCCATGCATTAAGCTTATACTAACTTGTTTGTGTGGCAATTGTCACCACGTCAGAAATGACAGCTGCCTCGTCTTTTGGCATCCTTCTTTCATTGCCATTTTGTACCCTCTTATCCTGCAAGTAGCAAAAGAGAAGACCAACAGTATTTAAATATACAGTATTTTTTTAAAAAATAGTAGCATCTGTTCAAATTTTAGATTTGATAATTGCTATGCAAGTCATGACTTAATAATTTCAGGCACAGCTTATTCATGAGAACATTCCAGAGAGACTTCAAACCGTTTGCATATACAACACTGCTCGGAAAAACATTTGAAAAACGTTTGGAAAAGCGTTCTTAAAATGTGAAGAGAGAAAACAATGTACCGGTACTTTTCTCCTCATGCTGTCCCTGACTTAACTAAATTCATTGGGAGGAAGAGAGAGATTAGTTGCTTAATTTGGAAGAGGGGAAATATGTCCATGCTTAACCTTCAGATACAGCCACTCTGGGCCTTTTCCATTCTGGTAAGCAAAGTTTAAAGAGAAAAACAGGGCCTGAAAAAGCCAATAAAGATTTAACAGAAATTCCCCAGAGAGATCAGTGAGCTGTAGAGGCCAGAAAGTGCATGCTGCTACCCAGCTTACTCATGCAGCTATTCAAAAGAGCTATGGAAACATAAAGCCAAACTCCAGGTTTCTCTGTTTTGAATATTTTCCCCACCAGGGATTTAGGAGTATAGCACACCAACTCTGCCAACCCCAGTCTGAGCAATGTTTACAGAAGAGTGTTTGGTGTACTTGGATGCAACAATGCAAAAAAGCTCGCTGGAATGAAGGGGTAGGGAAAAGGATCTGCTTGGTAGGCTGGACCCTGAGGTCCCTGCCACCCCCACTGTGATAGGTGGGTGGGGCTTAATTTAAATTCACCCCCCCCCCTTGTGACAGGAATTGGTTCCACTTGGGAGCAGATCCCAGTGGCACTTGCACCAAAATTTAAGAAGTGTGGAGTGCAACCCCTGCTTGCAGAGGAGCAATTGGAACTGCACACTAATACTACTGGCCTGGGGGCTGGAGGTTCCCCTATGGCTGCTCTAGCGTAAGAGGAATCTGCATCAGTTTCCTTTGGCAGGTCCTCTCTTTAGTACTCATCTATAGGGAAAACTATAACAGAGGCAATACAAAGGGCAGAGGACATACCGTAGATTGTGAAGATGTGAAATTGCTATGGAGAACAACATGTACGAGTCATTAATTTCAGCTCTTCGGTTTGCATTTTCAAGACAGAAAACAAACTATTGTATTGAACATCCCAAATGACATTCTGATGTTAATATCCAAGTACAAAATGTTGGCAAGTAGACTGTTAAGTGGCAAAGGAACAAAATTAGGTTCTCTTATAAATGGACTATCTTAACTTTACAGACCGCCACACCATTTGGTAGTAAATAGCTTATTGTAAAGCTGATAATAAATGGATGACAAAGGCATACCTCATCTTCTTCTGTGATGTTTTGCTTTTGTGCATCGGAAAGACATTCTGAATCACGCCACTGCTTGACAACTTGTGGAGATTGCACAGTGACACGATCTGGAAATAAAACTTGGGAAAGAACAGGAAGGAGAGAGAAACAGGAATGGTGTATAATTCTGAATAAGAATTTGATCCACTGAACTGCTTAATAGAAACTGACAGTAGAAGATGTCAACTGTATTTATTCTTGCAGTCTTTTAAGGATCAGAATTTCAATAGTGTCTTCCCTCAGCCTAACCCTTTTTCAGCTGAAGTAGCCCATGGGGGCGGGGGGGTCAAAGTTACAAAGTCAGCAAAAATTCAAACAGTAACACTCTCTCCAAAGTGCATTAATTATTTCCCCGTGGACACAAAAACTTGCAACTTCAAACCTCAACTCCAGTTCTACACTAAAAAACTGCCCCGAGACACATCAGTAGTGGTGTATGGTAATGTAGGAAAACTGATGATATGTGAGATGACACAAATATCCCACCTTTATCTCCTAAATGTATGGCTTGTTCTACTGCAAAATGGCATCTTCGGGTGGTGGTCCTGTGAACAAATCAGATTACTAGTAAGAGACCACAATATTATGCATAATCAATATACCTGACATACCTAATATACTTTAGGGCTACAGTGATATTTACACAAAGAAAATACTAGTTTCATAAGCTAGCTAGTTCTGTTAAGTAAATGCGCATTAACACCTATGAAAACTGTGACTGAAATGTATTATTCAGCATTTCCCGAGTTGTGTGAAGAATATGTGCCCTTTTGCTTCATAATAAATTGAAATAAATTGAAATAAAATTTTAAGAAAAAGCATACCTGCTAACAGTAAATTCCACATCCATAGGTTCAGAATTATATACCTGTTCGAACTCTGGGTTAAGCTTCAGAGTAACCTCTTCATCATGAATCTGTATTAATAAATAATAATAATAATGATAATAATAGTTTATTATGTATACCCTGCCCATCTGGCTGGGTTTCCCAAGCCACTCTGGCCGGCTTCCAACAGAATATTAAAATACAATAGTCTATTAAACATTAAAAGCTTCCCTAAACAGGGCTGCCTTCAGATGTCTGGTAGTTGTTTTTCTCTTTGACATCTGATGGGAGGGCGTTCCACAGGGCGGGTGCCACTACCGAGAAGGCCCTCTGCCTGGTTCCCTGTAACTTGGCTTCTCGCAGCGAGGGAACTGCCAGAAGGCCCTCGGCACTGGACCTCAGTGTCCGGGCAGAACGATGGGGGTGGAGACGCTCTTTCAGGTATACTGAACCGAGGCCGTTTAGGGCTTTAAAGGTCAGCACCAACACTTTGAATTGTGCTTGGAAATGTACTGGGAGCCAATGTAGGTCTTTCAAGACCGGTGTTATGTGGTCTCGGCAGCCGCTCCCAGTCACCAGTCTAGCTGCCGCATTCTGGATTAGTTGTAGTTTGCGGGTCACCTTCAAAGGTAGCCCCACATAGAGTGCATTGCAGTAGTCCAAGCAAGAGATAACTAGAGCATACACCACTCTGGCGAGACAGTCTGCGGGCAGGTAGGGTCTCAGCCTGCGTACCAGATGGAGCTGATAAACAGCTGCCCTGGACACAGAACTGACCTGCGCCTCCATGGACAGCTGTGAGTCCAAAATGACTCCTAGGCTGTGCACCTGGTCCTTCAGGGGCACAGTTACCCCATTCAGGACTAGGGAGTCCTCCACACCTGCTCGCCTCCTGTCCCCCCAAAACAGTACTTCTGTCGTGTCAGGATTCAACCTGAATCTGTTAGCCACCATCCATCCTCCATCTGACTGGGTCGCCTCAGCCACTCTGGATAGCTTCCAACATATATATAAAAACATAGTAACATTAAAAGCTTCCATATACAGGGCTACCTCCAGATGTCTTCTAAAGGTTATATAGTTACTCATTTCCTTGACATCTGATGGGAGGGTGTTCTATGCCAACAGTAACTTTTAAGCTTCTAAGAAAAATATTTTAACAGAAATTGCAATTACCTGTTGAAATTCAGAGATTTGAAGCACTGAACATATCTAACGTAGATATAAAATAATTCCAAGGAATACCAGTAACAAAGTATCTCTTGCACTTTTGTTTCCTTTCAAAATCTTAGGCTGTCATGCTATAAATGCTTACCTGGGGGTAGGTCCCACTTACTTCTTAGTAAACATGGATAGGGCATCGCTGTTAAAAAAAACAACAGGACAAAAGCCAAATAAAGCAAAAGATATGGGGAGCTTACCTCAGAGACAAATGCAACGTAGTGGACTATGGGCTCTGAATAATCTTGGGTCTTCAATATTACTCTGTCACCTGAATTAGAAGATATAAATCATTTTTTTGTCCTGTACAAATTATAGCAATTAGGTGGCTATCCTGTACATAGGAGACTGAAAGAAAAGATCTATTGCTGAGAATGATCAGCATAGTGCTATTGTGAAATAACACCTTTATGAAAGATTATTAGGATTTGTGATTTTAAAACCCAGCTACAGTATTTGTCAGGACTTTAAGGACACTGCTGTGGAGCTTTATATACCCTACTTATTCTGCTGTTTCTGTATTTTTCTGAAATATTGGAAAATAAATGAAAACAGGCGATACATATCTGAGATCTCTGATGAAAGGAGATGCACTTTAAAATTAAAAAGAGTTTATGTTTATATGTATATTCTCTGTAGGTTTCTGGTTATAAAAGATATAAAAAACACAAGTACTTTACTAGGTCTGAGCCCTGCCAAAAGGTATTGGCAGGACCACTTAATGCTGTTCAGATCAGTGGTCTGCTGACAGAGCAATATTAACACTGTGTTTAAGACAACAGAAAATTCCACACCTCTGCATAAAGAAGGGCGGCCCTCTATAACTCCTGGCACCCGAAGTACCAACAAATTTCCATTCTTTTCCAAGGTGACTCCACACATAGATAATTCTTTGATTTCCATCTCTTCATAGATTTCCTCCAGCCACAACAGAGCAGAAAAGTTTGCTTTATAATTAGCTAGACTCAGGGCCTGAAAAGAAAGAAGCTTTATATCACATCATTTATATATTACAGAACCACGAGAGCCCTCAAATACCAATGGAGGGCTGTGGAGATGTGAACTCAATGTAAGAAAACACTGCTTTTCAGGAAGGCACAACACACATCAATTCATCTGCAAGCACTTGCCAAAGTCTCTTTATTTAGCACATCTATATTCCCTCCCATTCATCATGGAAGTCAAGGCAGTATTTATAGAGAATCCAAGGCAGTCCAACAGCCAAGTACTGACTGGGCACACTGTCCACCAAATGGGGGCAAGCTGGTCATTTAATGCTGGGGTGGGCAGAAAGTCGATCTGATCTACTGTTATATCTCTGGGTGATTTGCAGGGATTTCTGGCTCAATATTGTTTAACAATAGCAACAAACATGCCTCTTCCCAAAAACTCCTCCACTGAAATGAATAAAGTTTGGAGAAACTAAGAACATAATGAAAACACGTATTTATAGGCAATTATAGCCCACCCTTCAGCTGCCTCTGAGCTATATGTGTTATCTATGCTACTGCAATTTCATCCTACCTCTCCAAGACTTGGTTGAAAAATCAGTATGTCCATTTTCTTTTCCACACAACTCCTTAATCTATCTGGAATAGGGTACTGGGGGAGGAAACTTGGTAGTTGTCTCCTTGAGATTCTAAGGTATCAGAAGTTAATAAACAGCAGTTTACCGTCAGGATACAAAATCAATTCTTACATATTAAAAGTTGGTCAGTTAGGATAGGATTTCATTTAGCAAATTAAGAAAACTTGTATCAGCCACAAAATGCATAGGGACTAGAGACTGACTTGACAAAATGTACACTGATGAGCCAGCTGAACTGCTAGATTTTAAATTTCAAACATTTTAGATTAGTTGGTTCCCGTAGACCAGGCATAGGCAACCTTCGGCTCTCCAGATGTTTTGGACTACAACTCCCATGATCCCTAGCTAACAGGACCAGTGGTCAGGGATGATGGGAATTGTAGTCCAAAACATCTGGAGAGCCGAAGGTTGCCTATGCTTGCCGTAGACCTTATCAGTAAACATGCAACATCCATGTTAAAGAGCTACCTTGGTCATCCCATTACCACAAGGACTTCCACTAGCCCAATGTGACTTCCCCTTCATATTCCAACCACCATCATTTGCTCTGGAAGGCACATGGCCCTTCGAAGATTGAACATAATATGTCAGAGCAAATACATTTAAATATTGGGAAATCTGTTGCTAATACAGATCTGTATCATGTCCAGTGTTGTTTATATGGATTTGCAACATGTCTGGTTGTTCTTTTCTAAAATTCAACTTAAGTGGGAACAACAGTTGATTGAGAAACTGCTTCTCTTCCCATCGGGAAGGATGGAAGATTAAAGAACTCAAGAGTGCTAAAATGGATAAAACTGACAGATGTAGTTTCCTGAAGAAATGGACAGCTAGAACAAACACCCTAAGTAGCATCCTTTTATTGTATTTTAGAATAAAGATTAGGTCACAGGAATATTAAAAATCCCATTGTATTTATCTAATCAATTGTCTGTCATTAAAATTTCTTTTTATGGAGATTGAAGATTTGTTGCTGTCCACTCCCAGCCACATTTCAAGGTGCTGGTTTTATCTTGAAAACCGTAAATGAACTGGCCCACAAAAGTAAAGGACATTATCTCCTCTACTACAAGCTCCAGCCTCAATTTTCTGTTTGCCAAGCTAAGCTAATGGCCACAAGGAACAGGGATCTCTCAAGTAATGAAGTCAACGAGACTTTAAGATTTTATGTATATACTTCAGGATGCTACCTCTGCACGTGCTGCTTGCCAACCCCCATTAACCCCTTCACACTTGCTTCAACCCCCATCCCCTACAGCCCCCCTCCTCCTCCAGCTCAACCCAATTCCAAGAACCCCATTGCTGCCACTCACAGTGGGAAAGGAAGAGAGTGTCTTTTCCCCCTTTGCCCTATGCTGCTAAAAGAAGAAAGTGTGTATTCTGAAATGTATGCTTCCTTTTGACTGCAGTGGACTAAGGGGTGGAGAAAATGATGGGGAGTGTGTGAAGGCTTTCCTGAGTATCTAGTTAACCATTGGAATGGCTCAGTCAGTAGAGCATGAGGATCTTAATCTCAGAGTCGTGGGTTCGAGGCCCACTTTGGGCAAAAAGATCCCTGCATTGCAAGGGGTTGGACTAGATGACCCTCAGGGTCCTTTCCAGCTCTACAATTCTATGGTTCCTGCTAGCCAGCTCACTCAGCTGGACCACCTGCCCATGTGTCTGTGTGTCTGAGGGCTGCCCGCTTGCCTTGGTGTTGTGAATACATGCATGAGGCAGCAGTGATGACGACAATGTAGGGAACATGGAAAAGTCTCCCTTGCTCTGCTGGCGTGCTCAGTTTGCCCCATTAATGTCATACTGTAGTTCACATGGCTGCCAGTACAACTTTAAATTACAGAATTATTATACAACAATAACCCCACCCAATTATTATTATTATTCAATTTAAAAAATCTAAAGGCTTGTTTAAAGCAGATTATCATGGTGTACTTGGCAGTACCTTTTCAATTCTGGTAAAATTATTGTTGCCCTGTCGTTATGAGAGTCCGAGGTGATTTGACGTTTTCGTTGGGAAAAAGGCTGGGTGGCAGCTATTAACAACTCCTCTTCTGTTTCTATAGTTGCTTCAACGTAGCGACCGATAACACAGTCAGAAAAGCAGAGCAACAAGAGGTCTTTGCAGCGACCAGGGTTCCTTTAAAGGCACAAAAGCAAGGCAAAACTTTCATTAAAAAAACCTAAATGAGACAAAGCCTATGGAAAAGTTGTCTTTTACTCTGTGCCACACATGCAAACAAGAGAACCAAACGAAGAGTATCTGAGCAGTTTTCTGCTTCTTTGGTGGACAGCAGACCTTGGGGTTGGAAGGTGAACACAGGAGTGAAAGATGAAAATGGTGTGTACAGAGATGTATGGGGCAAAGCTGAGAATGAGACAGTCAACTTTTCATTCTTGATTGCAAACTGTTGTACCTGGAAGGTGCAAAATTAGGGCTAGTCATCATCAGACATGACAGTGAAACAGGTTCCAGTGACTGAAACAGAAAGCACTCTCTCTTTCTCTCTCAATGAACTTAGCCGAGTGTATAAGAAAACGCAAATAACAGCTGTCCTGGAGGATACCTGTCCCTATTGCAAGCCACAAGCGCAACTTAATATCTTTTATTATCTGCTACTCCTCTGATCATTTTTCCAGCCTATTTTGCTCTTATTCTCATTGAGTTCCTATACTCATCACCCTCTTTGCTTTGCCATAACCTATGAATTCAGAGAGCCATGCCCAATGTCTCTGGCTACTTTAAATCAGAACCTTTGATTACAAATTCTTTCAAACATCACCTTAATGGATCAAACTGGTTGAACAGTAAAACATTTCATGCAAAGACAGATTCCCTTGCATATAAGCTAGGACTGATTCAAATGTTGTTCTGAATAATTGGTGCATAGTCCAGAGAGCTAGAATTCCCTCTTGGGCGACAGCTACTTCCCTGATGAGATCAACTGCTAATTAGGCAATTCCTTTCCACACTGCAGGCAACCTTCACTGCTGCTAGCCAAACTTCTGGTGAGGGGGAGGAATATGAAAGCATAAATGTTGAATATATTATCTGTTCTTAAGACAACCAGATCTTCTGAAGTCAAAAGCAGGTATTTAGCTACACCAAAGCTGAGTCATACCTAGGGATTTGCATTACTAAAACTGCACACTGGACTGCAATTCCTTCTGACTATCAGTTAGCTTTCTGGCCACCAATGCCAAAGCCCATAATTTACTGTTGTTTTGTAACATTTTAAAACAGCAAGATAAAGAACACATACTTACTTTGCAGTGCATGTAACTACTATAGAAATCTTTTTCCCAGAAGGCAGAGAGAAACCCTTGATGGGTTCAGGTGTTTTTTCTTCTCCAGTTTCTTTTTGCTCTTTTTCTCGTTCCTCAGGTTGTCTGCTAGCAGAGTTGTCATAGTCTCCAATATTGTTTTGATCCACAGGCTGAACTTCTATGGAAGTAAATAAATTACACTATTCTAATTGCACAGAATATAACATGCAGAGGCTTCTTTATAGACAAAAGAGGAATTAGGCATGTATGTCTGACTTTTTTCTTGTATTTACCTGATGGAGTCCCTTTACAGACAACAGTTGATGCTAGGGGTGCTGTAGAACTCTTCTGACATGTTCCTGGCACTTGAAGACAAAATTGCTTCTCTTTATCCCAGCCACCTAATTTGCAGCTAATTAAAGAATGTGCTGCTTTCCCTTTATTCCTAAAAAGGGGGCAAACACACATGTAAACCTTACTGTTTATATGTCAATAGAAATTCATTACATTACCATTTTTTATTATTATAATTGTTAGATTTACATTCCACACCTTCCTCCGTGGGGGCCCAGGGCAGCAAGATGATACACACGCCTACCCTGCTGAAACTGTAATTTGACAGTAGCAAGCAGATGCTCTGACAAACATGTCTGTGTCCCAAGGCACAAGGGGTTGCATCCAATACTGCCCTTATGCAAATGGAAAAAGGCCTTTCAGTTGCAGTAAAATTAGTTTTTCACATAAAAGCTTCATGCATCTAATGAAGCAGCTATTTACAAAAGGAATGTTACCAGTTTTACTGACCCTCCCACTTCCAAACTCCTGGCTGAATGGACTCTAAAAGCCCAAATGCAAAGGTAACTATGAGGGAAAAAATGCATCATGGTTTCAGCAGAATAAATGCTTTTAAAAGGAAAAATCTAGGGAAGAAGAAGTTACAACTTACTCTATCCATACTTCGATGCTTTTATTCATTCCTAATTTTAGTGTTCCAAAGTTTATCATTTTTGATACCTCTAGGCCTTCTTTGTCTTTCATTAGTTTTTCATATGATTCATCCAAATTGGTTGCATTGGTTAGAGATGACCTGTAAGATTTCAAAATCAGAAACCATGCTGCAAAAGTATGCATATACAATTATGTAACAAAGCCCAATCTGATTAATTTCAACCATGTGTCTAAAGCTAACACACATCTACATTTTTCTTTTCTCAAGTTAGAAAGTTAAAACTGACAGAACTTTCATAAAATGCTAAAACCAGAATGTGTTGTTTTTTTTTAAACCACTCTTCTCCTCAAGATATATGTAACGGATCTGCCCTTAGGCAGGATATTGTCAGGAGCCCCAGTGATTAGGAGTTAACATACACTCTATGTGACTGACAGCTCGCTCGCAGGAGGCGGGACTTTTCACCCTTTAAAAGGAGGGAACGGCAGTTGGTCAGGAGGGAGAAAGAGGGAGTGAGTGGTGACTGAGGGAGAGAGGGTTAGAGACCAGGATAGTGGTGGGTAGGTTAGGCTAGGTCGAAGGTTTAGTATGTTATACTGAATAGAAAACCTTTTATGCCGTTTAAACATTTGATTCTCTGAAACCGTTATGCTCTAAAAAGTAAATAAAGACTAGTTTTGTTGCTATAAGTCAGCCGTCAATTTTTGGGTCCAGCGGGTTATAAACTGCTCATGAAGAGGTGAACCCAGGGAAGAGTCCAAACTGTCCTGCGGGGTGTCTTAGGGGTTTCACTCAGGAGGGGCTGGCGGGCTGTAATATTGTGTATGCCACTGAGTTGCTAAAAGGGTTTAGCAGACTGATACAGTGAGGGATCTAGAGAGAGAGACCCTGAGGCTGTAGGCAAAAAGGTGTTTAACCCCTGAAGCCCAGAGCAAGGATTATAAACGGCCGCGGCAGCTGGACAAAGAAACTCCAGTTACTAAGATACTCCTATTTTATAACTACAAAGGGAGTGAACTTCGTTGACGGACCTCCGAGGGACAGGTGGGGTGGCTAATTAGTCTGACCCGGAACACCTGAGCAAATAAAAATAAATAAACTTAGTAACAGGGGAGGGGAGTGTGAAAGGGAGGTTCGTTGCAATATACATGGAGAATTATGGATGCAATTTTAATACTTCTGGCTTCACTTCAAAGTAGATTTTTAAAAAGTGAACTCTACGCAGTCGTGGACTGAGGGAAGAAGTTTTTTATTACCAGTTATTTTCTGTGGGAGCCATACAAAGTGCTCTCCAGATATAACATGATTGGTTACTCTCCACAACCACCACATTGACCAGGTCATGTCTACGAGGAAAATAACCATCAGGAAGTTTCAGGAAATCCAGGGTGAAAAAGATACTGTCGTCAACTACACCAGTTCTTCCACACACACTGGAAACACGAACCTGTAAAACATGTAGTTATCTTTAGATGCAATAAAATCAATGTAAGCATACATAGCCCATTTGAGGTTACTGAGTGGGCACTGTACTTCAAGCCATCCAATTACAGTGGTACCTTGGATCTCGAACGTAATCTGTTCTGGAAGACCATTCCACTTCCAAAATGTTTGAGTTCCAAGCTGCGGGTTCCGGTTGGCCAACAGCTAAGTTTTTGCACAGCAAAAGCCGCGTCGGACACCCATGTTCTGAGGAACGTTTGAAAACCAGAGCACTTACTTCCGAGTTGTCAGCGTTCAGGAGCTGAAACGTTCAAGAACGGAGCTGTTCGAGTTCCGAGGTACCATTGTACTCTTTAAAAACTGGCAAATAATATATTAAACCTTAAACTGTATGTTGTATTGTACTCTAATGATCTCAGAGGCTCCCTTGTTAAGGAGACATATCGGCACCTCTGAAGGTGGAAGAGACCCTGGGCCAGAAACTCAAAAAGTCAGCTCTGCTCTGCCTCTTCTCCTCTGTCAGTCCATCCATCTGCCTTCCTGCCTCCTACTACTCGCTGCGTTCTCTTCTGCCTCCTTCCTGCAACTCTCGCCTACTCTCTCCATCTTTCTTCCCTCTGAGCCCTGCTGAGCACTCTTCTCACACTTCTAATAGTACTGCCAGCTGACTGGGGATGGGAACCCTGCAGGGATGCTGCAACAGCTCATGCCAGCAACTGGATTCCTCTGCTGAGGTGCCCAGAAGAGCAGCCTGGGGAGCACGCAGATGGGCTCCACAGTGGAGAGGTGTGATTTTGCCCCCCCACCCCAGTACGCCCCTCAATGTTCTTAACTGCCAAATATCCTAAGTTGTCTTCTATGAGCTTGGAGCACTACATTCAAAGTGAATGATCATTCCACATCACCTGTGAAGTGATAATCAATAAGTAGATTTTTAAAAATTGCCAGTGAACATTACATAGTAATACAGCTCCATTCAGGTGTTAATATTTGGTTGCCTCTATGCACGTCTCGGGACACTCCCAATGTCACTGTATAAGTAACATTCAGACAAAGTTTGGAAATCCATTTGATGGACACAAGCTAACTCTCACTGTTTTTTTAATATATACAGTGGTGCCTCGCAAGACGAAATTAATTCGTTCCGCGAGTCGTTTCGTATTGCGAAAAATTCGTCTTGCAAAGCATGGTTTCCCATAGGAATGCATTTTAATTTAATTCCCATAGGAATGCATTGAAATTTTCGTCTTGCGAAGCACGACCATAGAAAAATTCGTCTTGCGAGTCACCTAAAAATCGCAAAACCCTTTCGTCTAGCGAGTTTTTCGTTGTGCGAGGCATTCGTCTTGCGAGGTACCACTGTGTGTGTATATATATATATACATATACACAGGACAAGCTTCAAGTCAAAAGGTATACCTAAACTACAATCTTGAAACTTTACAGTGGTTTACCTGTCATGGCTTTCTATAATACTTCACAACTGTACTCTTGTGAAGGGTTGAAGACTCCTTTACAGATCCCACAGAACTAAAATTGTCAGGGATCCTGATGATAGAGGGAAGCCACTAATAGTTAAACTACTTGAAGTCCAAAATGTGGTTTTCAGAGCTGAGTCCCAAATTAGGAGATTTTAATACAATGAACATGCTTCATATATAAACAGGGTGGCTTCACATGCAAGGACAGTTCCTGCTATATAGTTACCCATCCTTCCTCCTTTTACATTATAGTATTTGATAAAATATTTTTAAGAAATCCCAAAATTAAACCGTTCAATAGACATACCTTGTCAATTCTCTTATACCTCAAGGGCTTTACAGAAACTGCTTCACTGGTCCAGGTCGTTGGGTTAATGAAATATTCTACTTGCACCCAATCTCCTTTACAAGGGTCAAAACCTTAACAATAACATTACAAGAAAATGGAAACAGTTTGAACAAGGCTAAGTCACTTTAAGAAGAGTTAAAAGTGCTGGAGCACTAAAAGGCAAATATACCTAGCTACTAAACAAAAAATTGGATTCATTGAAGCAATGAGCAGAAGGGTAGCCATATTAGCCCGTTGCAGAAAAAACCAGGAATTTTCTGGCACCTTAAAGACTAATGAATTTATTATGATATAAGCTTTTGAGGACTTTAACCCACAAAAGCTTATGCTGTAATAAATTCATTAGTTTTCAAGGCGTCACAAGACTATTTGCTGCACTGTTTTATTCTTCGAAATATCAGAGGTCAAACAAAGTTTCAAAACGGAAAAAGGGAAGGTACTCCAAACTTCAAGAGTCCTTTCAACTTTTGAACAGATCTAAGATTACACGGCTTATTCAACAATAAAGACCTTACTCTCAAGAGCAAACGCATCTCTGAAATGTAACTGAGATGATAAAGATGATTACAGATTCACATATACAAAATACCATTTTCTAAACCAGTTTACATTCTTAGAAACTCTTTTGTCAACTCATCTAAAGCAATTTTCAAAGAAAGAAACCCTCTGCAACTTAAAATCACAACTTTGTGTTTATCACAATTATCAAGGTAGACTTAACAGTTACCTTCACAAACATCATTCATGGAAAAGGAGGTTGTCTGATTAACGCTGCCACCAATTGCAGTCAGAGAAGTAATACTGCCAATGAGTGTTTTGGTGTCCTGGTCCCCTTCAAAAGGACATTTGCTGTCATCTTCCCATTTATCAGATACCTTTTCTACCTGTATAACAAATCAAAATTACCTATGGGAGGCATCCTAGCAGAACATTCAAATGTGATTTGAGACCTAAGGTTGAGGTTCATCTGCTGAGTGCCCCCTCCCCAAATGCTGCACAACTTCTTCAAACATGTACACAGCTGACAACCTTTCACCAATACAAATATTTATGGACTGAACCTGGAAGTGTGCTCAGTACAAATAAAGGGGCCAAAAGCCAGCTTCCCCTACAGGTGGGCAACCAGGATCAGCCTTATATTAGAGAGCTTACCAGTATTTGGGCCATGAACAGTGCACCAAAAGAGAGCCATGAGTATCCAATTCACTGAGCTGCAGACATTGGAGAGGATGGAAATGCAGGTAGCTGCTCACAGATCTTGGCTTTGAAAGCAGGAGCACAGTTTCAGAAAGGAGTGTTTTGGTATCATTTAATTAATTCACTCCTAAGTTCTGCTGAACCTACCATTAGAGCATACACTCAGATTGTAAGAGCTCATACATTCCTTGGCCCAACAAGCAATCAGGTGTGCTACTCAGGCCCATTTAATCAAGCCAGCTTGGTAAGAGAACTAGATGAGAGGGTGCACACTGTTGGGGGGGGGGGGAAACTGAACCAGAAGAAGGTATATGCTTTCTAAGACTTTCCAAAGTTTATCAATGACCACTGGAAATTGCTTGTGAATGCGCCTTATATTTTTCTTTATATACGTATCAGCCACCTGAACAAAGTGAGATAATTCGATACTGTGAAGACTACAAAAGCATGTACCGGTCTTAGGAAGCTTCTTAATATGTACTCTGCTGGTTGGGTTAACTGCTCAATACTAGCAGATTACCTTCCATCTTGGGCTGTTACTGAACTACTGCCAATTAGGGAAGTTGGTGAATTCTGACAAAAACGAAGATGAATGGAAATTGCCAATGTTCCCTTATTTGTCCCCTCTCTGGAACAGAAATCAATCCAGCAGATATGATTGGTACTCAGCGCTGTTATTATTTTCAGTCTGCAAATGGCATATAAGTGATTTTATCCCCCTCACCTCCTTGCATTTTCTTTGTACTGAAATGGTGGAATAATGTAATGACAATGTAATGAATTGCTGTATGTAAATTATGTAATTTTCCCATAGCAGACAGCGAGACAAATATTAACTAGAGCAGAATCAAAACACTGCTGCATGTATGTATTAGGTTTCTCTTCAGTTTAAATTCATACTTGTTAGCTTTCTCCGGTTTGAGTTCACTTTGATTTTCAGCTCTCAACAGAATTGATCTGTCTCTCTCTGGAACAATCTGCTGGCAACTTCCTGCAAATTTAATGGAAAATAACCTTTCCTATTTGCAGGATGGGAAGAAGTGCTGCTTCTTTGCAGTATCTTTCCATATGCATCATTGTTTAGTTTTTTTTCTACAAATCCCTGGAAATGATTACTGTACATTTTTGGAGAGGTACTTGCATTTAACATTTAGTTTTTCATTCCACATTCTCTTCTCTCTTGATGTTGTATTTTGTCTACTGCCAACCTTGCTGATTCTAGAGGAGGCTGTAGCCAACTACTGGAACTTCAGCCAGTGGGACAACTCTGCCACCTACTGGGTCCTGTAGGTATTCCTCCATCTGGAATACCAGCGTTGTACTTTATATGCTTTTTCACATGCAAATACATCCTGTAAAAATTGAATGTTAGGAGCCTAGCTACACTACAAACACACAAACTGTTTCTAGAGCAGGTGAACAAAGACATTGTTCTTATAAAGGAGACATCCTATTTCATGGGTAGCGGAACGTAACAGTGACTGCCTTCTGAAGACCACTGGCAAATTATTATCTTTTCTGTATAAACTGAGACAGCTCACTACCAGTTAATAAATGTATATGGACCAAACTACATGCTATGAAATAATAAATCTATCTAAACTAAATCAGGTTGGCTCCTTGTTCTTTAGCTCAGTAATACTCAAATCCATTTATGGAAGTATAATAAAATGCTGGATTTCAGAGCAGATTGGTTTAATTTAGCAAGAAAAATGTGTCTAAATGTTTTCCACTGAAATATCTTGTTTACTCTTCACAGTAAGGGCTTGTCCACACGTCCGCTTGTTCTGTACCTAGAAAACAGAGACCCGATTGGTTTTCCCCCTTTGTCCCCACCCCACCCCGTTTTCCTCAGGAAAACCTGCTGTTTACTGCTGAGTTGGAACAAACACCAATCCACTGAAAAAATAATTGGCATTTGTTCCGATTCAACAGTAAGCAGCAGGTTTCCCCGGTGAGGGGGAAGTGGCGGGACAAGTGGAAGTGTCGACAAAAGCCCTAAATTGGTAGATGAAGAGTCTATATACTTTCAAGAGTCTGAAGTGACTTTGGCTTTCTTGCCAAATTGGCATATGTAGGAAAGTCTCTCACTTTGATCAACTGAGATCAGTTACCGGTATATAAAAATTGAAGTTTATTTTACAGTTAACATAATCACATGACCGATTTCTATAGCTATTTGAATCTCACCCTGATTGCCCTTAATCCATGAGAGATTTTATCTTCTTCAACAAGAGCTACAACCTGCTGTCCAACTTGCAGTGGAATGTTGCTCATCACAGCTTCACTGGTGAAACAGATCAAATCATCTATCAAGCCGTAGTCTAGGCAGAATCTTGTCACTACACCATATACAGTTTTTATCTCACTGCCATCTAAAAAGAAGATAAAATATATTTAAGTTGTCTCAAAAAATAATTTGCTGTATTTGCTACAGCATTGGGAAATTATTATTCTTGCATCCTGCCACCTTTAACAGAACATCTGTAAAGATTTCTATAAATGAAGATGGTTAGCAAAATAAATGTTATTTATTCATGTTTCCCCTCCCCTCTTATGATTAGATTTTTAAGCAGCATAGAAACAAAGTGGTTTTTATGACTAGCCTATTGGAGCAAATGAAGCCGATACTTGCCTTTTCTTTCCTTTCCTCACAAGCTCAGAGTAAAAAAAAGGTAAAGGTAAAGGACCCCTGGACGGTTAAGTCCAGTCAAAGGCGACTATGGGGTGCAGTGCTCATCTTGCTTGACTGAGGGAGCCGGTTCAGTGGTTTAGACCATAGCGCCACTGATCCTTTTGGGCTTGCTGATCATATAGAGCAACAGGAGCTTACCACTGCCACAGTGATTTGAATAAGCCTTCCGATTGGCAAACCCAAGAGGCTCAGTGGTTTAGACCACAGTGCTACTCTGCCTCTTGGGCTTGCCAATCGGAAGGTCGGTGGCTTGAATCCATATGACAGTGGTGAGCTCCTGTTGCTCTGTCCCAGCTTCTGCTAACATAGCAGTTTGAAAGCATCCCAGCGCAAGTAGATAAATAGGTACCGCTGCAGCAAGGTAAACGCCATTTCCCTGCGTACTGGCTCTCATCACGGTCCTCTGTGTGTCAGTAGTGATTTAGTTACAGGTGGGTAGCCATGTTGGTCCGCCATAGTCAAAACAAAACAAAAAATTCTTTCCAGTAGCACCTTAGAGACCAACTAAGTTTGTTCTTGGTATGAGCTTTCGTGTGCATGCACACGAAAGCTCATACCAAGAACAAATTTAGTTGGTCTCTAAGGTGCTACTGGAAAGAATTTTTTGTTTTGTAGTGATTTAGTTATGCTGGCCACATGACCTGGAAAGCTGTCTGTGGGCAAACACTGGCTCCCTTGACCTGAAAAGCGAGATGAGTGCCGCACCCCATAGTCGCCTTTGACTGGACTTAACCATCCAGGGGTCCTTTACCTTTACAACCTAAGAGTAATGAGTTATTGTCTGGGTTATGTCACACCATATTTTTACCAAAACATCCAAACTGACAAAGCTATGATTTGCACTTGAGCAAGGGAAGGAAGGAAGTTAACACGCAAGCCCAAAGCTCCTTCCAGGCTTATTCCTGTGTTGCCAAACCATAATTTGGCATTTTGGCCATATGTAGAGAAAACGTAATTATCTTAATTCTTCTCCTCCCCCTAAATCAACTTGAGCACTGATACATTCTCATGTTGACAGCCATTTCTATGCATGCTTGGCGAGTACATGTGTGAGATTGAGATAACACTGCCAATCTCACTAGACAAAGTAGTATCTAGCAACAACTACAAAGGCCCACAATTTAGAAGAGTGCCACGAACTATAGAAACTACAGTGGTACCCCGCTAGACGAATGCCTCGCAAGACGAAAAACTCGCTAGACGAAGGCATTCGTCTAGCGGAAGGCTGCCCCGCAAGACGAAAAAGTCTATGGGGCTGCCTCGCAAGACGAAAAATTTTCGTCTTTTTTTTTTCCGTTTTGCGGAGCGCGGCTGTCATTGCCGCTCCGCAAGACGAAAAACCCGCTAGACGAAAATTTTCGCAGAACGAATTATTTTCGTCTAGCGGGGCACCACTGTAAGTAAGACTGATGAGCATGGAAGACAATTCCCAGTGAATATGCATGAGGATATTTCTTAAACCCTTTTGTAAAGTGAAAAGGCTGGCTTCAAAATTGAGCACACACCTTTCAAAAACACATCATAATTTATATGACAAAAATTATGTGTTTACGTATCCTTGTATTTAAGCAGTGATAGGCAATAAGGAATTGCATGCAAGCAAGTACATGGACTTCTATATATGAGAATGAGTGGAGAAGGAGCAGAGCTCTCCATTCCTCCAGAAGTTCCCAGCAGGCTAACCAGGCTTTTTTTGGGGGGGGGGAAGGCTAGTAACATTAATGGGCTTATTTACAAGGCTGGTTTATGAAAAGCTATTCACTTTTTGAACAAGTGATGTTTACATGGACTCTAGCTGTAGTCACTTGAAATGTCAGCATTCGTGTGGGGTGTGTATGTAGTAATATTCACAGAACTATACTTCTTAGAAATTCACTGATTACTAACAGTAAACATCATGCGACAAATAGAACACACACAAAAGTTGAACACAAATTAGGCAACAAGTAGGAATCGTTCCCAGAAAATGTAGAAATGAAGAAGCCTAGAATGTTAGTTGATTTCTTAGAAAGGCTGTTTTGTAGCCAAGAGGAGCAAATTCTTAAAGGAATCTATTCCAGATTTCCTAGTACAGGCTTTGTTGTTGTTCATTTATTTTCAACAAGACTCTAAGAATACAAGAGCAAAATTTATCAGCCCACAGCCAAAGTCAATCATGACAGAAATTATAGTCCAATACAGCTGGAGTTCACCAGTTTGGGAAAGACTATATAGTGAAGATGTGTGTTTGTATGTGTGTGTGGAATAGTCACACAGGACATGATCTCAAACGTAAAACCCTTATATGTTAAAAAGCCTTGGAGGGCCACATATTTCTTTAAGAGGGGAAATCCCAATGTTATTAGTGCCAATTATCTGCTCTAAAGGGGAAAAAAACAGCCATGCAAAATTCTACGACCAATACATGAAAAAGTCCTATTAAAATCACAGAACTGGGACCCCAAGGATCATCTAGTAACCCTCTGCAATGCAGAAATATGCAGCTGCTGTCTCATATGGGGATCAAATCTGCAACCTTGGTGTAATCAGCACCTTGCTCTAGCCTGAAAGACAGACCTGAGTACAACAGCACTCTTCTCCCTTAAATAGCCCAACATTCATCTTCTGATACACAACTAGGGATGGATGATGGATCTGCCAATTTAAGACATTAGTCTTAAATGGTCAGCTACTCCCTATTTAATTTAGACTGCAATCATGTGCATTTATCAAAAAACAAGGCCCAAGTTTTAGCGAAGCAGGATGTTATCCGACAACCGTTAGAGACATACACTTCTTCATATTGATGATAGGCATACATAGTGGGAACGTACTGAAATCAAGCGTTTCTGGAAAGAGGTGGTGTCAATAAGGAGAACCAAAATTGCAACAATTCCTCTTGCCCCACATTTAAAAGATTTAGTTCCAATTCCTCCCACCCCTTAGGACTGATGACTACTCCTGGAACTACTATGAAATTGTAAATGAGTAATTAAATGCTAAATGGGGAAAGGAGTACGACAAGGCTGTATATTGTCTCCCTGCTTATTTAACTTATATATGCAGAATTCATCATGAGAAAGGCTGGACTGGATGAATCCCAAGACGGAATTAAGATTGCCGGAAGAAATACCAACAACCTCAGATATGCTGATGACAACCTTGATGGCAGAAAGTGAGGAGGAATTAAAGAACCTTTTAATGAGGGTGAAAGAGGAGAGCGCAAAATATGGTCTGAAGCTCAACATCAAAAAAACTAAGATCATGGCCACTGGTCCCATCACCTCTTGGCAAATAGAAGGGGAAGAAATGAAGGCAGTGATAGATTTTACTTTCTTGGGTTCCATGATCACAGCAGATGGTGACAGCAGTCACGAAATTAGAAGACGCCTGCTTCTTAGAAGAAAAGCAATGACAAACCTAGACAGCATCTTAAAAAGCAGAGACATCACCTTGCCGACAAAGGTCCGTATAGTTAAAGCTATGGTTTTCTCATTAGTGATGTATGGAAGTGAGAGCTGGAACATAAAGAAGGCTGATGGGTGAAGAATTGATGCTTTTGAATTATGGTGCTGGATGAGACTTTTGAGAGTCCCATGGACTGCAAGAAGATCAAACCTATCCATTCTTAAGGAAATCAGGCCTGAGTGCTCACTGGAAGGACAGATCCTGAAGCTGAGGCTCCAATACTTTGGCCACCTCATGAGAAGAGAAGTCTCCCTGGAAAAGACCCTGATGTTGGGAAAGGAGGGCACAAGGAGAACGGGATGACAGAGGACAAGATGGTTGGACAGTGTTCTCGAAGCTACCAACATGAGTCTGACCAAACTGCGGGAGGCAGTGGAAGGCAGGAGTGCCTGGCATGCTCTGGTCCATGGGGTCATGAAGAGTTGGACATGACTAAACAACCAACAACAAATGTATTTAAAGGGACGCGGGTGGCGCTGTGGTCTAAACCACAGAGCCTAGGGCTTGCCGATCAGAAGGTCGGCGGTTCAAATCCTTGTGACAGGGTGAGCTCCAGTTGCTCAGTCCTAGCTCCTGCCAACCTAGCAGCTCGAAAGCACACCAAAAAGTGCAAGCAGATAAATAGGTACCGCTCCGGTGGGAAGGTAAATGGCATTTCCATGTGCTGCTCTGGTTCACCAGAAGCGGCTTAGTCATGCTGGTCACATGACCTGGAAGCTGTCTGCAGACAAATGCCGGCTCCCTCGGCCAGTAAAGCAAGATGAGCACCGCAACCCCAGAGTCATCTGCCACTGGACTTACCGGTCAGGGGTCCCTTTACCTTCTTCTTCTTTGGCAACTCATAGCCAAGTAAGACTGTCTTCCATAAACATGGTTTTAACAATGAGTCTGTACGTGACTGTGGAGGCTAATTCTTTATCCACACGTCCTTTCACAGTGGGGAAATTGGTTTCCAGGCGGGAGTTGATTTGGAAGACGCCTGTGTGTGAATTTGTTTTATGTGTGTAGATCAGTGCACGCTGACCAACGCAAAGTCTTCGCAGTAGGGCTCTGTTCCAATGGCATGAAGTAGACACGACAAACGGGTAGATTCCTATCTGCTGCAGCCTTCACAGCCATTGTAACATACTGCTTGTTATCATCCACCTGTTCTGCCGTTGAGGACTTCTTGGATCATTCTTTGTCTAGCTCCTTCCCTTTGACCTTACCGCCTTGGGTGACCCTGCTGGGAGTACCAGATTCCTGACGGCTTCGCTCACAAGAGTCATAGGAACATGCAAGCCCACTCACCACGACAAGGTGATGATCCAGCAAGTTGGTTTACCTTTACCTAATGTATTTAGAACTAGTCAGTGGGAAATAAATGTATAGCATACCAAATGCAATAAAAATGTAAGTAAAATAAATAAATATATGACGGGTGGCCAACTTGGTTTCTGCCAATAGCTGTGGACTACAACCAGGGCCCACCCAAAACATTTTGGCACCTGAAATGAAGGACGAAGGGGCGAGTGAAAAATCTCCATCAGCAACAAGGGTGGAGATGGGGAAATAAAGCTCTACATCAGGATCTTTGTGTGTGTGTGTGTGAGAGAGAGAGAGAGAGAGAGATACCTTGCTCTGTGCACTTGTAGTTATATAAAAATAATAATGAGGCAGCTAATGCCAAGAAAGGCATCAGTGAAGTGTGGCAGATGAAAATGATGGACTTTGCAGAACTGGCGAAGCTGATGGGAAAAATCTGAAACCAGCACCATCAAGTATTCCAAAATACTTTCTGGAAACCCAGCCAGATGGGCGGGGTATAAATAACAAATAATAAAAGACTGGAGTAAATTTACACAATATTTGAAAGATCATTGTAAGCAATTAACAACATTAGTAGGGTTATCTGAAGACTTGTAATGAGATTTTTTTTTTTACCTTTCTACATTTATTTAAACTTTGAGGTATTTTGTGATGAGTTTTATTAGAATTTGAAAATATATAAAATGCTGTGATATAAAGGTTAATTTTGAAAGCCAAGAGGTGGGAGGGAAGGAAGCAGATAGGCTCTAAAGAGGTAAAGTGGATAATAATGATGTGATTAAATAGGCTATGGGAAATATTATTATTATTATTATTATTAAGCAAGGCATAAGCGAGGGCCTGAGCTTTTTGTGTGTTTAAGGCTCCAGTCCTATGCTCGCTGTCCTGGGAGTAAGAACCACGGAACTCAACCGGGCTTACTTCCGAGTAGACACGCGTAGGATGACCCTGGAGGAAGGAACCCAAGGAAGGGAACAAAGCTGAGCTCGAAGGGAGGGAATGAGGGGGGAAAGTCAGTCAGCTTCTTCTACCTCCTGCTGCCCGGCGCCTGCCTCCTTCCATCTCCTCGTCAGCCCTTCGCCAGAAAAAAGAGACGACTTTGGAAAACAGGTGGTACATCTTCTCTTGCGCTGCCCGCTGGCCTTCCCGCGCTTTTCCGCCTCCGCCCAACAACACGAAGCGCTGGAAACCGAAGGGGCGTTCGAGAGGGAGGCGGACTGCGCATGCTCGGACCCGCTCTTATAAAGCCACGCGCTTGCGCCGGGTAGGAAGAACGCGCGCCGGCGCAAGCGCAGTAGCGACGCTCGATTTCGTTTTCCAGCTCGCGCTTGGACGTTGCTGAATGGTTGACGGGGGCAGGTCTTTTTTGTTGTTTGTTGTCAAGCCTTTCCGGTCGTGAGGTTGGGCTCTACGTTTCCTCACCAGCACGTACCTGTGTGCTGTATTGTTAACATCAGGAGTGCCAACTTGAATAAAATATTGGGGGTTTTTTTTGGGGGGGGGGCGTGGGAAAGCCGCGCCCCGCATAATCGATCACATGCCACGGTCTTTGAATGGCATTGTCTCAACTTTGGGGGGTCCTGGCCACCTCAAATATTTTATTGGGTGGTTGAGGTCCCCTCAGGCCCTAGGAGTTGGCTATTATTATTATTATTAGTAGTAGTAGTAGTAGTAATATACTGGCCTATACCTGGAAGTAGCTACATAAATTCAGAAAGACTAACCAACCTTTTAATAAAAAAAAGTAAGATAATATTGTGGGATGTTTACAAACATTTCACATTTTAGCCTGAAGTTGATTTTTAAGCCTGTTACAAGTTGACTAAAATTCAGAAACTGTTTAGCTCATTAGTGTCATAACATAACACAGGCAGATAAATTAATTTTTGGACTCCCAAACGTATTTTGTACTTGATGAAGTATTCATTATCTTCAAAGTAATTGTTGTTGCTGTAATAGTGGCAGGTGTCCTCTTTTTAGAAAAAAGATTTAAAAATAGTTTCCCTTAAAATGAGCAAATATTGAAAGTGAGTATAGAATTTCACACTTGTTTCGGATTAGTAAAACCCATTGCATTCAGTGGGATTTACTATAAACGCTTGTCCGGATACGTAGAACATCCACTGAAATGTGTGAAACTTTCTTCCAAGTGAACATGTTTAGGATTTCTTTACCTTTTATGTTCAAGTTTTCCCCCCTCCTGTGATCGCACATTTTACAATGTTGCTGCTTCTGAGGATAAAAGTTATATAATTTAGCAAGAACAGCTAATTACTGTACAATTCTATACATGTCTACTCAAAAGTAAGTCTTATTGAGGCTTACTCCCAAGTAAGTATGTATAGGATTGTAACTTCATGACTATCATATGATATAACTTGATTAAACTGTGTATTAAATATTCTAAACATCAAATATAGTTTGTATCTTTGTCATATTGAAACTTTTGCTTCAATTTTTGCCTGCCATAAGACAATTATGGAACCAGCCTTGTGAGAATATGGTACAGTAATTTTCTAGTATGTTCTCTTCATTAAAATTCAGTTGGCATTTCCCTGTTCTCTGGCTTAACTGTGGTTTTTGCTGTGCTTTTGTTCCACGTATGAATAGACCTTGTTGAAAGCCAAAGTAGAAGAGCAAACTTTTCAAAGGCAGCATGAATCACTAAGCGGTGAGACTATAACAAAGTGTACGGACTTTACTCACAAAACTATTCAAAGTTGAATTTTAATTTTTCAGTTGAATGTAAGTATAACAGTTTTTAACAACTGGTAAATATGTGGTTAAGTTTTAGTAATCGGTATACTCCGTAATTATTCTAAGTGAGTTGGGGGGATAAGTAAAATGGATAAGTTGCATTTATATAACAACAAACTATTTTGTCATGTCATCAAGTACTGTATGCTGCTAGTTTCCAGTGTGTTTTTAATGCAATCCTATACATTTCTACTCAGACGTAAGCCCCACTGAGTTTAATGGGACTTACTCCCATTGAAGTATGTATATGGCTGTTGTCATAATTGTGCTTATTTCCCATTCTGTTGATAATTATGCAGAACTGAAAGTCAGGAAACTGTATGTGTATGTATGTGTGTGTATATATATATATATATATATATATATATATATATATATATATGATTCAAGCTCTTTATAAAAAGTAGAAGTTGTTAAATGGTTTGTATATATTTAATTATACTCGTTTAATTCGTTGTATGGATGCTGGCCTATATGAAATATTAAGTATAATTGTTGATTTGTTTGTACACTGGGGTTGCTAAATATGATTATAATGTAGAGTACAGAATTGTGCACTAGTTTGAAAATAGTTATTCACTGTGCAATCCTATTATGCCCATTTAACTCAGTGGGACTTCTGAGTAGACATGCATAGGATTGTGTTGTGATTAAAATTGTCTACAGTATTTACTTAATAATTCACAATTCAGTCTCTTTTACTGTCTTGGAATGGACTTTCGAGTATGAAAATTGTTAGGAGCACAGCTTAATAGTGTGAAACTAGCCATGTTAATGTGAAAGTTCTGTAGAAATATGTAACTCGAAGCATACATTGAAGTAAAAAAAGAACGTTCTTAGCTCAAGATCCCTGAACAAATATAGAAACAATGTAAAATTTATTGGGAACTCCAAATTCAGAAATAAAAGGGAAATTTATTTTCACTTTAAAGCACCATGACCAAGGAGGAATCTTACAGGGAAGAATTTAGTTATGACAGAATGCCAACCTTGGAGCGTGGAAAACAAGAGAATGGAAATTATGTTCCAGATATTAAATCAAGTGACCTTCAACTATCAAAGAGGTTTCATCCGTGTTTTAGTTATAAAACATGGATATATTCTTTGCTGATGGGGGTAAGTATGAAATGTTATCCTGGCCTGGTCAGGGCAGGGCTGAATAGGTAAGGTTGTACTGAGCAAGTATAGTAGGTTAATTTTTATTACATTATTACCATGTCATTAAATCTGTTTGAAATTGGAAAGTTTTGATTTTCTAAAAGTAGCATTTACTGGAATTAAGTCCTACCAGTGCCAGCCCAATAGTATGGCAAAATGATGCAATTGTCACAGAGGGGTGGTCAAAGGTAAAGGACCCCTGGATGGTTATGTCCACTCAAAGGCAACTATGGGGTGCAGCACTTATCTCACTTTTCAGGCCGAGGGAGCCAGCGTTTGTCCACAGACAGCTTTCCGGGTCATGTGGCCAGCATGACTAAACAGCTTCTGGTGCAGTGGAACACCATGACGGAAACCAGAGCACACGGAAACACCGTTTACCTTCCCGCCTATTTATCTACTGGCACTGGTGTGCTTTCGAACTGCTAGGTTGGCAGGAGCTGGGACAGAGCAACGGGAGCTCACCCGTTGCACATATTCGAACCACTGACCTTCTGATCGGCAAGCCCAAGAGGCTCAGTGGTTTAGACCACAGTGCCACTTTCGTCCGGTGCCATACCAGCCCAATATGGCAAAATGACACAATTGTCACAGAGGGCTGGTGCGGGGCATGACAAACTGGTACTCTCTAGGCTATGTTCTCACCTCATTAACCTCTTGCCTTTCCAGCCAGGAGGTGAGAGCAGGCTCTCTGCTGCCCTTTCCACTACTCCTCCCTGCCTCCTCTCCTCTTGCTCTGAGAAAAGGATAAAGGGGTCCTTTTGCAGAATGAGGCCCTCTCGGCAGGATGACCAGGAGAGTGCCATTTAGGTCCCTTCCAACCTACCGCAAAAAGAGTTTTTAAGCATTCTGCCTTGCTTGGCTTTAACTTCTGGAATTTCAACCAGTTGGTCTTCAACCACATATGGTTGAAATTGCATGAGTTAAATGTGCATAAGATGTGATTGTATTGTATTTTAAATTGCGTGGCTATATCCCTCCCTCCCAGGTGAATAATGACACAGGACACATTGTATCAAATTAAATGGGCGTAAAGGCCACAACTTTATTGCTTATGGATGTTGAGCGGTATTGGCTTAAGCATTGGATCCTAACCACTATATCTGACCTCAACCTGGGTGTTGGAGGTCCGTGAAGGGTTAACCAGCAAGGGCAGCACCCCTGATGCTTATCAAGGGGAACTGCCTCTGTGATCACCGTTGGGGCGTGGCTTAGGCCCTAACCTCCCTAGGCTTCAGACGGAACCACGCCCCCGGAAACCTTTAACGGAATACCCTTCCAATGAGGGGCAGGTGATGGCGCTACCTCCCCTTTTTACCTCTGTTGATGTTATCCAATGCCTAACCGCCAAAACCAAAGTTGTGACGAATTGCTATGAGGTAGGTAAAAAAAACCTGATTTGGCTAGTCCAAATGGGAAAAAGTCCTACCAGGCCCCCCAGCCAACTGGGGCAACCAACCGGAGTCCATAGCAAGGTCAATAGCTAACCTAAAGGGTGGGTGGGCGGGAGAATCGATGCAGCTGGGGGCAGCGAAAAGAGGGGGGGAAGGATTCCCGCCGTCTCTAGTTAAAGGGCTGTTGGCCCCTCCCCTCAGCCGACCTGATTGATCAGCCACTGGGGAGAAGTTTCGGGGATCCTCAAATCGTGCAGGGGCTGTGTATCAGCCCCTGCACTCGTGCTCGGGTCGTGATATCCGCAACGCCACCTCCTGCCTATAGGCGGAAGTGGCTTTGTGCACGTAGAATAAATTCAAGGTTTTCAAAACCTTTCCAACCAATATGGACCATGCATGTATAAACCACACGAATGACTATAATGTACAATGGTTACCACTGAAATAACATTCCTAAGTTTGACTTTTTGTTTTTTGTTTTTGTAGGCTTGTTTGTTTGTTTTCTGAGTGTGTTACCATAATAATTTTATTATAGTTCGTAGTTTTATAACTGGCATTGCTAAGAAGTCGTAAGTCTATGTAGGTTGCAATCCTATATACACTCACCTAGAAGTAAATTCCACCCAGTTTTTGGCACTTGGTGTGTTTTGAAGCATGTGATGAATTTGTAGGATGTATGAAGTGTTAGGGGAGGAGTGGTACCTCTGGTGGGTCACACATCATGCTCCTGAGGTAGCATAGGTGCCATCTCGTGCTGAAGATTGTGGATGCCTGCAACAAAGGGCTTCAACTTTGTCCATTGACTGGGAGGGCAGCCCCCACAAATACTTTATTTTTCACTCCATAAGATGCACTTTTTTCCTCCTAAAAAGTAAGGGGAAATGTCTGTGCGTCTTATGGAGCAAATGCATGGTCCCTGGAGCTGAATTGCCCAGGAACCAAAAGAAGATCGAGCTTTTTCTTTTACAAAGAGAGAAGGGGGTGTTGAAAGGCTGCCGCTTTACAGCTGATCAGCAAGAGATGGGGAGAGAGATAAGGTCCCTGGCTCCCTTTTCTGCAGAGGAAGGCTGTTGGTTTCCCCAGCGACATGTGACTGGCTGATTAGATTATCTGTCTGGAAACTGTAGAAAGGGCTTTGAGCTGAACCTTTTGCAAATGGGGCTTTTTTGCTTTGCAAAAGCAGCAGCATAACAACTTTGAGCTGCTCCTTTTGCAAAGGGGTCTTTTTTGCTTTGCAAAAGCAGCAGCACAACAACTTTGAGCTGCTCCTTTTGCAAATGGGGCTTTTCTTCTTCCAAAAGAAGATGCACAACTTTGAACTGATCCTCAAAGGGGGGGGGCTTTCCCCCTCAAAAAACTAGGTGCATCTTATGGTCAGGTGCGTCTTATGGCGCAAAAATACAGTATATTATTCTGGGTGCCAAAGTTGGCTCCAGTGTGAGGTCATTTGCCCAGCTTTGGTCCCCAACCTGCACTCCACTCTCACCCATGGCTCCTAGAAGCTGTCAGCATGTGACAGCAGCCACACCCCAGGAAACAGCTTTGACTGGCCGGCTAAACCAGGTGAAGGTAGCCGATGAGTATCAAAGCCTTGGTGAGTTAGGGACTTCCCCTGCATGCAAAGACAGGCTCTAGCAGATTAAGCGAATGAGACCAGTAGTGGGTCCAGTGGTTTCTGCATGTACTGTTGAAGGAAGTAGCCCTTCCCATCTGGGAAGTCAACCTGGGAGAAGGAAAACTCTGATCCTAAACCTCTGCTGTTTTGCGGGATATCATTAGGAGAAGAAAAGTCCAAGGAACAAACCCTATACAAAGCTGGTGGCAAACATGTCAACGAGGTCGAGAGGGAGGGCGGGTTTTGTTGTTTGGGCAACCCAGGACCTCCATACACACTGCCCAGGCTTGCACCCCAGGGAGGTCACTCGGGTACTGCTAACACAGTGCTTTGACTTCACCCCCAGAAGCACACTCCATTTTCTCTTGAGACAGACGGATGCCAACAACAACATGAGAATAAAAGTGAAAAATATAGTTCTGGCTACTTCTTGGGAATACTTTGGAGCATAACTGTGGCCATAATAATTTAAATAATATAATATGCTTGCTTATTAACAGGAAATGTTAGACACTGAAGCTGCTAGCACACTATAGTTGCAAAATAAATGTTCAGTAGTAGTAGTAGTGACAGAAGCTCCTGAGGTTTTCCCTTGAGTACTGTACTTTGTTTAACAAGAACTACTAAAAAAATACTTGGCATGCTCCACTGCATAGCCACAAGATGCAGACAAGCTGTCTTTGCTGAGAAGTTTCGTTGTTTTGTTAAGCATGCCTGCCAAGAAAGGAGCTTATTTTCTTTAGTTAACTTTAATTTACTGCTTTAGTAAGATTTTCTTTTTCCTAAATTGTTGCTGCGAGTGAACAGAGCTAACTGCTATCTTTTGCTGAATTCTTGCTGTCAATAGAGGAAGCATCATAAAGAGTGCCGCTTATTTTTATGAACATACTGAGCAATTTCAGTCTATTCAAAGACAATGATTCCAGCTAAAATATATAGACCCCACAACACTGAGATTCCCAAAGATTGCTCGTGCTTGGGAGTAAAATATACACTAAGGAAGAGAGATGACAAGCATTAGAAAAGGCTGAAAGAAAGAATCACACAGAGACTAAGTGTGCTTGCAGGTGACCTGTTTAGCCGGTATTTATCCTGAGTTGTTTGTAGGGAAATTAGACAATGTTGGCTGTTTAATGAACATTCACTCTAATTTGTTTGCAGGGAGGCTAGACAATGTGGTGTCAAAATTTTATCGCACACTTTCCATTGCATTTTCCTTATCACATCACAAAAGTATGATCTTTTGGGGAAAACAGGTCTGTTGTGCAAGACCTCCCAGTCATCTATAATTATGCAAGCAGAATTTACCTGTATGTGATTGAATCCCACCCCAAAATAGCAACAGTCTTGTAATATCCAAATAAACGGTTTGGATAATGCTTATTACTCTTACCTCTACATTCAGTGAGATTAGGAGTGAGCAGAGGACTTGCATACCCCTTCCCATTGTGTGAAGAAGGTAACAGCTGAATTTCTGTGGCATTTCCCAACATTGCAGACTCAGGGAAAATCCCGCTTTCAAATAAATGTGGGCTCTCCCAGTGCAACATTACTCTCTTTATATATGAAACAAAATAAAAAAAAATAGTTCCAGTAGCACCTTAGAGACCAACTAAGTTTGTTATTGGTAAGTTCATAGCAATAACAAACTTAGTTGGTCTCTACGGTGCAACTGGAAGGAATTTTTTAATTTTGTTTCAACTATGGCAGACCAACATGGCTACCTACCTGTAACTATCTCTTTATATAGTGAGGGATAACTGACGAATGAGGTATACCCAATATTTACTTTCATTCTCACCATACATAGAGGTGAGTAGAAATATATTGTACAAAGATGCAAAAGGGAAGCCAATGGGAAAGAACATTGTGGAGGCAATATTTCCACTAAAACTCTTTAAGTATGAAGAGTCTTACTTAAATCCTCTCTGAATACTGTATAAAGTAACGTGTGAAATAAACATTTTATTCAAGGATTCCCGACTTTATTGTAGGGTAGAACTATGTTATGTACTGAGTTGAATAGGATCCAAAATGCAGCAGTCTGATTGGTCCTAGAACAATAGGATTCAGAATGCAGCAGCCTGATTGGTCCTAGAACAATAGGATCCAGAATGCAGCAGTCTGATTGGTCCGCAGGAGCCACCCAATCCAGTTCCAGGTGGAAGTGAATCCGCAACCCGATTGGCATACAGAAGTAGGCTATCCCGGAATTAGCCAATCACGTGGGGCCCATTGTGTAAATAATGTATATAAAGCAGACTTTTTGGGGAAACTTCCATTCCTCGCTACTATGAGCTAAATAAAGAGCATGAAATCCACACTTGACTCCAAGAATATTTCAAACTGTATGAAACAGTAAGCATGCAACTTACACACATTTAACTTGTATGCATTCAGCTTTACATGCTTGGCTTTATTTTTAATTAAAAAGGGGGCAGACATACAGGGGGGGAAACTCCAGCAATCTCACCTGCCATTGCTAGGGTTGCCATACAGACATAGCCAGAATACTGCAGTCGGAAGCAGTGTCCGGGTGGAAATCGCAAAAATGTCTGGGGAAATCCGAATGTATGGCAACCCATGTCGGCAGAGTCGTTTTTGGTGATTTCCCTTAAAAACAGCTAAAAAGACTTCCTTTTTCCTTTACTTTTGTGATTTAGCCATAAGAGCTCAACAACTTTGTGCCCGGATTTTCACTTTTTGAAATATGGCAACCCTAGCCATTGCACACAATGTGTTTTGACTATACACAATTTTGGCTTTAGGCGCAATGCCTGGAATGTAAGTTGTGGTCTATAAGGCCTTGGCTCAGTATACCTGAAGGAGCATCTCCACCCCCATCGTTCAGCCCGGACACTGAGGTCCAGCTTTGAGGGCTTTCTGGAGGTTCCCTCACTGCGAGAAGTAAGGTTACAGGGAATCAGTCAGAGGGCCTTCTCGGTAGTGGCACCCGCCCTGTAGAACACCCTCCCATCAGATGTCAACAAAATAAACAACTACTGACTTTTAGAAGACATCTGAAGGCAGCCCTGTTTAGGGAAGTTTTTAATGTTGGATGTTTTATTGTGTTTTTAATATTCTGTTGGGAGCCGCCCAGAGTGGGGTATAAATAATAAACAATAAATTTATTATTATTATTATTATTATTATTATTATTATTATTATTATTATTATTTACTGTACATGTAGTTTTGGGTTGTTAATTTAGAGCAAAGAAGCGGTCATGGGGTGGGGGAGATGAAAGGGCTCAACTCTCTGCTTCTTTACATCAAGTTTCTCATTCCCCTGCCTCACATGGAGATCTAAACTGATATTTGGCATCCTATTAAAATCCTAAGATGTAGCATGTAAAAGCAAATGGGTATGAAGCGTGTACAATTTAGAGAGCAGGAGTAGCAAATCAGGCATGGTTAACCACCCCCCTCACTTCCTGAAGTTGCTTTCCCGCAGTTATTTTACATGCAAAGTGTCTGTGCACAATCACGCAGAGCAAGAGAAAGTGCTTGTTTGTGTGTGTGAATCTTCCCACAAATCCAATGTATTTATTGATATCTATTTTTATTTAGTTAAATACGAACACCTCCCATGTTGTTACTCTTTTATATTGTTGCCAAGTCATTGCACAATAGTTCTAGAACTTAAGCAGCAAGACAACATGTTCTTTTGACTTATAAAGATCTTTTGATGTTTGGTTTCAGTATCAACACAGAGAAACAATTGTTAATGGTTCTAGCATTTTCATTTTTTAAAAGAACTGCCAATTCTCATGAAGTTGCTTAGCTATATAATTTATACTAATAAAGTAATGTCAATTTCTTCATTTCAGACTTGCATCCTTGTTACCTCTGGATTTTCACTTTATTTGGGGAATGTTTTTCCATCTGAAATGGATTACTTGCGCTGTGCAGCAGGTTCAGTAAGCATTCTTTTTAATTTCTGTGGCTGTCTAGAAATATAAATTAGAAATATAATTCAATTATCTTATTTTCATTATGCTTCAAAAGTCTTATCTCAGATATACCACTTGATCCAGAATTAAACTGCTAACACCTGCTCTCTTTAGATAATTCCTCACTCTTGATTTCAGAGAAATTGTTTGCTTTAAAATAATTGGCAGCAGCTTGCCAATTAAACACTTGGTTTATAATAGCAGATGCAATGTTTAGTTATTGTGTGTTATTTATATTCAAATAAACAATGTAATGAAACATCACATGAGCAAATTTTAGGGGCACAGAGAATCCTATAAATGTCCTTCTCTCTCAGGGTATATTATTAAGAATGAAGCTGGGGTTGTGTAAGTATCTTTTATCTCTGGTGTTTTGTTCTTAGTGTGTTCTCGTGCGCACACACACAAAAGGCCCTGATTAGTTAAAATAGTTATGACACCAATGGGACTTGAGTGAGTTATGTCCAACTGATTCTGTTAGCTACAGCGGAAGTTTAAAAACCCAGTCCTATGCATTCTATCCTTTCTGACTGCAATGTGGAAGACATTGAGTTTATCAGTTCATGTATATGAAGATTGCCAATGAGCAATTGACGTTTAATCTTGTGGACCGCCCTGAGATCTTCAGATGAAGAGCACTATATAAGTATTATGAATAGTAATAATAGTAATTTCTTCTTGGAAGTAAATATCATGGCATATTAATTAATGCATCAGAGTGTGGCCTTAAGTCACGGATAGTTCAAGTGGATAGGAGCCAAATTCTGTGACAATTCAGTGTCAATGGGACTCTGTGCTTTTAGATGATGAGAAAGTGGGGCTCAGCTGTCACACTGGAACCATCCAAGACATGCTCTCAAGTGTAGGCTCTAAATTGAAGTCAGGGAGTGTAAATGAAGATGGGTATCTGCCATTGTTGACTAGGTCAAGTAACAATAGTAACTGGGACAGATTTAGAGGTTCTGAAGTGGCTGCAAGAAGCCCACCCAGTTGATCCAGAAACAGAATTAGAAGGGTGGCATGCACCATGGGCCTTTACTGCTGGTCTTTGCTGCTCTAGCTGGCTTGGGCATGGAATCAGGAAATAACGGCTTTCTCCTCTTTTTAAAGAGGAAGGACAAGAACACTGCTTCACCCTGTTCTGGTTATGCTAATCTTGGGGCAGGAAACTCTTTCCCCAGTCATATTGGTGGTGCAAGAGATCCTGCTCTAGTTAGTCGAGTAGTACAACTTCAGGGCAAGAGGAAATGAACTCTGAGGAGGGAATAAAGCCTGCTACTGTATCCCAAAGCAATCAAACCAGATTTACCCGATACCTATCTGCCGATATCTCTGAAGCTTAATGGAAAACAGGGTGCCAATCGGGTGCTGACCAAGGGGCAACAGTTCTGATCCAGCTGCCTCAAACAGTCAGCTGTATCTTATCTCTCTGCTATTCACAGAAAGTCATTGACCATGTTGGATGGGAGTTGGAGTTCAACAACATCCAAAGAGCCACTTGTTCCTCATACCCACCTTGGTATCAAGCCTTCCAAGTTCTGTTCAACATTTGCTCACTATACAGTCTGAAAGAATTAGGCATTCTTAAACACATTTATTTCAGTGAACTGAGTTTAAATGTGTCCATCCCTGTATTGGATTGTGGCCATTGTGGATTTTGTTAAAACAACATTCTTATTTTCTATTATGATTATCTTTCATATCTGTAGCATTTTTCAGGGTGCATTCATTGTACCATGCATCATGTGTGTCACAGGGCTTTTGGATGTGTTTACCAAACATTCACCTACCCGTCACTCCATGGCAAATCACTTTTGAAACAGAGCGTTAGGTCTCAAAAAGTGGGGGGGGGGGTTGGGTTATTTGGGGTCTGCTGTTTTGTTTTAAGTCAGTGGTCCCCTCTCAGGTGCTAAAGCCCTTGGGAACATCTTAAGTAGATTGGATTGCGACTCTTATCTTTATCACAGTAAATTTATGTTTAGGGCAGTAGTGGTAGGTAATCTGCAGCCTAATTTCAAAATCCCTCTGCAAGTTCAGACTTGCCAGAAGAGAGTAGGGAGCAAGAGACAGAAAAAGTGGGTTTCGGAAAGAGAAAGAAACAACGAACAAAAATTTAGTCTGAAAGATAATGGATTTGCCTAAATTATCCAACAAACTTTATGGGTGAGATGGGGCTTTTGCTGTGATTTACTATGTTCACATAGGCAAAATATGTCTATTCTATACTCAGTGGGAAATTTTATTATTCATGAAATTCTAGTTTAGTTTGTAAATTGTACTCTTAATTTTCATTAATTTCTCTCCAGTGTATTCCCTCAGCAGCTGTGAGTTTTGCCATAGCCCGAAACAAAGTTAATGTGGTAAGTATTTTATAAGCTTGGAATGACTGTTACCACTTAATTTCTTTAATTAAAGCAAAAATGAAATATTCTTAATGTGTGTGTGTGTGTTGTTTTTTGTTTTTGTTTTTACAGATACCCAATTTTCAGATGCTGTTTGTTTCTACATTTGCTATCACAACAACATGTTTAGTTTGGTTTGGATGCAAACTTGTCTTGAACCCTACAGCAGTAAATGTGAGTTCTTAACAATAAAGATCAATTCTATAATTAGTTTATTTGATATTGAGTTTGCCTATTTTGTTCATTGTATATATAATCTTTCAAAAAGTTAATCAGATGCTACTTAGGCACTATTTCATAATTTGCTGCTTTTTTACAGTAAATCTGAAGAGACTTTATAGGAAAATACTTTTAATGTTTTAATGCTGGCATGTGTTTGGGCATTTCATTTCCGCTTCTTTCCTTGCTATATTATTATTCATTCTTAAGAGTTCAAGCAACAAATGATCAGACATGTCAAACAGATTGGCAGCAAATCTCATTCTCAAAACTCTAGGTATAAAAAATTGAGCGAGCTGATTCAAAAGTTGCATTTGCATTATGCTAGCCATTGAAAAACCATAACTGTGTTGATCCTGTTCCACATGGAAGGTTTGTGTGAAATGGTTCCCTATATCCCATGTTTTGAGGGGCTAAACTAGAATGGTTAGCCAAACTTCATGAGAAGCCACAACAATGGTGCTGCTATGATTCCATTTTTCATTGCAAAGGCCATGCTCTGGATTGGACCGGGTGACATTACACTATAGTAATTACCGGTATGTAGATAAATTTATGTTAATCTAAGAATTTAAAATACCTTTTATGCACAGATAAATTTCAACTTGATTCTCCTCATTCTACTGGAAATTTTCATGGCAACTACTGTAATAATTTCAGCAAGGTTTAACGAGGAGTGCTGCAGGAGGAAGAAAGTAAGTTTTTCCTTAAATATTTCTAAAATAGCCCAAAGGCTCTCTACAATCTCTCCTTCATATTTGCATACTGCCTCAGAAACATAGCCACTGTGATTCTGTCATATAGCTATGATACCTGTGTACTACTGAATATTGGGGTTTTTGGGGTGCATTTCAGCTGAGGAGTAACTCTTTTTTCCTGTATTTTATATGAGCATTACAGATTTCATACAAACATCTTTCGGGCAGTAAGATCAGGAGCTTCCTTTTTCCTTTCCGGATAGCACATGCTACTTTCAAAGATTATCAGTGCAATGCAATCCCACTTTGTACTGGGCTCGGTGGTGGTGGATTGGACAGAGATATTATTCTGTCTAGTCTTGCCAGTCTTCACTGTGAAGTAATGCCAGCATTATTCTGCTGGCATGGAGCTTCCTGTTCGGCTCACCAAATGGGGCATGGAGGGAATGAGCCATCCCAAGCCAGCCTCATTGTTGTCACATGATGGCATTGGGCCTGATTGCTGCACCAACTCCAGGCTGACGCCCCACCTTTTGCCCAGGCAGGTACATGCAGCAAGGATGTGGATGTAACTGTGACTCTGCCATTCAGTTAAGCCCCACCGGGAAGTGGCCAAGGTTTATGCTGCATCCTAAATCAATATCCACATTGTAATATCTACAAGTACAGAAAATCTGTCTTTGCTGTAGCAATTTTCTTGTGAATACACTGGGCCTGTATAGTTACGTATAGTCTAGACAGTCCAACATCTCCATACAATGTATTGTCTATAGCAGTGGTGTCCAAACTTTTTTCAAAGAGGGCCAGATTTGATTAAGTGAAGGGCCGTGAGGGCCGACCAAAGGGCCAACCAAAGTTGTTGACCTTTTTTTTAGGATTGAAGTTGTTGGGCTTTTTTACCCAAAAGTTGTTGAGCTTTATGTAGGATTGAATTGAAGTTGTTGAGCTTTTTGGGGGACTGAAGTTGTTGAAGGTTTTTTTTTTTTTTAGGATTTTACCGCAGGAAATAAACTGCCACAGAGGCTGGATGAAACCAACCGGTGGGCCAGATTAGGCCCCCAAAACGGACTTTGGACATGCCTAGTCTATAGCTTTGCGAGCGTATTCACCCATGTAGATAAATGAAAATTACAGAACACAAGGAAACGAGGAGCTACAAAATCAAATAGCCTTATTTCACCTTAAAAACTAACAAAACTTGTTTGCAGTAGAAGAGTAAGACTAAAATTCTCAAACAATTTATTCTATCTAGCTAACCTTAGGTAGGATCTTTCATGAGTTGAATGATTTTTCCTCCCTTAGCACAATATGTGTACATGAGAAAAGAGAACTGAAAGCTATGTTGGTGTTAGCACAAGGTGTTGCACAATTTCTTGGACAAGGTCTTTCACAACATCTCAAGATGCACACTTGAACTCCTTGTGCCTAGTTTTCTGCTAGCTATTGCTTAACAGTTTACAGAACAGTGCAGCTGCCAGAATTTCTTTCATTGCAGTATCTCTGGAACTAATCCCCTATCTCTGAGCAAGCTGTTTTATGAATGGTATTGGCATTTCAGCTGCAGTGCTTCAGCATGAGTGGGTCATGTTAATGAACAGGCATATTTGGGTACCTATACATACCTGTGTAGATGTATAATTTGTATATCTTGACAGGGAGAGAGGGAGAAATTATGCTGGTGTGTCTTGTATTTTAGTATTTTATGCACACAGGTGGAAGCAGCAGGAGGAAAAGGCCCTTTTCACATAAAACACACACAGCCATGTGAGTCATGGGTTGCATGAGTTTAAACATGAATTCCCTTCTAAGTTTTTAAACATAAAGTTGTAAGTTACCAAGTCGCAAGTTCTTCCAATCTGTGGGTAGCTTCAACACCCAGATGACTAATGCTTGGTTAATGGTTTATTTACTCTGATCATCTTTTCCCTCCTTTTAGACGACAATGTATGATAGTGCGATCACATTGAATAATGTCAGCTTTCCAACACGGATCCTAAAATCCTACTCAGTAAGAGATCTTCGTTTTATCAGTCTCTTAAGAATCTGCTATGAATATTTTATTATATAAAAATCCCAAGCAAATTCTCCTTCTTCTTTAGGTAATTGAAGTGATTATTGGAATTTCTGCTGTGTTTGGTGGAATAATAGCTTTGAATATGGATGTGCTAGTTTCAGGGCCATATCTTTCAGTAACCTTCTTTTGGATTTTAGTGGCTGTAAGTATTACATCATTGGATATAACTTTTTATAAGCTGTTGTTCACTTTGATAAATAACAGGTTTTTAAATTTACCATCAGTGTCTTATACGTATATGTTAGGAACATTCTACTTATTCTTGTAAAACCGTCACACTTTATTATTATTAGCAGCATTTGTATACCTTTAAGTAACAACATTCTGTGCAGATAAGAAAGGTTGGTACCCTTGGTCAGCATTCAGCTAACTTGCTTCGTGTACACAATGATTTCTGCTTGTGCAGTGGACTTTCCCTCTCCTCTCCCTGTGTGCACCCCTCCCCAAATCTGTTCTGGAGGGCTGGGAGAACCCCCAGAACAAATTTAGGGTGTGCAGGCAGGGAGGAGAGGGGGAATGTTTCCATTGCACAAGCAGAAATCCATGTGCTGACAGTATGAATTAGGTGGGAGACCACATTGTGTCTTAGTTTACAGGTCTATTTGGAAAAGAGCCCAGGTCCTTTGTAGTCAGGGGTGTGTGTGTGTGTGTGTATAATGTGAATCAGAAAAAAGAACAAATAACTTAGCAAGAGATTCCAGAGTTTCCAGCATTTACCCAGGCTCTGTTTCCTTAGAATGAAAGGGCATTGGAGACTGGTGAATTTAGAATATATGGTCATATTTATACATATATACAACCTGAGTACAAGATGGAGGGACTCGTGACATTAACAGTCCAACAGATCTTGATTGCCTATTAGGTTTTTACAGTGCTATTTTTCTAGAAAATAGGTGCTGGAACTCACCATGAATGCCTCCCTCTTTCTCATAGAATGGCAGCGGCACTCACCTGAGAGGTGCCAGAACTCACATGAGAGGTTTCGGAACCCATCTAAGAGATGCTGGAACTGAGTTCTGGCGAATTCCCCTGAAAAAAGCACAGGGTTTCTAGAGATTTCCCTCACCCACCCAGCCAACGCCACAGCAAGTCAAGCCTCTGTGCAGCAGCAGAGCAAGCCGATTGGGCGCCTGGGGTGGCGTGCGTGCCCTGCACCCAGGGGTGGGGCCAGCCGCCAGTGGGGCAGAGCCAGCTGGGGCAGGACGCTCCGTGGGGCCTCTGAGGAGTCTGCCTGCCTCCTCCCTCTCAGCTGCCCTACGCGTGGCTCAGGTGCACTGCAGGCCCCGCAGTGAATGCCAGGTGGCATTTTGTCACCCCCCTCAGTTGTGACAACTGGGGCGAACCGCCTCCACCACACCCCCTTCCTCTGCCCCTGCCTCTGTGTATCACATTCCAGGTTCAGACCAAACTAGCACTAAGGCTAGCTCATTGCCTCTTGTTCTCCTTCGCACAAAATGATGGGGCATTCAGCCAGGTGATGGGGAGGCTTATTGCCTCCCAGAAGTTAACTAGCATTAACTTGTTTCTGTAGCAATAGGGTGGGGACGCGGGTGGCGCTGTGGGTTAAACCACAGAGCCTAGGGCTTGCTGATCAGAAGGTCAGCGGTTCGAATCCCCGGGATGGGGTGAGCTCCCGTTGCTCGGTCCCAGCTCCTGCCCACCTAGCAGTTTGAAAGCACATCAAAGTGCAAGTGATAAATAGGTACTGCTCCGGTGGGAAGGTAAACGGCATTTCCGTGCGCTGCTCTGGTTCGTCAGAAGTGGCTTTGTCATGCTGGCCACATGACCCGGAAGCTGTACACTGGCTCCCTCGGCCAGTAACGCGAGATGAGCGCCGCAACCCCAGAGTCGGACGTGACTGGACCTAATGGTCAGGGATCCCTTTACCTTTACCTATAGCAATATGGCCATCTATTTAGACACGTTAAAAATGTATTTACAAGTCTGGGAAGGGCCATTAACTTAAAAGAAACTAGTTTGATCAGTTCAGCAGTTACATCCAGTGTTGACCATGTCTTATATACAAAATTAGTTGGGATCCACAGGCATCATCCAAACTAACCCTTCAGTTCTATATACATACAACTTGTTGGTGCAAAATAAGAGTTTGAGATGGTATATCCCATTAGGGCTATAACCAAATGCCCACTTTTCTAGCCTCATTGAATAAAGCGGGACATACCACTGAATAAATGTGCAGTGGTTTACTCTTTAAATCTATTCGGTAGATAGTGTGTATTCTATAATTTTCCAGTGGGCACTAGGACTCTGCAAAGTGGGGAGCATGTTCCTTTTCTTTCTCAAGGCAGGAAAAAGTTTCTTCACTCCAACAGCATCTCTGATTGACCCCCCCCCTTACTGGAGTGATAGTTCACTCTCTGACCAAGCTTGCTAGCACTCCAGAGGAGGGGGTCAGTCAGAGATTCTGTTGGAGTGAATCCCGCCTCAAGCAACAGCAATATGTTGCCTACTTGGTGGTGTCTTAGTGCCCCCTGAAAAGCACCCCTTTCCTTCTTATAAAACAACAAGAAATCATTCAGGATTCAGAGTGCAGTTGGGGTAATCATTATATTTGCTAATAGGCACTGCTCTGCCAAAATATATCCTGATTGGTCCTGAACATTTTCTCATATTTAGTTTCTTTTTAGTGTTTTCCCAGTGCCATTGCAAGTCATGTTGCCGCTGAATATCCAAGCAAATGCTTGGTAAGTATATTATTAAAACAGTCCAGTGGAGGCACTTCAATTGACTGATGCAATCATAAATGTTATGGTGAAAATAGGTCCAGTGGAACTTTCTGAAAATTGAACAGCAACTAGACTGATTTAATATTTCTGCCATTTCAAATCTCTTCATTTGGGCCAGAGAGTGATGATATTTTTTCACACAGTTTATGAAGGAGGCATAATGGAACCATTATATTCTGGGTGCCCAGTGATGCCTTAGTGATCTCCAACATATTGGCTTTATACAGTAGATGTTTATGTTTCTTCAAAATCTGATTGGATAGGAGATTGATAGTGGGTCAAAATGCTCTGTACTTCTACGTCCAAAAAACATTGCAATCCTTATATATTGCACTTTGATGCTCTCCATTCCATCCAAAATGTTAGTATCTGCTACATTAGCTACTGTGCATAGAGCATAGTGAGAATTCTTTACTGGCTCACATACAGTATCAAACTATATGATCTTATCTTTCACCTGCTCTGTTTTTTTGGCTTTTTCTTACATAGTCATATCTCTCCCTATGCTGTGATGCATTTCAAAGCTGGAGAGTCTGTAAGCATTTAATAGTGTAATGCTATGTATGTCTATTCAAAAGTAAGCTCCATTGGTTTCAATGGTACTTCCTAGTAGGTGTGCTTAGGAATGCAGCCTAAGTACATCTGCAGTCACTTTTGGTCTCAGCTGCTTGCGTAATGTTTTATTCTCCTCCCCCCCCCCATCTCTGTTTTGTTGTCTTTCTCCCTTATTCTCCACTATCCAAAGCACCACACAAATGGAGCATAGCATGCAGTTCTTTAGAGGGGACTGGGCCTTTGTCTAGATGCTACAAATACCTTGGGTGCTCTGAATACACACTTATTAATATGAGCTCTAAAATATTCATTAGTGTAAATACTTCATACTCCTCATTCACTTTTCCAGGGACTAAGCTTACATTTTGAATTTCTTTTTATGAATAAATTGCAGCAAACTTCATTTATGCAAGCTTGCTCAGAGACACAAGAATACATGCAACCATGAATCTTTTTTCAATTAATAACGAGTATCTATCTAATCATAATGCTATGTTTAATTTTAGGTAGAAGTCCTGATTGCCATAAGCAGTGTTACATCTCCATTATTATTCACAGCTTCAGGATACTTGTCCTTCAGTATCATGCGAATTGTTGACATCTTTAAAAACTATCCACCAACAGTTAAAGTATGTATTGCTTTTGAATTACCAAGCAAACAATCAATTTATCTTGTCAGTGTATTGTGACCAAGGCCACAGTGTTCCGTACAAACTACTTCTTTCTATTCTAAATAGTCCTCACTTTTATAAATGCTGTGATTCAGGTTTTTTTTTTAATGTGTGACTTTGGAACACGTAGGGAGAGAAGTAGGAGTATTGTGTTGTGTGCAAGCAGCATTGCTTTGGAGGCTGAGAAATTGTGAGCCAGGATCAGGAGCCAAAGGGGAACAAGATCAGACAGGGAATGTAGCACATTTAAATTACCTATACATTATTTGGCTGCATTCTTACAGTTTACCATAGCATGCTGGCTAAGTAAAAGCTAGTGAATGTTTGTAGCATTTCCCCCCTGTGATATCACTTGTGCAATTTCTAGTTCTTGGGATGTTTTAGAGATGCTTATCAGTTGATTGAAATCTGTTTATCTGTTGCTTGCAATTTTGCATATTGCCAAGAACGTCAGTTTCAGGAAATAATTTCAGTCACACTGTGAAGCTTGACAGGTTTGTTCTTGCCAGGTATGATTACTTAATGTGCTTTGGTAATGGAATGTGCTGGGACTCCCAACCACAGATGTCCAAAATGAAGGCCTTAGCCACTTTAAAATATGAGATATGGAAGCATAGGGTACGTGACCTTTTCCCAATGTATTATGCTACTGCTACTGTTTGAGTTTGTACACTGTCCTTATTCTTGTGCATATTGTAATGCATAAATTATTATTTTTTGTGCACTGTAAGAGGTGGGGAAGTATAAACTACAATTTTAGTTCCTATAATATCATGAGATTATTTGCCAGTTTATACCCAGTGTTAGCAATTATTTAGAGTAAGTCTATGTAGTATATACTGTAAGGAGTACAGCAGATCTGCCATAATGTTTTGTGGTTTTCCCATAATTTCCCTAATGAGACTATAAGACATATACAAAATGTGGCCCATAGCTGCTGCTTGCTGGGAGGGAGAATTGCAAGGCGATAGGGAGGTTAGCACTGTGCAGAAGCACTGGATTGGCTCTATCATACCATGTCAACCCCCCTGCCTTCCCTCCTGGTCAGTGGGCAATGAATTTTGCCGAAAGGCTAGGTATGCAATGGCACCCTCATTACCAATTGCTTGAGTCCTGAGTGGGAACAAATGCTGATCACAGCCCTTCATGGGAGTTGGCAATGGCTGGGCACAGAGAGAAGGAGGAATAAGTAAAAATCTGTTTTCTTACAAGTCAAACTATAGAAAAACTTTGTAAATCTGTTTACTTTTGCATTCACACAATAAGCAAATATACACACTTGAATATAGTATGCCTGGGCATTCACACTTCATATTGGAAAACTCATGCTAATAAATGGTGACAAAATATGCCACTGGCTCCCAAACCAGGACAGAATGGCCTTTAAGGATATAGAAGTTTTATATTGGAAGTAAGGGGAAACTAGTGTATTGCAGGTGCTTCCAGTAAATGTGACATTTGGAGGCAGAAAAGTGTGTAACAGTTAGCACCCCTAAAGGCTAAAGCCGTTTCTATGCATTATTTTTTTTTAGCAGTCTTATGACGTGCTCCTCCTGCTTCTAATGCTGATGCTGTTAATTCAAGCTTTCCTGACTACTGGCACTGTCATATTGTGTGTAAGCTTCAAGGCAAAAATGAAGATGCGGGACTCAGTGTGGGCTGTGCCACAGATGAACAAACAAGAGTACAAAACAACAGAGGTGAGGGATAATTTCACTTTAAAATTGCTGCAATTACGGAATGTTGCTGATCATCTAGGGTTTGTTGCCATCACCCATCACAGTTATTCTTTAAAATACAGATTTATTTGTAAGTGAATGTTATATTGACATGGCTAAGTGTGAACGAGCAAACATGTGGGTTCCTAAATTGCAGATTTTGGCTACAGTGCTCCTACCATTGCTGTGCTGTCTGGAACTAAGCCATGGTTTTCGCTTAGTGTTACTTCCAGACCCAGGCTCATAGTTCTAGGCAAACCACAAGCTGTAACGAAGTTTGTTCTTGGTTTACCACTTATGCTTAATCTAGGGTGAGGACCTGATTCAAATTGGGACTGCAGTAAAGTGAGAGGGGGGATTGTTTTAAGTTTTTCCTCCAATGCCATTTTATCAATGAAAATTTCCCCCCGAAATGGCTAAGTGCCCCCAAAGATAAACTGGTACATGCCTCCAAAGCTGCCTGGGCAAACAGCAGTTGGGGAAGGGGCATTTTTGGTCAAGAAAATGGCATGAAGGGGTTAGATCCCTCTCCCCTGCACTGCAGTCTCAACCTGGATTAGGCAGCTTCACTGCTACTACTTTCTTATAAAAATGCAAGACGTGGAAATGTGATCACACATCTAATGTATCATCTTTTTTTACCCTTAGTCTGGATTCTTCCATTCTAATTTGTCAATAACAGTGTTTGATATTTATTTTTGTAGGTTTCCAATAACAGCATGAAGGATTTTGACAAAGAGAAGGCTTGGAAAGCTGTTGTGGTGCAAATGGCCCAGTAATCTGGAATTAGGAAACTGAAGCAGGAATAAGGGCATGCTAGCCTTTGCATTTGCAAGTGTTATGGTCACAGTCACAAACACCATGACAGCCCTATTGGCCACTTCCCTGTGGTTTCCAAATAGTAGAATCTAGTCAGAATGTTAGCACCATGCAGTCTTCCTTTAAAACCTCTCTCATGTCTTTCTAATAACTTAGAAATTAGTATAGCTTCAAGTTTGCAACACAACTTGTTTCAACAGAGTGTGTCTTTCATTTTATAGTACTAGCATCTTAATTGTGATGATTTATTTGCAAACTGACTCTACAACAAGAAACTGCCAATTAGAAATTAAGTCCATCCGAACAGCTAAACATAAGTAGCTGTGTGGTAGGTCTTGCTTATTGCAAGAGAACTAATATAACCACTGGTATTCAGTTGATGTTAACAGGCACATTTATAAAGTTACAAATGCGTGTCATCATTGATGCTTTTGCCTATAAACTACACTTTTGTAGGAGTTAAGTCCTTGAGAATCGCGTATTACTTTTGTATAAAATAAACATCTTTATCACAAGTCGGTTCTAGGTGTACATTGTTGTTGATTGATGCAAAATGGGAGAAATACCCTTTATAATGAGTGTGGTGTATTGTCACGCATACAGAGGCACATTATTCACATGGTGACCAGGCCACTTGCTGGGAGATGAGCAGTTTTGCCCCTCTGCATCATTGTCCCTGTAAAAGTGAATGTCAACCATCATCAATGGGGTGTGTGGAGTAAGAAAGTATACTCAGAGACACTACTCAAGTGGGCTACACCTTTTCCCCAACCCTGGTGCCTAGTGTGGGGGGACGTTTTTTCCTGCTCAAATTACAGCTGGTTTACTTTGTACTACAGTTTTCAATGGGAGCCTGAGAACTAAGTCTGCTACTATTTGCATAGCCCTTTCTCTTATCTGCTCCTTTGTTTGATGCCAGAATACAGTGGTACCTAGATGCTTCAGGTTACAGACTCTGCTAACCCAGAAATAGTACCTCGGGTTAAGAACTTTGCTTCAGGATGAGAACAGAAATCGCGCGGCTGCAGTTGTGGGAGGCCCCATTAGCTAAAGTGGTACTTCAGGTTTAGAACAGTTTCAGGTTAAAAACAGACCTCCAAAATGAATTAAGTTATTAACCTGAGGTACCACTGTATTATGCTACAGAGACACAGAATACTTGGGCTATAAAGTATATATCAGTATATAAAGTATATATCAAAGAATGAGAATGCTGGGATTTGGCAAATAATTCTCTGCTCCCCAGTAATAATTTCTGAATTGTATTTATTTCTAAAAATAATTTACTTGCTAAAAGCAAAGAACACTAAAACACAGCCATTAAAATATAATCAAGCAGCAAAAAAAGCGTAAGAGGGAGTTTGAGGTAAACACCTGCATGGGTAAAATTAAGTTTTTAACATCATGTCAAAAAGTTTGAGTTTATTCAAGTAGCCCCAGAGTAATGTTCTTACAAGTCTCTTGTAAACAAACACTGAATGCTGAACTGGCACATTCAAAAGGGAAAACGAATGCTTCTTGCACGATCAAATCCTGACTCGGAAGGCAAGATTAGGTCTCCTCACAAAGACATGTGTTCGAACTAGGAACTGTCTACCACTTTGGAACCCCTTTGCTATGGCCCCAGTCTTCATTTGCCAAGAATCATTTCAAAATTTGCAACTAAATATTTCCAGTGACTATCAATGAGGCTTGAAGAAATCTTAGTAACTATAAAAAGTAAAGAAAAAGTCTATAAGTTTTAAAACATCGGGTGGTAACCCTACCAGAGAAAAGCTTGCTTTAGCTACAGCTCCACCACCACCCAGAATGCACAGCGTTGCCTACCTGCAAAGGTCACAATGGTAGTTAGGGAGGGAGGATGGGTAACTATTAGTGAGGGAAAGGGACTAAGGGAGGAGCCTCCAGTGTCACCAAGTAGAGGAGCTTTGCTGTTCCCTGGAGGGTAAGATTAGCATTTGGAAGGAAAAACGGTCAAGGATGCCATCATTGTCCTTTTAAAGCCAATAACTTCATTTTTGAGATGCCCAGGTATAATACATATATATTTGACACAGAGAGCAAGAGGATCAAAGGATTGACCACATAGACCTGTGATATGCCTTAAGATCCTTTATGGAATGATTTGGGAGAATCTGATGTACATCTGACCTCCCACATCAATCCATGGAAGTGGTTTGTTGGAACATAAACACAGCTGCTGCTTTTATTTTGCAGTGACAGCAGAAAGCATTATTTGATCTGTTCATTTTGGGTGTCCCTGTTGATTCTACAAGGAGACATTGCACTGGAAGCGACTGAATGGGGAACATGTACTTCTGTTCTTCCTGAAAGAAGAATTTCACTGAGAGTAATGATGGCAGATTCCCACGTAGGGCCATGAGCCACGCTAGTATTTCCTATTTGAGATTTGCTTTCTTCACAGAGGCTATCTAAGTCTAGTGTATGGTCTTTAGAGGGGTGCCCTAATTTGGCTGCAGGGACGCGGGTGGTGCTGTGGTCTAAACCACTGAGCCTTGGGCTTGCAGATCAAAAGGTCGGCGGTTTGAATCCCTGCGACGGGGTGAGCTCCGGTTGCTCGGTCCCAGCTCCTGCCAACCTAGCAGTTCGAAACCCCGCCAAAAAGTGCAAGTAGATTAATAGGTACCGCTCCGGCGGGAAGGTAAAAGGTGTTTCCATGCGCTGCTCTGGTTCGCCAGAAAGCGGCTTAGTCATGCTGGCCACATGACCCAGAGTCGTTCGCGACTGGACTTAACTGTCAGGGGTCCCTTTACCTTTACCTTTACCTTTACCTAGTTTGGCTGAGAGGAAGAAAACAAGTTTAATTTAAAAGCAGTGATGGATTTATACCATGTTTCTCTCATAACTGTAACTGGCACATGATATTGCTGCTGGTCTATTACAGCCAGTTTTCAATGGATTGTCAGAATTTGGCATGTTATAAAAACCAAGCATGAGATGCTACCTAAGCTGGTTGTCTGAATTATTCTAAGCAGAATGCCCTGGAACCTATTTTTCTATTCCTAAACTCAGCTATAGCCCATATGAAACAATAATAGTTTACCTCTGTGCAGGTGTAGAGTGCCTATCCTACACCCCAATGAAATGATAGTAGCAGATAGAAAACAGGAGGTAGAAAGAAAAACTGCTTTCCTTTGAAGAGAGAACACAGCTAAGGACGAGCTGGAATACCTTGAGAAATGGCAGGATCAGTAAAACATGGCTTCGACATCCTTGGCTTTCACCGGTTTTGTATAACTGTGACTTCGTTAAGAAATCACAAAGCAGCTTCAACACATCTGGGATTAAAGGAAAGTGTTTTTAAGGCTGAGGGAATAGATCTGAACTTTGGACAGGGTCAGCTCTACCATTAGGAAATGCGAGATAGCTGCCTCAGGCGGCACCCTGTAAATTTTCCTAATGCCCTCAAGTGTGCTGGAGAATCCTGTCCTGTAGTCAGAATTGAAGTAGGATTATGGAGCTGAAGTAGGTTGGTGGGTGGGAACACGCTACTTTGTCCTTCACACAAAGTGTAATGAGACGGCCCTTACAAGAATTAAGTACTGAACAGAACACAATTTTAATGCGTAATTTCCACTGAAAAGGAAAATCTGCATTTTGCTACATTCACATTGGTGTACTGCGATTTCAAGGTCAAAATCACAGGATTCTGAGTTCATGGCAAAAGTGGTTGTGGCGCTGCTGTGCTCTGCTTGGATCCCAGATCTGTCCATGTCTATTCAGAAATGTCCCCCCTGATTTCAAAAGGAGTTAGTAAAACTGGGCTCCCACGCGTCTTTACTTGGGAAGTGATTTAAAGTAAGCAAGCATAGCACTGGGCTGCCCAAATGTCTTTTCTGAATTCTGTTAAGAAGGCTTAGCAAAAAAGAAGGATGACTTCTCTCAAGGAAAGTACGGTCTCTTTTAAAGCAGCAGTAATATAAATATAGAAAGCATTTTTTTTAAAGTTAGAGAATCGATCAACAATTATATAATTGCTTTCCCCACAATTTTCTTTCAGGGGCGGAGGAAGGGTGTGTGTGGTGGGTGCGGGCTGACCTGGGTGTCACCACTGGGGGGGGGACAAAATGCCGGGCGGCACTCACTGCGGTGCCTGCAGCGCTCCCGAGCCACGTGTCTCTCCTGGGAGTGACGCGGTGGTTTGGGCACCCGCAGGCTCTGTGCTGCCCCAAACCGTCCACCCACCGCCTCCCCCTCAACTGTAGGGCGGCTGAGTGGAAGGAGGCAGGCAGACTCCTTGGAGGCCCCACAGAGCACCCTGCCCTGGCTGGCCCCGCCCCGCGAGCAGCAAGCCCTGCCCCTGGGCGCATGGCACGTGTGCCGCCTGCCCCAGGCGCCTGATCGGCTTGCTTGCTCCGCCACTGCTATCTTTGTTTTGCCTAACGGTTTTTTCCTGTCCTTTTAGGAAACCATGTGGTAATCTATTCAATTCCATTGGACTCATTCTGTTGATGGTTTTGGGGACTGTTAGGTATCTGTCTACTATGTAATAAAATGCGGCGACAGAGCGGCAGACTGATTGGAAGGCCACATGTCTGTTGCATCCTCCTCGTGCCACCCTGCTAGAGTCCCCCCATGTGCTTGGGGCCATCACCTCAGCAGCTCCCCCCATGCTGTGCCCTTGATAAAATGGTGGGTAAAGCACCCTGGAACAAAAATGGAAGGTTTCCATCAGCTTAATGTATCTTAATATCTGTTTGAAGCCGCCAAGAGTGGCTGGGGAGGCCTGGCCAGATGGGCGGGTACAAATAATAAATTATTATTATTATTACTTAAAAAGATCTAAATATTTTAGCCAAATGAAAGCATTTGGCTTGTATGTGTAGCCTCTCTGCACCTTTTGTTGGAAGCAGAGTTTCAGTTATGCAATGTTTCTTAGTTTGCAGGATTACTGCAAAGCAGTGAAGCAACAATGACAGGATGAACCGGCTTCATATAGAAAGAAAACCGTTCCTGGTACCTATAAACGAAGACGCAAAACATGAAGGAGAAAATCGTTAGTGTTTGCAAATCATTTTCGTTTTGTCTTACTAATTACAGCAAAAAAAAAAAGATTTTAAGTTAGTAAGTAAAAAATGGATTTCAAGATCTCCTTTACAAAGGCAGGGAATCGACGGATCAAAGTGCTCCAAATTAATATTTTTAGAGATGACCCCCAAATATGGTGACATGACCTTATACACTGCTTCGTTGCGGTAACAATTCATAAGCACCAATACAGTCTGAAATCTGATTCCTTTCCCATCCGTGGTAGCCACTGGCTCTCTTCCACTGCTGGATTCTTGCTGCCCATTGTGGCATCATTAAATCAGGACTTGCCCAACATCAGCAAATGAGTTTGTGACCCACAAGCATTAGGAAACATGGTCTTCCAGACCCAAACTCAAGTCAATTCTGTTGACCTATGTATATTTTTTAAGTTTTTCATTTAATAGTAAATCAAGAAAGGTTTATGCCCCAACTTCCTGTAAAATGGGTTTGCAAAGAGGTGATCGGGGAGCCCAAATCTATGCATGTTTACTCCAAAGCAAGTTTTGCTGACTCCTGTAGAACTTACCCCCAGGTAAGTATGCATAGGATTTCGCCCCCTTCGTAAGAGCACATCTGAGTGAGCGAGTGGCTGCCCACTGTTGGAAATAGGATGCATGGATGAGATATTACAGTTTCATGCAAAGGAAATCTTTGGTTCTTACGCTAATCATGTACACTCAACAGAGAACCACAGTCAACACTGGTTCTCTGACGCATGAAACTACATGATGCACAACTTTGTCATCTTGCTCCCAGCTGTTGCTCCTGGGCACCAGTTTTAAAACCAGAAAGCCATTGTGTTGTTATTATTACCCACAAAACTCCAAAGTAACGGCACGAAGCATCACCCTCACTCCGACTTGGCTTCAGACACTATCACACTGGCAACATGAAGCCATATCAGAGTGAGGGTAACACGCCTGCCCTCTGTAGTTTTAGGTTTGTTTGCTTTTTTAAAAAATTGAGGTAAAAATATGTCATTTACCAGCAGTCCCATAATGCAATTACTGTTCACCCCAAATTTTGCCCTTGTTTGTGCTCCCCCAGAATCACTGAAATGCCCCTTTCAGCACCTTTTAAAGCACATTTAGATGCACATCTCATGTAACATGTGTTAAAGATCTTAGGAAGATACTCAGAGATCTTTAAAAACTACAGTATAGTCTGTAGCTGTTTCTGTTGGTTTGCGATCTTAAGTAATCTTACTTCCTGGAAGTGTATTCTTTCTGTTTGTTAGGAGTCTTACAGATGGGCTACAGTAAGAGATCCCATGTTCAGCAGTGCAGGCATAAATTAACACAGTATGATTATGTCACATAAATAAAACACTGCTATAGCTACCTCATGGATTGTTTCTCAGGTTTCCTGTTATTCTGTTCTTATTGTCCCCTCTAACAGGATTGGCAAAGCCTGAACTCCCATCTCAAAAATTCCTGAAAATCGCTTTAGACAATTGCCTTCCTGTAGTTTCGTGCCACCAGGGACTGTTTCCTGGTATGTCTCCAGCAACTTTGTGTTCAAGAAATGTATTGGGAATTGGGTCAGAAAGGTTGATTCGTACTTTGAGTGTATTCTGACAGGAAATCCAAACAAAAATAATATGGGTATTTGAAGGAAAATTGGACAGGGGCGCCAACTATAGGGGATGGAAGGGGCTTCAGCCCCCTCAATATTTCTGGGCAGGAGGCCAAAGGCCCCCCCCCAATAATGAGGGGGCCACTATCCCTTACCACTGGCTGATTCGTCGGGTGGGGCCGGGTGGGCCGGGAACCACAGACATAGATTTTCACTCTCCCTGCTCCCCACCACCGACCCATTCCCCAGCTTGCTGCCGCTGGGAGAGTGCTGGTGATGCCAGGCTCCCTCAATGTGTGGAGCACGTTGGCTCCCCTGCTCCCCAAGGTAAAACACCTTGAATTCAATGGGGCTTCTTAGCTGGTTAGTATGCATAGGGTTACAACTTTCAATAGTGATTCTTCAGTTTCCTGAAACAAAGCAACTCTTGGATAGGTGTGGTATGCGGATAACATCTCGCCACTGTTCCACACCTTGCTGGAAGGGTAAAAGGAAAAATTTTAAATTATTTCATCTTATATGATCTATGAAGAAATCTCCCATTGTGGGCAGGGGCCTAGAACCTTGAGAGCGATTCTGTTTTATTAAAGTCAAACCAAAGTTCACGGTTAGTCCAGACTGGCCCCAGGATATTAGCTTGGAGGTGCAGCTGAAATAACTGGGAGGGGGGGGTGCATTTCTTGTCTACGTGCGCAAGGATTGTTAATTCAGGATGATAATCCCCCAAACGATCTTGGCATCAGCTTCTGCTCACATGGAATGTTCCTCACTGTAAAGGCATTTGTTGCCGAATTCTCTCCCGCGGCAACATTCCAAGAGAAAGGGGAAAAAAGCTCAATAAAGCCTTATTCTCTGTGGGCAGAGACTTAAGAGTATATGTGGGCAGAGTTTTAAGAGCAAGCCCTAAGGCCTTAAAGGACTCATTGCCATTACCTTTGGCTAACTTTACTGGAGAATGAATGGGTTGGGTGTTGTAATAAACTGGTTGTGTGTTTCAGTGGCATTTACACAGTGTTCAAAACTCTAGTTTGATTTTATTTCATTTGATGTTCTTCCCTCTTAAAACATGAGCATGTTTTCAGTGCTGACTGATGTATGTTTCTTCCGCTATGGCACGTAACTTTTTTATGAGAGGTCTGGCATCAGCACCTGGTGTGGGATAACCAGCCTCATATAACCAACATGCTTAAGTCTAATTAATGCATGAAGGGGTTAATGCCATAGAGAAAGCTGTCCTGCCAGGCTTAGCTAGGTCATTGGAGAAGGAAGATAATTAAGCCTTTGTTTCCCTTCCATTTACCTGTGAAGCTCAGCGTGTAAAGAGGTTGGAGCTGGTTGCTCCAGATTCAGACCACACGGCTCTAACAACCCTTTCTTGTATTCCTGTACCAATAATTTAGGAACTTACCACCCCTTTAACTAAATTTTATTGCCTGTGTTTTCTGACTGATGTATTGAAAACACATGAATCTGACATTTGGAGAGTTTGTAAGTACCGTGCACCATTTTTAGCTCACCAAATGTGTGGTGTTTTTTTCTATGCTAGGGGAAGAGGGAAACTTTGGAAGGAACTCACAAGGGCATATTTTAAAGGTTTGATAACCTAGATTTCCACTCTTTACTTTGCTGCATATTTTGTGATTTTAAATTTCTGCTGGGGCTCTCTCACCACAGAGTACTTGCCCCAAACCTGGATCTTGGTTTTTGTGAATGCTTTTTGCTGTTTTTATTCTTTGATGTGGCATACCGCCCTGATATAAGTGCAGATGATAAAGATATAAATAAGGGAAAGGGATGGATAAATAAATAACTTGATGCTGGAATACTATGCTAAATTGCTATGCTAAATTGTTCTCTTTCGTCCTGGGATTAATTTTTAGCTCTCTCTTGTGTCAGCACAGCTTGTAAATGCCAAAGATGTCTGTGAATGGGATCTACGAAAGCAGCTTTGTATTGATTGAATAACCAATTTTGTATTTTGGTAATGTGATATTTTCTTTATACTTTTAGAGCTGACCCAGAGGACTGTGGAAGAGTTGCCTCCTCCCCCCAAAATTGACAAATACAAACTTGCAAGATTTTTAACAGAGAAGGCCATCAGGGTATATGTGACTAGAAATTTTTAAATCCAAAGTATTTATTGGTTGTACTGTATTATTGGCATGCGTATAACAAATTTGCTTCATTAAATATGGTACCATTGATTCTGAAAGAGGAAGAAAGCGGAATGCATCCAACAAACAAACAAAAAAAGATTCTAAAAAAATCCATTGCTTGAAACTCAAAAGCCCACACGGCAGCAGTTTGCAAATTCAGCACTGCTCTTGGCTTATTTTCTCCTATTCCATCCTGTAATGAGCGTTTCCCAATTTTTCAGTTTATGTCTGAAGACATAACCTCCCCATCCCTGAGAGTCAAGAAAAATTTTGAAAGAGAGATTCTCTGCTCAAAGTTCTGGACTCATTCCACTTCTGCCTCTGGTAAACAGGTTTTGTAGGTTTGTCAATTCTTGCTGCAGCTGTTTGTCCAGAGGTGGAAACCGGAGAACAGAAATATCTGCACGCAGATCAGGAGACTTGATGTCTTGCCTCTCAAACCACTTTCAGGCAGTGTTAGAAACTGAGATATGAAATCTAGGAGCTAAATGGCACCCTAAACCTAGGTTACGGGTGCAACAACAGAATGTCTAGGCACGCTTTTTTAAATAACAAGAATACAAAGCTAAAAATGAACGAACTGCAGCTAAAATATTATGTTCATTTTTCACATGGTCTAGTCCTTCCCCTGCCCAACCCCCTAATATTCTTAAGAGGGTCTTAAGCGGGGCTGGAAGTGGGGAGGCACAGAAAGGTCCTCCTTTCCTTCCACTCGGTAGTTTTAATCTGAAATCTTAGGTGCACTACTGCGCCCAGAGCTCAGAAACTGCTTGTGCTAAGGAAATTTCCTGTTGCAAAATGTGCCTAGAAAAATGGGAGTTTTGAACAGTGCTTTCAGGTGCTTTCACATTTATTATTTCTCCCTAGCAAGTTGCTATTACGGAGTGATGAGGTAGAGCCAGACCGGGTCCAGATCAACTCCGTGGCTTTGGAGCTGCTGTTTCCTCACAGCTCCAGAATTCTCCTGAATGGCACGGACACTTGAGGGTACTGGAATGGTTTGAAGAGCCTGTAGCCATCATTGTGCTCTCCGTGACATTGCCAGGGACGTGTCAGGGCCTAGAGATCTTGGAGGATAGCCTTTCCCTGTCTGGCTTTTGCTCTCTTTGACACATTCACCCTCTTGGATAGCACTGTGGAGATGACTGGAAGAGCAGGAAGGGAGGGGGATTAAACTTGGACGGTGATGCTCCTAGTGATGGCCCCGGAATCCTAACCTGCAGTTTTGTGGGACTCTTCCTGCTACTCCCAAGTTTCTATGAATTACTGGACGTGGTTGTGCCACTGCCACAATGGAGAGGACCTCATCCAAGCAAGGAAAGACATACACTACGGGGGTGCATTAGATTCTTTTGTGCATGTGTGGGAATCTAGGTATTATGAGAGCTGTACAGTCGTACCTTGGAAGTCAAATGCCTCACCAGTGGAAAGTTTTGTCGCAACCCCAGAAGTGATTGTTCCAGTTTGCGAATGTTCTTTGGAACCCGAACGTTCGGCAGGGCTTCTGCGGCTTCTGATTGGCTGCAGGAGCTTCCTGCAGCCAATCGGAAGCTGCGTCTTGGTTCACGAACGATTTGGAAGTTGAACAGACTTCCGGAACGGATTCTGTTTGACTTCCAAGGTGCCACTGTAGTTGCACCGATGGCTACAATACAGAAAAGCTTAAGGGCCTGGCGTTCCTGCTATTGCCAAGCATTTGAAAACATGACAAAGGGAGAAAGATCTCTGTTACCTGTGCAACTCCTGCTCAAAGGATAATACAGCATCCATAGGATTGCCTCACGGGGATTTTCCTCACTCCTTAAGATGTAATTCGCAGCCCCGGTTCAAAACATGGCCCTTTTGAGAAATAGGAAGGGCTGCTGGTGAAGCGGTTGAGATCCTTTCTTCAAATACCACTCTCCTGGTTTACATTGCCCCCTTCCCCACACCCTGAAGCGACTATTGGACCTGAAGGGGGAAATCATCCAGGTACTGAAATGTTTCCCACTTCAGAGTGAATTTCAACCTGTGGGTTGCCTTTAGACTAGGGAGTAACAAGGGGAGAAGAGGCTAACCATCTCTCAGCACCACTTTGCTGACGTTTAAGGCAGATGTATAGGCCAGCTTGGCTCCAGGTTTCAGGGGGCTAGACTAATGCTGCTGCTCTGATGGGGGATTATCATTGTCACTGCCCACGATGCCCTGGGCGGTTGTACAGATGAAACTCGAAAAATTTGAATATCGTGGAAAGGTTCATTTCTTTCAGTAAATCAATTTAAAAGGTGAAACTAATATATGAGATAGACTCATGACATGCAAAGCGAGGTATGTCAAGCCTTTATTTGTTATAATTGTGATGATTAACAATTTCAACTTTGGGGTTTTCATCAACTGTACGCCATAATCACCACAATTATAACAAAGAAAGGCTTGACATATCTCGCTTTGCATGTCATGAGTCTATCTCATATATTAAACTCCAGTAGATAATGAAAACAATTGCTTACATAAATGGACTTTCCCACAATATTCTAATTTTTCAAGTTTCACCTGTACTGTTGCTCCCTTTTGGGCAATTGCAACGATGGCCTCTCGACACTGCTGTACAGAGGAGCCCTAGAAAATGGTCCCTGGCGCCATCGTCAACATCTCACTGGCTCATGCAAGACTCTTCTCGATTGTGGCAGCGGCAGCGGTGGCGCTGAGGCGGGAAATGGAACATTCCGGGATCGAATCATAAGCTGGGATGGCTTCTGTAATTCAGGGGTGTCCAGGGAAAATCGGGGCAGTTAAATGGTATGCTGCGAGGCCTCCAAGAGCTGTCCAAGGAGGTGGATGCAAAATTGCTTTAAAAATATTATAGGGATGCTAAATTGCTTTAAAAAAATGAAACTGTGCGAGCTGTCCATTGGAGATCTCCTCCATCTTGTCTGCTCTGAGCCTGAAAGGCATTTGCCTGTGATTTCAGGAAAAGAGAATTTTTACAATCTGCGGACCTTACCCGGTAATTCGTGCATCTTTAAGGAAGAGAGGCTGGGTAGAGAGAAAGCACACCGTTAAAGGCGACATTCCGGACCACAAAGAGGAAGGGAATGACGCTGAACGCGTTGTCAAATCGGGTAAGAGCCCTTCAAATGTATTACCCCTTTCAAATAATTCCCCCTGCTTTTTATCTGTGTAGAAATTGGCATAAAAATATTAGAAATAAACGTGCAAGTTTTGTAGTTTCCTGCTTTGACCTTTAGGGGAAAAAGTTATTGAGGGTACCTTGGTAGTTCTTGGTAGTTCTTGGGGACACGGGTGGCACCGTGGTCTAACCCACAGAGCCTAGGGCTTGCCGATCCGAAGGTCGGCAGTTCGAATCCCCGTGACGGGGTGAGCTCCCGTTGCTCGGTCCCAGCTCCTGCCCACCTAGCAGTTTGAAAGCACATCAAAGTGCAAGTAGATAAATAGGTAATGCTTCGGTGGGAAGGTAAACGGCGTATCCGTGCGCTGCTCTGGTTTACCAGAAGCGGTTTAGTCATGCTGGCCACATGACCTGGAAGCTGTCTGCGGACAAACGCTGGCTCTCTCGGCCTAAAGAGCGAGATGAGCGCGCAACCCCAGAGTCGGACACAACTGGACCTAATGGTCAGGGTACCTTTACCTTTGCCTTGGTAGTTCTTAATGGTTTAACTTGATTATCATGGGGCGAAGGGAGAATTATTTGCATGCTTTTGCATGCTTTTTTCTTTCTCACAGCCAAGAGTTGCCTGTTGCCTGTCTTCAAGTTTCCCATAGCCAGTGCTTTTTTTCTTAAAAAAATAAATAAATAAATTAGGGGTACTCTCATTTTCCTACTCAAATTGAAATACTGCCCCTCAATGAGGCCAAACTTAGAATCACAAAATGTTTAGGGGTCTGCATACCCCTCCGTTCCCCCAGAAAAAAAATCACTGCCCATAGCTTTAGCTACTACGATGTCACAGAATGCTCACAAACATTCTAGCTAGCTAAGGAGAAGGCTCACTCACAAAATGTTGAAAATCTGCGCAGGTGAAAAAAGAGCCAATGGACAGGACATACACATATGTTGTGGAAAGAAAGGGATTTCAGTTCTTAATTCAGATGAGTTTTATACTGTGAAACTAGACTTCTCCCATGCTTAATATGTGTTGGGGGGTCAGTTTGCCTCAACACTACATTTTAGTTACTATTTCTCCCATCAAATTTGAAAACCTGCATTTTTATCCCAGAGATGAAGAATCACATGGTGGACTGTCACTCAGTTCAAGGAGAAAGGAAGCTTAGCAAGGGTTGCCATATTTCAAAAAGTGAAGAAGCTCACTCCTGGTAAATTGCTTTCTGTAAAATGGGATTAATAAACTGGATTAGAAATGGCCACAACTTTATTGGATTACAGATATAGGTGGAATTTTGGCTCAGGCACTGGGTAATTAATTGATTTTTAAAAGGTAAGGGAACTCAGTTCCTCTCAGTTCCTGCTCAGTTTAATTTGCTGCAATCTCTTTGACTTGCCTGAAAGCAACATACTGATGATTCCTGTTCTGTTATTTTTCACGGCTCTCTGAAAAGAAAGCAAAACTACTTTGCGCGATGAGGAAGGTCAGATTGCCAATTCAAGTGACATCCATGATATAATGGTAAGGTTACAGAGGTAATGAGCGTTCCAGTGAAGCAACCTTTGTGAAATATATATGAAAAATCTGCTCTGGATTTCATTCCCCTGGTTTTCCACAGACCTCTCCACCGCTAGGCAACATATTTTTGCCTCGGAGCAAGCTTCGTCCTCATTGGGCTGTTTGTGAGGTTCCGCCTCCTTCAGGCTCCCCCCCCCGAAAGATTTTGCAATTCCCCCAAACCTACAAAGCCACCACAGCTATGTGAGATGTAGCAAGGACCGTTTTGTCTGGATGGGTTCACTGGAGCATTTAATCACCTCATTTCCAATTACAAACTGGCAGTCCTCTCATGGCACTGTGATATGCCCCTAAACATGGGACCAATGTTTGCGGGCAGATCACGGTGAAACATGAAACTAGTCACATGTTTAAGTAAGTGTGCAGAACCCGGCAATTGTTATTTTTTTGGAGAGAAAGCAGAGTTGGTGCAAACAACACTTTTGAGGACAACTTGCACCCAAATAGAGGGCAACCTTTAGCCGAAAACCAGTGTGAGACTGTGAGCAGAATTCAGCGAATGTTCCAAATCAGAGGCCTACACCTGTTTCCCCCCCCTCCAAGATAAAAGTGACCAGGTTACGCATGCTTGTTTAAGCACATGACAAATGCCACTTGTAGTTTTGTTCACTTGCAAAAGTATAGAAATCAGGCAGGTGCCTTTACTGTATTCTTTTTGGCACCCGCTGAAGATATTCTTATTTAGACAAGCCAACCCAGATGTTTAGAAAGTCTGCATGAGTTTTAATTTGTTTCAGTCTGTTCTATGTTGGTTTTAAACTTTCTGTATAAAGGGCTACCTTTGAAGGTGACCCGGAAACTACAACTAATCCAGAATGCGGCAACTAGACTGGTGACTGGGAGTGGCCGCCGGGACCACATAACACCAGTCCTGAGAGATCTGCATTGGCTCCCAGTACGTTTCCGAGCACAATTCAAAGTGTTGGTGCTGACCTTTAAAGCCCCAAATGGCCTTGTGCCAGTACACCTGAAGGAGCGTCTCCACCCCCATCATTCAGCCCGGACACTGAGGTCCAGCTCTGAGGGCCTTCTGGCTGTTCCCTCGCTGCAAGAAGCGAGGTTACAGGGAACCAGGCAGAGGGCCTTCTCGGTAGTGGAACTCCCTCCCTTCAGATGTCAAAGAGATAGATAACTACCAGACATTTAGAAGACACCTGAAGGCAGCCCTGTTTAGGGAAGTTTTTAATGTTTGGTGTTTTATCGTGTTTTTACTATTCTGTTGGGAGCTGCCCAGAGTGTCTGGGAAAACCCAGCCAGATGGGTGGGGTATAAATAATAAATTGTTGTTGTTGTTGTTGTTGTTGTTAAATTCTGGTGGTAACATTTTGTGATAATTTTATTCCTTTGTCTTTTTCTGTAAACCGCTTTGATGGTTTTTTCGTTTAATTTTCATTTCACTTTTAAATTGTATACTGCCTTTCTACATGACCATTCACAAGGCGGTTTACACGCAGAAGAAACAACAACCAAGAGGCATACAAATTTTATGAAATAGATAAATACTGGGTTAATAGGATAGGATTTTCCTGGTGGAATCATAATGCAGTCTTCTTTGGGCCAGTCTAGGTTGGTAAGAAATGAAGAAACTACCTTTTACTGGACGATAAAAAAGGATGCCGTTGATTACTATAATCTCCACATTGATCAGATAATGAACCATTATGCAAGAACTGGCTCTTTTACAACTAAAGTAAGTCTTGTAAATAGTGGGTAGGATAACTTGCCATTACAGCAGTGGCTGACTTCTGGTATCAGAAGTGTAAAGAAAGCAACGTTTGGGAATATCTGTGTAAAAAAAGCGGTCTTGTAGCCGAATCGGCGCTTTCCATCCCTTTCCACCCCCCACATCGTTTTGGAATACTATTAGGAATTAAAAATAATAATAATCCACCCATTTTGTCGGAAACCACCCCACCAATAAAGAAAGCTCAGCATTGGTATTGATTAGGGAACACATCCTAATTGTGTGAGCTTTGATTTCTTACACTTATTACTGATCAATACCACTTACCGGTGAGAACCTCTTCTTTCATCTTGTTTAGAAGGATTGTACAGTATTGTTCCACCCAGGTTCTAACAGAGCACAAGCTGTCACTTGTCAGCTTCCACCTCCTTCCTGATTTTCTCCAACGCTTGCCACCTTTTCCTTGCAGGATTTTATATGCATAAGTTATCTACTGTTAACTGGCCCTTTGCAATGGGCGAGTGCCTTGGTCTAATTCAGGGGTCAGCAAACTTTTTTTGAAGGGGGCTGATTCACCATCTCCCAGACCTTGTGGCGGGCTGGACCACGTGCTGCGGAGGGGACTTCTCTCCCTCCCCCTGCCTACCTATGCTGCTGCAGAGCCGCTCGTCCCTCCGCCGCCGCCCACAGCCTCTGCCACTCGCAAGGGCAGGCACGGGATCCACAGCTGAGAGAGGCGCTGCGCTGGGCTCTGCCAACCACAGCTCTTGTGCCTGCCCTTGTGAGTGGCGGAGGCTGTGGGCGGCGGTGGAGGGACGAGCAGCCCGAAAGGGCTAGCTGGGTCAGGAAAGGCGCTTCTCAAAATGGCGCTCGGCAAGCTCAGCCCAGCCTTTCCTCCAAGATGCAGGGTGCGGAGAAGGGCGGGGAGAAGCTAGGAGGAGGGAAGGAGGAGGCCCTGCGGTGTGTGTGAGAGAAGAAGAAGAAAAGTTTGGATTTGATATCCCGCTTTATCACTACCCGAAGGAGTCTCAAAGCGGCTAACATTCTCCTTTCCCTTCTTCCCCCACAACAAGCACTCTGTGAGGTGAGTGGGGCTGAGAGACTTCAAAGACGTGTGACTAGCCCAAGGTCACCCAGCAGCTGCATGTGGAGAAGCGGAGACGCGAACCCGGTTCACCAGATTACGAGTCTACCGCTCTTAACCACTACACCACACTGGCTCTCCAGAGAGGGAGAGAAGGAAAAAATCGCACCAAAAAAATGGCACCGCCGTAAAAAATTAACGGAAAAATTTAACAAACAGAATTGCTGATCCACGGAATGTCCACGGGCCGGATCCTCAGGGCAATTGGGCTGGATCTGGCCTGCGGATCATAGTTTGCAGACCTCTAGTCTGATTCCTTCCTTTGCATCACCATGCCATGTTTGGGGTCTGGGCAGCACTGCTTCCTGAATGGAAGGTGTTATGTATTGGTTTAATATGCATACATGAGTTTCACTGCTAGTTCTGTAACTACCTTTCCCGCTCCAGGGTAATTCAGACGGGGGCGGTGACAGTTGCTATTGGTTAACTTGTTGGCATAATTTGGATCCTTACTCTGATTGGGTCCCGCCAAAATCTAAATGTATCCTTTCCCCCACTCCTGTTCTGAGAGTATAAAGGGAGCTCGCCCTTTCCCTCCAGTCAGTCAAGTTCCTACTGCATCATCATCATCATCATCATCATCATCATCATTATTATTTAAAATTTATAAGATTTTTCATTTTAAAGCACAAATCATTACATGGTTAAATTTTTCATACTCCCCCCTCTCCTACCGAGGAGAGCAAAATATCCAAATCCACAGGAGCACATATAATATAATTTCACATTTAACTCATCATTTTGCATAAATCATTGCTTAGTGCTGACCCTTTTCCTGGGCCAGGTATTCCTACTCCTTTCAATTTCATCTTTAAATTGACTTCCTCAAATCCCCCCTGTTGACTTCAAAGGAAAAACACATTTCCCAGTTTTCCAATCATCTTCAAATCTAATTTATACTACATTTCTTTCCTCCTTAACATTTTTAAAATCATTAATACATCAAACTTAATTACTTATATTTTCTTCTCTACCTCGGCCTCAATATACTTCTGAACTTTTCTAATTTCTTAACCAATTTTAGCTATTCTAACAATAATTTTAAAAAACTACCTCCCTTTTTCTACCCCCTTCCCTCCCTCCGGCAAGTTCCTACTGCATTAAAGGAGATTGTTCTTGTTAGACTTGACTCCTAGCATATCCTTGCTAGCATGCTGAATCACTACCCAGAGCTGATTACACGAAGAGCTGAAATCACATAGACACTGCACCCACGACTTAACAGAAGGGATGCTACTGAACAGGAGAAAATCAGAGCCTAAGTGCTTGCTAGCTGGCAAACTCCCTCCCATCCCATTAGGAAATCAGAAATCACCTTGCGGGCCGCTTCAGTGATGCATAAGGCTCTTATGCATCTGAAGTGTATCTGAAGAAGTGTGCATGCACACGAAAGCTCATACCAAGAACAAACTCAGTTGGTCTCTAAGGTGCTACTGGAAAGAATTTTCTATTTCGTTTCGACTAAGGCTCTTACAAATACTGATGGCATTCACTTGATCGATTTCCATTCCTGTCCAAAGATAAAATCCACCAACGGCAGCAATTTTCATCAGAATGCTGCGATACCCGTATGCATTCTGAATGCATGGTTGGTGGGGGCCTTGGTTGGTCACAACCCTGCTCCCACCTCCCAAAAACAGCCGGGTTTCCCCCCCCCCTTCCACAGTACAGCTGAAACCAAGAAGGTCTCGTCATGTAAACTCCCTCAATGTGAACCGTATGCAAGCTCAGCTCCTCTGAGAGAAAGCGGAGTAAAAATGTAATTAAAAAAACGAAGGCTGATCTCTGGACACATGTGTCCAAAGACTGCAGTTCCAGCCCGCGAAACTACAGTACCTGATTTGTTGTTGTTCAGTCGTTCAGTCGTGTCCGACTCTTCGTGACCCCATGGACCAGAGCACGCCAGGCACCCCTATCCTCCACTGCATCCCGCAGTTTGGCCAAACTCATGCCAGTCGCTTCGAGAACACTGTCCAACCATCTCATCCTCTGTCGTCCCCTTCTCCTTGTGCCCTCCATCTTTCCCAACATCAGGGTCGTTTCCAGTACCTGATAGAGTAAAGTAAAAAGGGTAAAAGTAAAGGGCCCCTGGATGGTTAAGTCCAGTTGAATTCAACTATGGGGTGCCCCGCTCATCTCCACTTTCAGGCGAAGGGAGTCGGCGTTTGTCCACAGAAGCTTTCCGGGTCATGTGGCCAGCATGACTAAACCGCTTCTGGTGCAATGGGATACCGTGATGGAAGCCAGAGTGCACGGAAACGCCATTCACCTTCCTGCTGCAGTGGTACCTGCCGTATTTTTCCATGCATAAGACACCCCCATGTATAAGACAACCCCTATTTTTTATAACCCAAAATTAAGAAATTAAGTTGTTTAGCTTTTTGGGAGGGTGGGGGAGGTCACTTCTGCCAATCGCTCACCCACCTGCCCGCCACTGCCGATCGCTCGCCACAGCCACTGCTGATCGCACACCTCGCCGCAGCCGCCAATTGTCTGCCCGCTCGCCGCCACCAACAGCCCACCCGCCCACTTGCCGCAGCCGCCAATCGCTTGCCCGCCTCACCACAGCCACCAATCGCCTGCCCGTTTGCCACAGCCACAGCCAATTGCTAGCAGGCCTTGCCGCAGCCCCCAATCACCCGCCCAATCGCCACTGCCAACCTCCTGCTTGCTGCTGCCATTAATTGCACGTCCCCCTCTGCATTCACTATCCGTGTGCAGTAATACCTCCGTGAATGTCCGCCTCGTCTAGTGTCCATTCCAGCAAACGTCCATGGCAAACCCAGAAGTACCGGGACGGGTTACTTCCGGGTTTACCGCTCACACATACGCAGAAACGCTAAATCGCGACACTTTGCCCTGCAACCTTTTCAGCTAGCGGTCGGTGCTCCGGGACAGATCCCGGTCACAAAACAAGGTACGACTGTATAAGACAACACCCAATTTTTGCCTAATTTTTTTTTTTTTTTTTACAAAAGCATCGTCTTATACACAGAAAAATACGGTATTTATCTACTTGTGCTGGGGTGCTTTCAAACGGCTAGGTTGGCAGAAGCTGGGACAGAGCAACAGGAGCTCACTCCGTTTTGGGGATTTGAACCCGCCGACCTTCCAATAGGCTCAGTGGTTTAGATCACAGCGCCACCCGCGTCCCTATCCCCTGTAAGCAGGCTTAGAACATATATCATTTTTGCACATTTGGAGAGAGGCAGGATTGTTTTCTTAGAATCACAGAACCCTTCCTTTTTCTTTTGACTTGCACGTGTCTATTAAAGCAACAAACCTCAGGTAAATACCCTTGTTTTATTTAAAGATTGGACTTTGTTTGCATATGAGGAATTTGCCATGGTATGTGTCAGCCAACCCAAACTCTTTCTTCCCTCGGTGTTATGGCATTTGCATGGAAGACGAGAAACTAGATTTTATTGGTGAGTTGCTTTAAATTTCTTTCAGTCTTGGGAATGTGGCACGGTTTTAGCCTCGATAGGCAGAAATGTTTTATACACTTACTTTTAAACATGCACAGAGTTATTTTCCTTCCGCGCGGGGGGATTCTCAGTGACTCATTCAGGCCATCCATGAACAGTGCCGGATTTACTTATAAGCTAAACTAGCTATAGCTTAGGGCCCCACTCTCTTGGCCCCCCCAGAAAAATTAAAGAAAAAAACACCTGGATGTACATTTCCAAAATATAAGAAAAAAGCATATAAAATGAAACCTACATACAGCAAATGGCTTTAGATACCTGTTAGGTCCATAAATTACCATATAGCATATATTCAACACAAAAAACAGCGACAATTTGTTGTCAACAAAGGACAGCTGGACATATAAAGGGCCCCATTACCTTCCGTAGCTTAGGGCCTCATCAAACCCAAATCCGGTCCTGTCCATGAATACATTTGCAGTTGCAGAACTAAAAGTTGCCCTGTGATCATTTACTTGCCACACTGAGGTTTATGGTTTGGGACACCTGCGGGGGCCAGCAAGTAGCAAAATGTTTACTGGATTTATGTGGACTTTGTAATGCTCTCACCAAATTCTTACAAAACTCCCCAGGGCTCTGCCATTTAAATTGTGTTTTGCTTAAGGGGACAAAGTCCAAAATAATATGTCATTTATTTCAGATGACTTCAGGAAAACAGCAGCATCTTCCATAATCAAATGGGTTGTCAATTCACGTATTTCGGGTGATACCTGTAACAGGCCACTTAAAGATAGGCCTAATGCTGATAAAGAAGATGTGACTTCCACTAAAGGTATTACATAGTAGATGTATTAATATTACAATTTTTTTTAAAAAAATCTTCATTCTGACATTGTTGGCGAGTGGAGGGAAAACCTTCAAAAACCATTGCTAACAGACAAGCTAAGATAAAAAGTTAATTCAGTATTTTTGTGTGCTCTTATTTTAAATTTTGATTTAGACTAAGGTCGCTTGCAGGTGACCTATTTATCGAGCACTCACCCTGATTTCTTCGCACAAAGTTTGCAGAGAGGTTTTCTGACATCCATAGTTTATCGTGCATTCATTCTGATTGGTTTGTGGAGAGGTTAGATGACATTGTGTCAATCAATAGCTAACCATCTTGGCTGCGAGTCCCGGAAGATCTGTTCCTTGTCTTGCAGCCCTTTCCCCAGCCTGGCCTGGGAGGGCAGAGTCCTGACTGACTCCAGCTACAAAAGTTGAGGCTGCTGAAACGAGAATGCTACACATATACAAACAATAGCTCCCCTTCTGACTTTGAGGCTATCGATTTCAACAAAATAACTGAGTGTGTATATGCAGTGTCGATTCTCTCTACAGCCGATTGCTTGTTGCTCTCAGTTCTAAGATACAGTGGTACCTTGGTTTAAGAACAGCTTAGTTTAGGAACAACTTGGAAGAAGAACGCTGCAAACCCGGAAGCAGGTGTTTTGGTTTGTGAACTTTGCCTTGGAATAAGAACATGTGTTCCATTTGGAAATTGAGTCCGCCGCTGCTAATCAGAGGCTTCCTGTTGAGTCTGTCGGCTGTTGAGTCCCGAGCACCCACACAACACAGAGGAGATATTTGGAGCTTTTTTTTTGCATTTATGGGACTGACTTGTGACTGTGGCTTGTGACTTCATTTTTGTGACTGTGTGGAACCCAGTTCAGCTACTGGTTGATTGTGTGACTGCAGAAATGGATAAAAGCCCCCCATCCAAACAATGACCATCATCAGTGCATGCAAGAATTATTTTTTTTACATTTTTTATCATCTACAATACTGTCTTCTTTACATTGATTATTGTCTTCTTTTTATGGACCAGTGGTCTCGTTAGATAGTAAAATTCATGTTAAATTGCTGTTTTAGGGGTTGTTTTTCATCGCCTGGAACGGATTAATCCATTTTCCATTACTTTCTATGGGAAAGCACGCCTCGGTTTAAGAATGCTTTGGTTTAAGAACAGACTTCCGGAACGGATTAAGTTCATAAACCGAGGTACCACTGTATTGAAAAAGGGAAATGTGAAAACATGCTTGTTAATGAGAAAGCACTGGTGTCAAAGTATTGGTTTCAGGAGAAAATGCACTTTTGATGGAATTGTTGTCTAGTTTTCATTCTATTTTACCATTTATTTATTTATTTATCTATCCTTTGAGGAGTTTTAAGTGGCATATACGGCTCTCCAACTCCCCGTTTTATCCTCACAACAACCTGTGAGGTGGGTTTGGCTGAGAGACAGCTACTGGCTCAATATTACCCAGTGAGCTTCATGGCCTGTTGGGGATTTGAACCCTGGTCTCCCGGGTCCTAGTCCAACCCTTAATCTACTACCTGGTTTTGTGTTTTAGGCCCTGCTTCAGAAGCTACAGTTCCCATCATGCTCTGTTCTACGTTGTCTCTCAAATCCTAGTTCCCCTTCTTCCTTGCCAGCACATTAAAGCACACACCTTCCCCTGTAGTATCCTGGGAACTGTAGTTTGTTAAGGGTGCAGGGCAAAGTAGCCCAGTGAAGGGTAAACTACAGTTCCTAGGATTCCTTGGGTGAAGCGATTTGCATTAAATGTACATTGTGTACATAGCCTACACTGCAAGAACATTTTCAAGTGCCCAGTGTGTGCTTTGTTGCTCACCACAAATACTACTGTTCATGCTGCCTTTTTTCCATTTTAGTCTTTCCACATAAATACTCCTGGGGTATTTTGTGTGCTGTGCCTCTCCTGCTGCTGTTGAGGCATTTTTTTATTTTTATTTTACTGCTGCAGCTTCTTCTTCTGTGTGATGGCATTATGGCATAATAGCAACACATCTTTTTAAAACAGCAAAACACATCAAAAAAATTCGAACAAGGACGCAAAAAAGATCAAAAAGATGGTGGCAGTTTCAGAAAAAGAGAAAAAACAACCAAACCGGTAAGAGCAGTTTTGGACACTGCCTTGGTTAGAATAACATGAGGTGTTACTGGTTGAAACGAGCTGCATTTAGATCATGTAAACAAGGCAGCTTAGAATCACATTAAAATTAAGTGTAACTGCTTCAAACCAATAAATACATAACAGAATGAAAAATAAATCTAAAGAGCGACTAGAGCAGCTTTAAAACAATTTATATATATTTTTAAAAATAATATTTAGTAAGTTTTCCAATTTAATAATCCAATAAAAACCACATTAAAACATTCCAAATTACAATACAACCCGAAAAGCCAAATATAAATGCCAAATTATATATCCTTGGGTGACTTCCCATGCTCTGAATTTCACAAAGTGCTGATCATCTAATATTACATTGCATTTCTTAATGAATCATTAAACCGTTCTGATGCTAATCCTTCATTTAATTTTCATTTATTTTTGCAGCCACTGGTCTCTTCAACTTTCGCCTTCTTAGTTCTGTATGAAATATTTTCCCCTGTTGTTATCTACACGCCAGCAATTCCATTTTCGGTTTCTGCTCACAGGAGCCATAATATGCCACATCCCAAGCAAAGAGACGCCATCCGGCAGGCATCCGGAATTCCCCTCTGTAATCTCGCTCCATCTCTCAACATGCTGGTACCTCTGCCAAAACACAATAACTCCTGTCCAGAATTCTTTCCATCCTTCCGCTGAGGGTAGCTGCCAGAATCTTCACCCAGTCAGTATTATACAGTGGTGCCTCGCAAAACGAAATTAATTCATTCCGCGAGTGCTGTTGTATAGCGGAAATTTCGTCTTGTGAAGCACAGTCGGAGGAAGCGCGGCTTTACGGGGGAAAAACACCGCAAAACGTTTTCATTTTGCAAGTCGCGGCCATGGGGAAATTCATCTTGCGAGTCACCCTTTCGTTAGCGAATGCCTTTCGTCTAGCGAGTTTTTCGTCTAGCGAGGCATTCGTCTAGCGAGGTACCACTGTAATTAAACCACAATGGCAGCAGGTCGCTCTTTTGAGCTCACTTGCATATTTCAAACAGTTGCCTTTGGGGGTAGCTTTACCAGGTAAAATTGCAAGTACAAATATATCAAAAGAGAATAATAAAGGCTCGCCTACCCCTGGGGCTATACAATTAATCCATCAGTTAATTCAACAAGTGGGTCACTCCTTTGTGCTGTTGTTCTTGCTCCTCAGCGATGTTACTTTCATTTTCTGCTCACAGGGATAATTTTAACTGTGTTACAGTCCACCAGTAATCCCTGTCAGATATCCAGAATTCTTCTCTTTGGTCTCTTTCCAGCTGCTAATGGGATGGTGCCTCCGCAGCAACACAATAACTCCAATCAGGAATTCCTTTCATCTTTCCCTTAATGGTCAATGCCAGAATCATAGTCAAAATTTCACACAGTCCATTTCGTAGTTAAGCTTAGCGTCCACTCACATATTTCAAACAACTGTCCTTTAGTTACGCCGAAAGTCTTTCTCTAGATCGAGTCCTTCTCAGTGGCTGGTTAATAATAACAATAATAACAATAATAGTAATAATATTTTATTTGTACCCCGCTCTCCCTGGCTGGAGCCAAGCTCAGAGCAGCTAACGTCATATAAATAATGCAATATGCATGAAAACAAGCAATTGTTCAATTAAAATGCATCCCAAAATAAATTAAAATTAAAATTAAAATTAAAATTAAAACTGGACAAATGACAATCGTCAGGTTAAAATTGAAAGCAGTTAAATTAGCAAGTTATTTTATCTCCACTAGTTCAGAGCATGCCTGTTAATTAAGTCCGAATTTTTATCTTAAAAAACAGGTGTCCTCTGCTCATGGCACCGGCTCTGGAGAGTTGCCAAGACGCACGGTGCATTGCACCTAGCTCCCCCTGCCCCCCGCGTTCCTTCAGGATGGGCAGCAGGTATCGGACGATCTGCGGGTGGGCTGTCCCCCCCCCCGGCCCTGGGGTTTTTTGGGAGGATAATTACTCCCATATTTTCCTTGCTATCCACATGAAAGGGCTCTGCTGTTATGGGTACAGCCGTTCGCCATGGCAGCCAAACAGGAAGTTCATAAAACAATTTATAAATGTGTAAAATCCACCAACTAGTGTACAAACACAAGTTGTTTTATTACGGTCAATGACCAGTATCAAGACAAAAACACCAATTACAAAATTTAAAATTTAAAAGCTCAAAACAAGATTAAAATGATATAAAATTGCATATACATTTTTTTTAAAAAAGAAAACAGTTCTGGGTGGTCAATTATCTGTCAGAAAGGAAACCCTTCTGACCTGGAAGTTTCCATTGGTTGATATATTATATATTCTACTAATCCTGGGTGCTAATCATTATATGTCATATTTTGATCATTCAAGCCTGGGCAAAAGAAATATACACTTTAAAAGACACTTTAAAAATCTGACATAGGTGCCTGACAGATGTGCCACTCCAGGTTCTTACACACGTCTTAGTAACCTCGGGTTACATACGCTTCAGGTTACATACGCTTCAGGTTACATACTCCGCTAACACAGAAATAACGCTTCAGGTTAAGAATTTTGCTTCAGGATAAGAACAGAAATTGTGCTCTGGCGGCACAGCGGCAGCGGGAGGTCCCATTAGCTAAAGTGGTGCTTCAGGTTAAGAATAGTTTCAGGTTAAGAATGGACCTCCGGAATGAATTAAGTACGTAACCAGAGGTACCACTGTAATCTCACTTCTTAAATCAAGGTATCTGGAGCAAGGCTGGCCTAATTAATCTTAGTACAGTGGAACCTCGGTTTTCAAGCTTTTCAAAAGCCAAACGATTTGGAACCCCAACACCGAAAACCCAGAAGTAATTGCTTTCGTTGAATGGTTTCCGAAGTGTGTTTCTCAATTTCCCCCATTGAACTTGCTGACAGCCCATGGCGCCTCGGTTGTCGAATGTTTTGAAAGTCCAACAGTCTTTCGGAACAGATGATGTCCAACAACCAATGTTCCACTGTATATGGAACAGCTCATATGGGAACTGGCAGTCCTAGAACATTTACTTCTTGAAGCTTTGGAACAGCGTTGCCCAAACTTGGGTCTCCAGCTGTTTTTTGGACTACAACTCTCATCATCCCTAGCTATCAAGACCAGTGGTCAGGGATGGTGGGATTTGTAGTCCAAAAAACAGCTGGAGACCCAAGTTTTGGAACCACTGCTCTTCTTTAAGCACTAGCAAGCTGTGACAAATTCTAGGTCCCCTTGATGGGTGCTAGATCAGAAGAGTATCACATTATTAGGGTATTTCCCCATGAACTTGTAACCTAAAAATGGAGCAACATATAGTCTGAGACAGGCTGAAATACGGGGCACCTGTCTGCCTATGTGGCAAAATGGGGGGTTTAAGAAATTTCCCCACATGCCAGAACTTTGAAGTTTAGTACACACATAATCCCAGATAGAATTTTGAGGAAAATCTCAAAATGGGGCATTTCCATATTTGAAGGGCAGTCCATAAGACATAAAGCTGAAGGGAGTAAAGCTTATGTTTTCCGATGTAAAGCAAATCAGTTTCCATGTGGGATGCAATGTTGGCGTTCAAAGGCTTCTTTGTCTTTTGACACATTTGGATCAGACCCAGACTAGACACTGTTGGCGGAAGTCAGTTGGTAGAGTTCACCACACCTCAACCAGTGTGATATATCAGCAGAGTATGAAGAACCCTAGCAAGAGTCTTCAGAGATTTCCATCTCCCAGCAGAACAGCTTTTTCCAGACCCACCGTTAGGATGTCATGCAAGATGGCGCCTCTGGGGCTTCATGTACTGATACCCTATATGACAATTCATTTTTGTTTTATGGAAATATCTGAACTTCAGGCTATTTGCCTGAAATGACTGATACACATCCTACCATGTCATGGAAACAATTGAAGACATTTTTTCTTCTAACAGGCTTTTCCATCAGGATAAATGCGCCTGTTGTGCATTGTTCTAGTTTTGTTTAAGACGTATTTGCTGTCCTTTGTGTTTCAATCTTTTCTTTGCTGTTTTTACTCCATATCACCTTGAGACGATTGTGTAGAAGACAATCAATACACCATCATTATTATTACTATTATTATTATTACTATGAATAATTGCATGTCCCTTACAGAGGATTCCTGATGAGAGAAGGTTTTGCCTGCAGGGAGAGTGCGCATCATAATAAAAACTTTGCTTCGTATTCCGTAGATTCCGATGATAAGAAAGCAAAGGAGCTCCCTGAAAGACTAGTCGAGATGGCTTGCAAAGCATGCGAAACCTATCTTGCACAATTTGAACATAATGACATTGACTCGGAGGCAGAAGCTACTCCTGTACTTTCCGACAGAGAATGGAATCAATTAATTGAGCAGTACTACTCTCTCATTCAGTAAGTGTTCACTTCGGCGTCTAACTGTGTTGACAGAAGATTGTGACCCTTTCTCTTGATTCCTTACTCTTCTTACCATCTCTACTGAATCGGGGTTCTGAGTGCAGAATTCTAATTCAGACTAAGAACTGGGAATATCATGTGGATCTAGGAGGAAGAAACCCATCTCAGATGAATTAAAATGAAGCTCAAACTGGAGAGCCAGTTTGGTGTAGTGGTGAAGAGCGGTAGACCCGTAATCTGGGGAACCGGGTTCGCGTCTCCGCTCCTCCACATGCAGCTGCTGGGTGACCTTGGGCTAGTCACACTTCTCAGAAGTCTCTCAGCCCCACTCACCTCACAGAGTGTTTGTTGTGGGGGAGGAAGGGAAAGGAGAATGTTAGCCGCTTTGAGACTCCTTCGGGTAGCGATAAAGCGGGATATCAAATCCGAATTCTTCTTCTACTCTCCTCCTCCTCAAGGGTATCATCTTGTGAGTGTACTTTAGGGGAATAGTGAAGTCTATGGGACCTATCATTTTAGTTCTCTCATGATCTGACCCTCCCCATTATAGCAAAAACCGAGGCCCATTTATAGAATTGGAGAGTTTGGAAGTGCAAAGTTCATCTGAGGCTCCTTTCTCTCTCTCACTGCTCCTCCTCCACAGCTGCTGGGGTGGCTGTGTTGGACGGGACACAAAACTAGGTATGTAAGCAATACATTAAAAAAAGCCGTCTATTCAGAATCCATGTTCTGAAAATGTTTAGGCCCTTGGCTGATGCAGAAATGTTGTATTCCTTGTATTCTGAAGGCCATTCAGCAGAGCATCTCTGTCCACATACGGAAGGGTAATGGGATGTTCTGCTGGGATGTTCAGGATCTGAGTCAGTCGGAAGCAACTGATGTCAGAGCTGACTATGTAATGAGCTTTCACACTCCTTCTAACCAACCTAGAGATATGACGGAGAACCAATCACATTTTTTAGCTGTAGCTGAATCCACTTCCAAAAGATGGAAGGCTTACTGGTGATGACCTCTGTGTCTCCAATGTGTGTTTGAATTAGTTATGCCGTGGCAAATAACATTTATTTATTAGATTTACGTACCGCCCTCCGTCGAAAGATCTCGGGGCGGCTCACAAAATAGAAACACAATATAAAAGCACAAATAAATAGTAAAAAACAGAAGCAACAGAACGATAGCAGCCCCCTCCCACAAACCTATTTAAAAGGCTATAGAATATTAATCAGCCAAACATCAATGCTTCGTGGCTGGGTTGGTGATTTCCCTCATGGTCTAGTGGTTTTTGGACTTGGGCGTAAGGGAGGTTGAGGTAGTTGGCAACACTGCCTATCAGGTGCTGCCACTAGTCAGAATTATTTGCTATTATCCTCTATGAGTGATGCCTCTGCCCGGCATCCAGTGCCGGATTTACATATAAGCGAAACAAGCTATAGCTTAGGGCCCCACTCTCTCGGGGGCCCCCCAAAAAATTTTTAAGGAAAAAAAACTGGATGTACATTTCCAAAATATAAGATAAAAAACAAATAAAATAAAACCTACATACAGCAACAGTGCTTTGTGTTGTGTAGGCTCCTATGATGTAAGTAATGGGCCCCGCCTACTAGCCTGCTCTCTAAAATATCACTGGTTTGCTCATTTCTATATATAGGGTGCCTACATTTTGCATGGACTGGTTGCATGGCAACAGGTGCAAATGGCTTTAGATACCTATTAGGTCCATAAATTACCATATACAGTGGTACCTTGGGTTAAGAACTTAATTCGTTCCAGAGGTCTGTTCTTAACCTGAAACTGTTCTTAACCTGAAGCACCACTTTAGCTAATGGGACCTCCCGCTGCCGCTGCGCCACCAGAGCACGATTTCTTTTCTTATCCCGAAGCAAAGTTCTTAACCTGAAGCGTTATTTCTGGGTTAGCTAGTGGAGTATGTAACCTGAAGTGTATGTAACCTGAAGCGTATGTAACTCGAGGTACCACTGTAGCATATATTCAACACAAAAAAACAGCGGCAATTTGTTGTTGACAAAGGGCAGCTGGACACATAAAGGGCCCCATTAACTTCAGCATAGCTGTCTTAAGCATATGTGGCGGTGGGGTGCAAAGATCCACCCAACACCGCCCCCCCCCCCAGGTTGCCCAATCCCAGGTGCACAGGAGGGCGGAGCCGGCCGGCCGCCTCAGCCTCTCACAGGCTCGGTTGCCCCCGAACTCGCGGCAGAGCTCTTCCCTGGACTCAACTCTCGGGCCCTGGACTCTCAGCCTGGTGCTCCTGAGAGCCCAGCACCCGGGAGCCCTGCACCCCTAGCACCTATGGGTAACACAGCCCTGACCTTCAGTAGCTTAGGTAAAGCTAAGATCAAACCTAAATCCGACCCAACCGGCAGCTGTGCTTTAGCCAAGCTGGCATGCTCTGAGCTGTATGGGAGAGGAGGGAGAAAGCAGTTAAAAACTCTGTGTCAAATAGATCGACCAGCAGGGCAATGAGAGCCTATCCCTCCACTGAAGTCTAATCACCCAGTAATTGGAGCTCAAGTCAAATTTAAAGGGCTGTACTGAAATTCCTCCATAGTGGCACCCACTCTGTGCAACACCCTCCCATCAGGTGTCAAAGAGATAAGTAACTATACAACCTTTAGAAGACATCTGAAGGCAGCCCCGTATAGGGAAGTTTTCAATGTTTGATTATTATTATTTTTAAAGTTTCTGTATATGCTAGAAGCTGCCCAGAGTCTCTGGGTTGACCAGGATAGACGGGTAGTGTACAAATAAGAAAATTATTATTGTGAATTATTCCTCCTGTCCTGGAAAAACCACAAGAACTCTTCATAGCACTTTAAAGACCAAGAGAGTCCACAAGCTGTTATAAGACTGTTTGTTAGCCCCCCTCCATTTTCAAATACTCTGCCTGAAATAACAATTCTTTTATTTTAAATTGCAGGAAGCGTTTCTAACATGTTTCTTACGGAGTTTTAACATGGTTGTGTTTTTCCCCCCCAGTGAGGGTGCAGTGATTTGTAACGCAGAGAACTATTTTACTCAGTGTCAAAATATTTTGCGCAGAATTATATCAGTAAACCCTCAACGAGATATCGATGGCCTCCACAACATCTGGATTATTAAACCCGGAGCAAAATCCCGTGGCAGAGGTAGGAATATTATTACCCTTTGGTGAATAAAGACACTCAAGCACAGGAATGCTTTTTGGGAAGTCTGGATGGGAGAAACTCTCATAGGTTCCACTTGGCAGGTAAAAGCGATCCTATCCCATTCTCCCAGGCATTTGGAGTGAATTAGTAACCACTTTTCCGTTTTATTGTTCCCATACTGCTGATCTGTTGGTTGTATTTATTAATTGGGTTGTTGTTAATGTTATATATATGTGTACTCAGTCATCTATGAAATATTAATTGTACACCCGTACAATACTGATAATGGTGCTTTTTCAAAGAGGTTAATATAAAAAGACTCTCTTACTTTTCGGTATTGTCTCCGGCTTTTATAAATAAGGTTGTATTGCTTCTCAGCCTGCAAAATGCACAAATGGACTGCATTTTTATGTTCTCTGGCCATTATGCACAATCCCCAATGGGACATTTCTCAGTTGAATTTTGTACATTTCCTGGCCAACATGCACATTCCCCAAAGGCTGTTGGGGATGATGTGTGATGACTGGAGAATGTACAGAAATCGTTGAATATATGCACATTTCCCACGGCCTCTATAAGATTATGTATATTGACTGGGAAATGTGCACAATTATGTTCATGTGCACATTTTCCACGAGGCCTGGTGAATATGCACAATGATCGGTTGTTTTGCGCTTTAACTGTTCAACTTACATTCCTCTTAACATGTATATTTTAAATTGTTGGCCAGGATCCAGGGATCCTCATGCACAGAAGTGTGGCGTGTTTCTGCATGTCCTTAGGTGTGCGCGCCCTGTTTTTAAATTTCTGGTGGCAGCCCTCATGCTCCCAGTGGCTTCATCTTTGAGTCAGGAGAGTCTGGAAAAGCCTTTTCAAGCCACAGGAGACCGTTGCTAGGACACCTAATGTGTGCATGGAACATGGCATGCGATACTTTGAATCCCAGCCTTAGAACGAGAAATGGAGAAATGACAGTGTCTTCAGCTTCAGCCTGCTATCCTTCAGATGGGTTCTTGTCTTGACACCTCAGATGCTTGCTTCATAATTGCCAGTGTCTGTGGCCATCGCCACTTAAAGTAATGCTCATGGAATCTGAGTCCAAGTTTTGACGCTTCCTATTTGGATGGAATACTTGGTGGGCGAATTTGTCTTCATAACTGAGAGATCTGATTGAGCAGTCTCCACAACATGTGGCTCTTGGGTTGTACATGGTAGGGCTGCCGTGTATCACACAGCTGGGCTCTCCCCCCACCCCCAAATATTTATATCGGAAAGCAGCAACTGAAAATATATTTAAATGGGTTTCTTTGATACTTTAACTCTAGCTGTCATAATTAGGAAAATATTTGCATTTTATGCAGTATCTGATTTTGCCACCACAATGTAATGTAGGCATAAGCTATTAAATTGCCATCTGCCTGTCTCGGGAGACAATGGGAAAGTATGACTTCAGGGGTGAAGTCAAACCATTGGAGAGTTAAAACATCTTGAAAATGTACTTGGCAAATCAATCCACCTCCTCCATTAATCTCTCTCTAATATATATGTTACAATGGAAATTACGAAACAAAATTGTGTGGGGTACATATAGCTAAATGTATTCCGAAGTAGAATCAGTAAAATGTTCGTTCTTTTCACTAGACAAACTCTTACTGAACCCATGAACCTGAAACTTCTCTCTCTCTCTCTCTCTCTCTCTCTCCCCCCCCTCTCTGTTTTTTTCTTTTGACAAAGTAATAATCGCAAATAAAAATAAATAAAAATGTGCACCCCACCACCCATTCCATTGCAACTATCCAACCTCCCAAAATTTCAACACCTCTTACGACGGTTTGACCCCTTTCCGTTTTAACAGTATAAATTCTACAAACACTGTTTTTAATGAGGCAAACAGGTAAACAGGGACAATCAAGAATCTTTCCAGACATAGCAGAATAGCGGAACATTGATTTATTCAGGGCGTTACTCAAAATCATGGATTAGTTGATGTGGATTAGTGCATGACCCCTAATTTGTATGCCTCTCAGGAATTATACATTAGGAAGCTGCCTAACACTGGAATAGGTAAATGGTTCCTCTAGCTCTACAATAGAACAGCAGCAGCTGTCCAAGGTTTCAAACAGGAGACCTTCGCAATCCTACCTGGAGAGAGTGAAGATTGAATCTGAGATTATTATTTTTTTTGCATGCAGGTCAAGTGCTATACGACTTAGCAACAGTCTCCCAAAAGCTACATTTTCTCACCTTTCATTCATGCATTGCTTTCTGTATACACTATTTTAAATATCCACATTTTTATTCTCTCTTTTTAATATTTTTTAAATTAAATTTTCTGTTTTACAATTTTGAATATTCATTTAAACAACCTTAAACTACCAAAAACTTCCCTTCTTCTCTTTCCATGGTACATTTTGCATAACATAAATCCCTGCATATTTTATACAAACTAAACCATTCAGTATTCCACTATTACATCCATCAAAACTTATTTACACTGTTGAATTTATCTTAATGCTGCCAACATTTTCAAGTGTACACAATTCCCCCCCATATATTCAATAAACATTCTCCAGTCTCTTTAAACATATGTCCTTCTTGTTCTCTTATTCTGTATGTTAGGTCCGCAGGCTGCGCATATTCCATTCACATTTTTATTTTCATGTCTTCTAGAAATAGTATGCAAGAACCGACTGGATGATATATTAAAACTAGTGGAACCAACGGACCAGTTTCCAATAAAGGACCATAAGTGGGTTGTCCAAAAGTATATCGAAACTCCTCTATTGATCTTTGATACAAAGTTTGATATTAGACAGTGGTTTCTTGTGACAGACTGGAACCCGCTGACTATATGGTTCTACAAAGAAAGCTATCTGAGATTCTCCACGCAGCGCTTCTCCTTAGACAATCTGCACAGGTAACCAACAGTTGTTGTTGTTGTTTAGTCATTTAGTCGTGTCCGACTCTTCGTGACCCCATGGACCAGATCATGCCAGGCACAGTAGACCATGCTATAGTGCATGGGTAGGCAAACTAAGGCCCGGAATCAGCGTATTTTTACATGAGTAGAATGTGTCCTTTTATTTAAAATGCATCTCTGAGGTTATTTGTGGGGGATAGGAATTTGTTCATCCTCCCCCCCCCAAAAAAATAGTCCAGCCCCCCACAAGGTCTGAGAGACAGTGGACTGGCCCCCTGCTGAAAAAGTTTGCTGACCCCTGCTATAGTGTTTTTATTGTGTGGGACCTAGTTTGAGCACATGAAACCAAGGGTGAATAAAAGTGTTGACATTGTTATGAGAGAATCATGACACCATGAAGGCAGTGTGTGCTGTTGATCTCTGTCAGGGAACTGTCCCTGGTTCAGCGCAGGGTGGTGGAAGGGCTCTTGGGATGTTACAGAGAGCCCCGGCCCCACCTGACCAGCAGCACCTCCTCTACCAGCGGAGGAAACAGCAAAGTCTCCAGCGGGGAGGGGCAGGCAGCTCCGGGTCTTGAGAGCAGAGGCTCTGGGGATGTTGGAGAGACCCTGAACTCCCCTCGCTCAGCGGGCAAGGAGAGAGACATGCCATTTCCGGTGCCCCAAGTGCACAGAGGGGTGAAACGCAAGGAGGGGAGGCGGAGATTTGGGATACCGCAACTCTTACGTTGGGGTCACAGCCGGAAGGGGCCACTCCCGGATTCTGCGAGTGACTGATACAGACATGAACTTGTAGCTCTGCACTGTAAATAGCATGCACAATAAACCTCTTAAAAGATGGTTTGGAGTCTTGCCTGGTTACTCGCGAGCAACCACCCCATGGACCTTACATTCTCATTTTTGCTTATTGTATAAAGTTGTTTTTTGTCATGACAGCAGTTTGGATGTCTCACTGCCCATGACATTTTGTTGACAGAATAAGAGGTAAAAGGTTTGACCTCATTTTAACCCCTTAGTCTTCATCCACAATGGAGGAAAAGCCTAAATACATAAAATTGCATTTGATCTGGTTCTACCTAGCCTAATGAGAATGATCCAAGAAATGAAAACTTGTTTCAACTCAACCAAAGATAGGTCATATTTCATTGCTAACACTGCTGGCCATAGACATTTTGCCACCTGAAGCGGAACCCAATGGTGACCCCCTCTCCCTCATTAAGGCCAATGCAAAGTCAAACACCAGTGCCTGCCTTCATCTGTAAAAAAAAAGGTAAAGGTAAAGGACCCTTGACAGTTAAGTCCAGTTGCAGACAACTCTGGGGTTGCTGCACTCATCTCGCTTTACTGGCCGAGGAAGCCAGCGTTTGTTCACAGACGGTTTTTCCGGGTCATGTGGCCAGCATGTCTAAGTTGCTTCTGGCGCAACGGAACACCGAAACCAGAGCAGTGCACGGAAATGCCATTTACCTTCTGGCCGGAGCGGTACCTATTTATCTACTTGCACTTTTGGGTGTGCTTTCGAACTGCTAGGATGGCAGGAGCTGGGACCGAGCTACGGGAGCTCACCCCGTCGCAGGGATTCGAACCGCCGACCTTCTGATTGGCAAGCCCAAGAGGCTGATTGGTTTTAGACCACAGCACCACCCGTGTCCCGCCTTCATCTGTACCCATATCCAAAACCTTTTGATAATTCCTGAAGTGGTTTCTGTCACCCTGTAGCATGGCAAGACTGACCCTGTTGTCCAAAGTTCCTGTTGTGGCATTGGGAGTCACAAATCCACACCAAAACTGAAGCAAAACTGATGCTTCAAACTGTAGTTTTGTCAGGTGCAATGCTTCTCCCATGTCTTCATTTTACTTTATATCACTGAGTAATTTTAATACATTTAGGGTTTTATTGCTTTTTAATGGAACTCAACAGTGCTTTGACATTACTGGGACTTGAGTTTAGTCATGACTGTAATAATAATAATAATAATAATAATAATAATAATAATAATAATAATAATAATAATTTGCCACCCATGGGACTGAGTTGCCCCAGTCAATTTGGGTGGCTCCCAGCAGAATATTAAAAACACAATAAAACATCAAACTACTTTAAACATGACCAAACCTGGATCCAAGCCTATATCTTTATGTAAGTAGGGTGTTTTTACACTTCCCCTTGAATTTATTTTTTACAAAAATGGTTTTCTTTCTACATTTCTGTGCCATGTTTCTATGCTTTATGACAGCAATTCTTGCATCCCATTTTCGCAGCTCGATTCACCTTTGCAATAACTCCATCCAGAAGAACTACAAGAACGCGCCAGACCGCAGTTCTCAGTTGCCATATCACAATATGTGGACAAGCAGCAAATTCCAAGAGTATTTGCAAAAGAGGGGTCTTGGCCACGTCTGGCGTAATATTATCTATCCTTCCATGAAGAAAATATTAATCTACACAATGAAGATGGCTCAGGACCAAGTTGAACCTCGGAGGAGTAGCTTTGAACTCTACGGGGCAGATTTCATTCTCGGAAATGATTTTACACCTTGGTTGATTGAAATCAATAGTAGTCCAACCATGTACCCTTCAACCCCAATAACATCTAACCTATGTGCTCAGGTTCAAGAAGACACAATCAAGGTAGTTATAGACAGAAAACATGACAGGAACTGTGACATTGGGCAGTTTGAACTTCTCTGGAGACAGGTAAGAATTGTTTAAACTTTCTCTCTGATTAATTGGGAGTCAATCTTTTCAAATATTCACCTTCATTGTGTTTAGATGCCAACCATGAAATGCAAATCTTGAAATAATTGAGGGGGGTATTATTATTTATTATTATTGATTTTATTAATTGAATTTGTATACCACTCTTCATCCAAAGATCTCAGGGCGGTTCAAAGCATAGATATACAAAATACAAAGACAAAATACAGAATAAAACGAGGACAAAATGAACCCATAATCACCACTCCCACAAACACATTTAAAAGAACATAGAATGTTCACCAGCTAAAGGCCTGGTTGAAGAAGAATGTTTTTGCCTGGCTCCTGGAGATGTATAATGAAGGTGCCAGGCGTACTTCCCTGGGGAGAGCATTCCACAGATGGGGAGCCACTGTAGAAAAGACCCATTCTTGTGTTGCCACCCTCCGGACCTCTCATGAGGAAGCTACATGAAGAAGGGCCTCAGATGATTATCTCAGGGTCCAAGTCAGATCCTATGGGGAGTGGTGGTTCTTTGAATTATTGCAGTCCTGAACTATTTAAGGCTTTATAGGTCAAAACCAGCACTTTTAATTGGGCCCAGAAACTAATTGGCAGTCAGGCCAGGATTGGTGTAATATGCTCAAACCACCTTGCACTGGTGAGCGACCTGGGTGCTGAATTCTGCACCAGCTGAAGTTTCCAAACCATCTTCAGAGGCAGCTTCTGAAGCCTCACCTACTGAAATTTCTATGAAACTCTGAAAGACGCAGGAGCCCCATCCTCTTTTCATCCAGCCACCCTATCAGTACATCAGTATATAACTACCTTCAGTACAGTGGGACCTTGCTTTTTTAAACTGTTCCAGGAGTTGGACGGACTCCTGGAACAGACTAAGTTCAACAACCTTAAGTTTGACCTTGGTTGTCGAACACAATCTGTTCCGGGAGTCCGTTCAACTCCCGGAACAGTTTGAAAACCAAGGTACCACTGTACTGAGGTCAAACTTTGACCTTCGAAAACCAAGGCGCGGTTTCCAATTGGCTGCAATAGCTTCCTGCACTCAATCGGAAGCTGCAGAAGCTGCATCGGACGTTCGGCTTCCAAAAAACATTTGCAAACCGGAACACTTACTTCCGACTTTGTGGCGTTCAGGAGTTGATATTTTGGAAGCCAAGCTGTTCGACAACCAAGGTACCACTGTATATAACTGTGAGAACAAACCCATTTGTATAAGAGAAGAGTGCTGAAAAACCACCATTTTGTTTTCCTGCACAGCCCATGTTGGATCTGCCACCGTTTAATCCTACAGACCTTTTCGTGGAAGGAATCAATGTTAAGAAACTGAAAAAGCATATAGTTAACATCACTAATTTTAATTTTCTCGAACCGCTGCTGGGGGTAACACAACCTGTAACCAATCTAGAAAACGACGAAGACCGGGGGACACCTGCCAACAACAAGCAAATTGTAAAAGGAAAACATGGAAATAGCGCTCCTTGTCCGTTGCCAAAGACCCTCAAGAAGTTGCAAGAGAAAAGCCTTAAAGGGAAAAACACCCACAAAAAGCCTGCCCAAACTATAGACTTTCCTCGCATTGTTAATGGCCGAGGAGCAACCTCCGTGTCTGATAAGAGAAAGTCAAAGCCCATTAATGAGCCAAGCCTTCAGATTGGAAGTCAACCTACCACTCCCTCTCAAAAGTCACATTCATTGGACTGGACATTACTTCAGCCCTCTATAGATGCAGGTAAAATGAGGATGAAAATCTTTTACATATATCTTTAAAATATAAAACTTTTCCATTATATATACATATATGAAAATCAATATGACAATAAAATAAAATAAATTGATTAACTGTTAACTAATTAGAGCAAATATTTGTTAAACTAAATAGAGCAGATATTTGTTAAAATAGAAATATTGGGGGAAATCTCTATGAAGTTCACTTTGAAGTTAAGCAAAATTTTAATGGCTTTCTCCCAGTTTAACCATCTCAAATAATCCTATGGAAATGACATTATTTATTCATTTATTGGCATAAGTGGATGAAATTTGCAGGTGATGCTGAGGGGCCACTGAAACTAGGATGGGCGTAGGATTTGGATGAATCCCAAACTGAAGCAGACCACTTCAGACAGCTTTTGGATTTGGGTTTTTCTGTTATCAGCCAAAGAAACTGACATTTTAGGGACACCAAGGAAGCTTTCTCTCCTGTTATACAACCACCATTGAGAATTCTATAAGTTTGACTTTTAAGAATTTAAGAAGACGAATCCTGCTAGTTCAGGCCAAAGGCCCATGTTCTCCAGCTTCCTGTTCTCACAGTGGTCAACCAGATGCCTATGGGAAGCCTACAAGAAGGACTCGGAGGCAAGACTCACTTTCCTTATCATTCCCAGAAACTGGCACTCAGAGACATATTGCCTCCAATAATAGAGATAGACCACAACCATTGTTGCCAGAAGCTATGGATAGCCTTATCATCCATGCATTTATCAAATCCCTTTTATGGTGGTGCCCGTCATTACCTCTTGTGAATTCCATTGTTCAACTGTGTACTGTGTCTTTCTCTTATCTGCCACAGTCTTCCAACATTCAGCTTCATTGGACGGCCATAATTCCTTGTACTATAAAAGAGGGAGAAGAACCTTTGTCTACGCCATGCACAATCCTGTACTCCTCTAGCATGCCACCTCTTACTTGTGTTCCCTCGCCAAAAAACTGAAAAGCGGCCACTATCGTAATCCTTCTCATAGCCAAGTTGCTCCAGTTCCTCGGTCATTTTGGTAGCCCCTTTCTGGAATTTTCCCATATCTATATCCTTTCTGAGGTGAAGGAGCCAGAAGTGTACGCAGCATTTCAAGTGCAGTCTCACCATATAATTGTAGGAGTCAATTATGAAATTGGCAGTTTTGTTTTCTGTTCATTTCTTAATGATCCCTAACACGGAGTTCACCTTTTTCACAGCTGCTGTTGACATCTTCTTCAAGCTGTCTACTACAGTCCCAAGGTTTCGTGTCTGGTCAGTCTCCATGAGTTCAGATCACGCTAGCATATATGTGAAATTAGGATTCCTTTGCCCCAATATGCATCTTTTTGCACTAGGTTACATTGAGTTACATTTGCCATTTTACTTCCTGTACACCCAGTTTGGAGCTTCTCATAGTCCTTTTTATTCATAGCACTCTGAACACTGCATATCCCTAACTGTTGATCATTTTTTAGCATTTTCTACAACCCTCCACTGCAATAATTGTTTAGTTGTTCTCTGGTTCCTATTTCTTAACCAGTTCCTGATCCATAAGATGACCTGTCCTCTTACCCTTCAAATTCTAAGCTTACTCAGGAGTCTTTGGCATGTTACTTTGAACATCTAAGTACACAATATTTACAGAATCACCTTTATCTATATGCTTGCTGACACACAAAGAATTCTCAAAGGCTGGTGAGGCAGAGATTACCATTGTAGAGGCCATGCAGGTTATTCTTCAGCAAGACTTGTTCTTCTACATGCTTGTTTATTCCATATTTAATATTGCTTTCCACTAACTTTCCTGGAACAGATGTTAAGCTAACTGTTCTGTAATCTCCCAGATCCCTATTTTCCAGTTCTCAGCATCAGAAGCTGACCGTAGGGTCAAGCCAATCTTTTTTTGTTAGGAGATCAGCAATTTAATATTTGAAGTTATTTAAGAATTTGAAGTTATTTAAGAAATGTTGGAGAGTATGCATTGTTTCTCTGTAGAGTCTTTTGTAGAATCCTAGTAAAAGGAGCATTGCTACAGTAACTATGCAATTCAGTGTTAATGGGTGTTAATATTTGCTCTGTCTTTAAAGGTCTGCAGAACAAAAGCAAGAAGATTCCATGCCTAATTTGTGGAGATGGTTTCCAGTCAGAGAAAGCTTGTAAACAATGCAACTCTTTTTGTGCGACTGTATTACAAGGAGATTCATACCTACCTATGACTCCATGTTCTCCTCCTGAAAAGATGGCAAAGAACAGGCTGACCGTCCCATGTTATGGACTTCCAAAATACCTTTGACTGTATTCAAAGTGCTTTGAGAAAGTGTTTTTTAAAAAGCCAATTCCCCAAACCTCAGACAGAGCTCAAGAACCTTCTTTGTATATAAAAAGAAGAAGAAAATGCTGAAAGGCCCCTTTTCTTATCAAATAGCTGTAGCCAATTCTACAGCAGAAATGCTGTGGGAAAGAATGGAAGCTGTGCTATTAATTAATGCAAGTCCGAGAATTTCAAACTGCTGTAGCATACCTTGCAAGGAAGAAATGTGTATGACGTAATACGGATGGTTATTTTTAAATTGGGAAAGGTTTGTTCAGAGGGATGAATAGGATCAGAGAAGCAGGGCAAGGGCAGGTTGTGTGCACAGAGTTTGACCTTTATTGTAACCACAGGAATTCAGGAACATGAAGGGAGCAATTTAAAGGTATTCCTAAATGGTGAATTGACCCCCAGTAGTGGTGATGAAAAAGGAGCGGTTGCTCCATTGACCATTAGCTTCAATAGTCATGCATTCTATGTGGGCAAATGCTCAAACCTGTCAGGTGCATGACTGCCAACGTAGGGGTGAAATCTGGAAAAGTAAATAATAAGACCAGGGAACAGGTGCAACATGAACGTCCCTTGCAGCTACAGGCATGTACTGGAGCCTACTGCAGCCTTCTTCATGTTTTCAAAACCCTGGTATCAAAACTCTGGCTGACAGCAGCGGAGCAAGCCAATTGGGCGCCTGGGGTGGTGCCCTGTGCCATGGGGCAGGGCCAGCCGCCCATGGGGCAGGGCAAGCCAGGGCAGGATGCTCCGCGGGGCCCCCAAGGAGTCTGCCTGCCTCCTCCCACTCAGCTGACCTACAGCTGAGGGGGAGGCAGCTGGCAGACCGTTTGGGCAGAGCGGAGCCTGTGCGTGTCCCAGCCACTGCGTCTCTCCCAGGAGAGACATGTGGCTCGGGCACGCTGCAGGCCCCGCAGTAAGTGCCACCCGGCATTTTGTCACCACCCTCAGTGGTGACACCCGGGGGGGACCACCCCCACCACACCCCCTTGCTTCACCCCTGCTGGCAGAACTCCTATCAGAACTTGAAAGCGTGGTTGGGCAAGAAACTTAGACTAGCCAGGCTTTGATCTGATTGAGAGTTTTGGGTTTTAATTCACACGCACATACCTTGGAGGACTATAAGCTGAAAGATGCAACTTGGTTGAGTCATGTAAGGAAAGTAGGCAAAGCATGTATAATAATTTATTACTTATACTACACCCATCTGGCTGGGTCTCCCCAGCCACTCTGGGTGGCTCCTAACTGAATATTAAAAACACGATAAAACCAGAGGCGCTCAAAAGAAACAACATCTTCTACAAGCGGAAGTTTCCGGAAGGGATTTCGTTCACCTACAAGCAAAGCAGGAAGAAGTTAACAACAGAACTTGAGATAGAGAAATTCTGGAGGAAATATGAAAAACCTTTGAGGGGGATGTTCTAGGAAAGAAAGGAAATAAAGCAGAGTCAGACAATGAGGAAGGCTAGGAAGGAATATAATAAAAAGTAATATGTTTGTCTAATTCACCTACCATCTAATACCTTAATAGAAGATATGTGATTTTAATTGTGTATAATATTGTTATTTTGAGTTTTGATATTTTGTTGTACTAATTGTTTTGATATCTACTCATTTTTGGAAAAGTAAGTAATAAGAAATAAAATCAGTAAGACTAGATCAAAATGGAATTGAGAATTACCACTTGGAATGTTAATGGGTTAAACAACAAGGCCAAGAGAAATCAAATGGAACATTTATTGGGTAAGAAAAAAATAGATATAATTTGTCTCCTAGAGACACATATTATAAGAAAACACTGCAGATTGTTGGTTAATAAAAAATTGGGAGAGGAGTTTATATCCTCAGATGTTATTAAAAAGAAGGGGGTGGTAATATATGTGAATCCCAAACTAAAACCTGAGCAAATTTATAAGGATAACGAAGGTAGAATCATAATTGTTAAAATTCAAGAAAAAATGGAGAATATTATCTTAGTGGGAATCTATATAAAAATGTAAACTGTCCATGCCCACAGCTTCTACCGTTGAATTTCCGGCTGCCTCCTCTCCGCCTTTCCCTCCGTTTCTTCCTCCCTCCCCACAGCTTCTCCCGTTGAATTTCCACCTGCCTCCTCTCCATATTTCCCTCCGTTTCTGACTGCCTCCACACAGCTTCTCCCGTTGAATTTCCGCCTGCCTCCTCTCTGTCTTTCCCCCCGTGTCTGCCTGCTATCTTCCCCTCCTTACTGCTGTATAATTGCAAATGGAGCTTGCGTTCTGGAAAGCGGCTGTCGATTGCTGTGGCCTGGGAAGGCACGCACGCACACGCAGATGGCTTCTTCGGGGGTTGGTGGCCTCCATTTTTGCTCCGCGTTACCATAGCAACCTGGCCTCACAATGCTGCCTGGCCTCAAAGCCCGGCTTCTCCTGTCTCTTGAGGTTTGGTCATGTAGTAGCAACTCTATCGCCCCCCCCCACCCCCCACCCACCTCTCTGCGAACAGCTGCCTGCTTGTTATGCATTGTCGGGCCCCTTGAGGCGGCAGCTGAAAGTTAGGCGGCAAATGGCGGGCAGCCGTTTGAGGCAGCGGCTGTAAGTTGTCGCCTCGGGAGTTAGGTGGCGCCTTTCTATTGGTTGCTGGTTGTGAGGTCAGTGCTGTTGCTTGTGACATCTAATAGGCGCACCATTTTTTTTTTGCATTTATTCTTTATTTTAGGTATGTCAGGTGTGGTTTTTTTGAATTTTTATGATGCCAGGTCCTTCCTTGATGGTCATGTTACGCTTTGTCCTGATTTGATGTGATTTGGTCCAGCAGTTACGGAGCACATTAGTCTCCAATGTGCACGCAATGGGAATATATATATATATATATATATATATATATATATATATATATGATTGGAAAGTGTTTTATTAGATCTCTGCGATCAAAGAATTATCTTATTGGGGGATTTGAATGGAATAGTTTCACTGGAAATGGATAAAAACAGTAAAAATATAGGAAGGTAAACGGCGTTTCCATGCACTGCTCTGGTTTGCCAGAAGCAGCTTAGTTACGCTGGCCACATGACACAGAAGCTGTCTGCGGACAAACGCCGGCTCCCTCGGCCTATAGAGCGAGATGAGCGCCGCAACCCCAGAGTCGTCCATGACTAGACCTAATGGTCAGGGGTACCTTTACCTTTAGGACCCAAATAGTTTGCGTGTGTATGTGTGAATAATTTCATATTGTTTGTTTTAAGTCACAGACATAAGTGTAAGGCCAAAAGTGTATCCTGAGGCCATTGTGGGCCAAATGGCACCATGACAACATGTTACTACCATAATCGCCTGTGGCTTTCGAAACAAGGGCACAAGATCTTCTTAAGTAGGCATCAAACTTAGACAGACTTTGAAACAATAACTGCACAGAAGAATTATGGGATTAACACAAACACTCTTCAGAAACTGTGCCTACGTGTTTTATCTCCCCAGGAAATAATAGTGCTGGGTGTTGGTGGTGGTTCTGAATGATAAAATGATGTTCATTGCCTCCTTTTCTTGCACCGCAGTCCCAATCCAGATAGCTACCCTTCCCCACTTGTAAAAATTTAAAGATTTCAGAAATGCATTCACACATCTCTGTTTACATATCCAGTTTGTGCCTACGGCTTCAACCTCCATCCTTGCTCAACTGGGAGCAAGTCCCACTGAATTCAACAGGTCTTCTGAGTAGAAATATTTACTGTCTACTCTCATAGCAAAAGAATGCTCTGGCTGAGACTCTGAATATCTTTCACATGATGTACTGAGGTGTATTGAATAACCTCTAGGAAAACATGCCATTTGCACTAATCACAGTTCTACCTGAGGCTCTCATTGTAGCAGAAGACAATTTGAATGAGTGGCCAGTTTGTTTGTTTTTAATTTTTAAAAATACTTTTCAGGTTTATACATTTCATTAATTTTACATTCATTTTAACATTTCAAAGTTTGACATCCTTCCCCCTCTTTCTGCGGTTCCTTAAATTTATTTTTTAAATATCTTCTGCATATCCAATTTCATTTAAATTACTCATCTTATTATCTACTTTAAATATCTACTCTTATGAAGCTGCAAGTTATTACAATAATCCTGCCAATGTTTTGATCTGTTTGCAATTTATCTGTAAATATTCAATGAACCATTTCCATTCTTTTATAAAAAATTGTTATCTTGATTTCTTATTCTTCTGGTAACTTTCGCCATTTCTACATATTCCATAATTTTTGTATCCATTCTTCTTTAGCTGGGACTTTTGGGCAAGTAGCATTCTTGCTGCTGTAGTAGCATACATAAATAAATTTCTATACAATTTAGGTAGTTCTGTCGCTATAATTCCCAAAAGAAAAGCTTCTGGGTTTTTTTAACAAAGGTTATTTTGAACATCCTTTTCAATTCATTATATATCATTTTCCAGTAAGCTTTAACCTTACTACAAGACCACGACATATGATAAAAAGAACCTTTCTCTTTAAATTTCCAACACTTGTTTGATTTAAATGTATACATTTTTGCCAGTTTACTCAGTGTTAGATACCAACAATATATCATTTTCATATAATTTTCTCTTAAACCATAACACGCTGTAAATTTTATATCCATATTCCCCAATTGTTCCTTTGCTTCCATGTCTATATTATGACCGATATCTATTGCCCAGTGTATCATTGAGGATTTTACTTGCTCATCCTTTTTCTCCCATTCCAATAATATTTTATACATTTTAGACAGCACTTTTACATTACATTCCAACCGGTCTCTCTCCAGTTGTGATATTAGTCTTCTGGCTGGTATTTATGCACAACAACACTGTTTTCTCGCTCGCCAAATGAAGGTTGCATACAAATGTATCATTGTGTTTGGCACTTTTTATCATCCATGGTGGTCTTGCAGAGGAATAAAAGAATTCTTGGAGATGGTTTATAACAAACTTAAGAAAATGTTTAAGAAGAGTTTGGATTTGATATCCCGCTTTATCACTACCCGAAGGAGTCTCAAAGCGGCTAACATTCTCCTTTCCCTTCCTCCCCCCACAAGAAACACTCTGTGAGGTGAGTGGGACTGACAGACTTCCAAGAAGTGTGACTAGCCCAAGGTCACCCAGCAGCTGCATGTGGAGGAGCGGGGAAGCGAACCCAGTTCACCAGATTACGAGTCTACCGCTCTTAACCACTACACCACACAATGTTTCCTAATGACCTCTCTCCACATCAAACAGAGGGCCCGCGTGCAGCACCCCCGATCCTACGTGACTCCCAGCAGAGCGCTCTGGACCCCCCCCCCAAGACCACCCTCCTAAGTTGCGAACCTTGAGGTTCCCGCCAAACCTCAGTTCAAATAACCAATTGCGACTGGGGAGCTGGAGTCAGGGGAGCAGACCAGGTAAGGTTAGGGTCCGCTCTTTAAGCATAAAAGGGGGTGTAGCCTACCTGGGAGTTCTCAGTTGGCACCAGAGCTTCACTTGCCCTTTAGGCCTTTTGTTGCAGGTTAACTTCTTTACAGGTATGTGGGCAATGCTGAAGTCTTACGATGGTTGCTGTTAAAGGACCGGGAAGTAATTTCACTTGCACTGGCAGGTTTCACCTTCCCCGTAGCAAAACATCACAATGATTATTACTCATACAGTGGTACCTCGGGTTAAGAACTTAATTTGTTCCGGAGGTCCGTTCTTAACCTGAAACTGTTCTTAACCTGAAGCACCACTTTAGCTAATGGGGCCTCCCACTGCTGCTGCACCGCCAAAGCACCATTTCTGTTCTTATCCTGAAGCAAAGTTCTTATCCTGAAGCGTTATTTCTGGGTTCGTGGAGTATGTAACCTGAAGTGTCTGTAACCTGAAGCGTCTGTAACCTGAGGTACCACTGTATATCCAATTACCCCTCTCTCTTTTTTCTTTCTTTTTCCGAAAGCAGTTTACAGTAGTTGCACTAGGATGCCATGCCGGCAAACTTTCATTTTAAAACTTCCTACCTTTTTATCTTCCGGCCATGCTTGCTGTGCTAAACCACTGCTTGTTTCTCACAAAAGCAGAATGCTGGTTTCTGGTGTCCATAGGAAAGATATGGGAGTGGCTACGTCACTGAGAAATTGATATATTTTGGCACATTGCCAAGGGACTTTTGTGCTGTATTGCATTAGAAGCAGGAAAAAAGTGAACTCGGATCCTTGCACTATCTCTGTGCTCACACTTTTTTCAACTCATGGTAATAACTTTAAGCTTTACAACCAAAATTATGATTACGGCAAAATATTTACACAGTGACTCAAAACAGTAGTAAAAGTTTCTCTGACTCAGCAAGTTTGATTCAAAATTTAAGAAGAAAGATGACTGTCTGGGACTTAACTTCCAGAATCTTGTGAGTCATGTGGCTGAGGCAAGAGTTGTTTTAAAATACAAGGGGGGTTGGGTTTTTTTTTTTTTAAATTGTCCTTGTACGTTGTTGTTGTTTTTTTTAAAAGAGGAGGAGTCAAGCTGAAAGATAATAGGAGGTCCTTGTCATCATATCACAGTATTTAAACTTAGTTTCTCAGAGTGGAACAGCTGTTTCTACAAGATAAATCAAAGGGTAGCTTATTTTAAAATACTGTAGTCATGATTTTAAAAACCAGAAAAGAAAAACTTTTTATAACAGTAAAGTTGCTATTTAAGTTGCAGATTTTTGCAGTGTTTTGGGGAGCTTATGGCTATCAACTCATCCCCAGGATTGAAGAGTGTGGACTGACATGTTCTCAGGTATGTTACAGTTTTCTCTATATCTGTTGTCTCTGAATAAGTAAATTTAATGCTGATAACTAGAAGCATCTGATATACTCATGAAAAACTTCTTACATGTGCCAGTTTTCAGGTGGGGGATGTGCATTTCAACAAAAAGAAACATATATTCCGTTGAGCTTTCCCTAAAAAATGTAAAATAAAAACAGGGCAATGTTTGATACTAAATACTTAGTAACACAAGCTTTCAGGAATTGTTATTTCCAAATATTAAAAATATAAAAGAGGAAATGAGAGAGAAAAATCAGACAGATATAAATTCAGTCCATATTAGGATAGTGTGCAGATCACTTTGATGCTGGTCATATTTGCTTATAAACTATGAACACTGATGAAATTAACAAAACACTGTGAGTTCCTTTGTGCCTAAACTGAGCACAGAATTGTTTTATATCCTCACTGACTATCTGCTTTCATACCAAGCACTCATTGATTTATATGATCAATGAAACTATTTGAAAATAAACTAATTTAGGTCAAAACTTTATTCCTGTGGGCTTGTGCGCTTCTTAGGCTTGGGCTGTGCATTGGATATAAATGAGAAAAATAAACAGCACCGCTACAACCCTTTCATTTTCAGCTTGAATGACTGTTTTAAGAATACTGACTTTTAAAAGTATCTCCACTTGGGGGCAGTCCTGCAGATATGCTGAAATAGAATGCAATTTGAGTAGTGAAGTGAGGCTGAGCGGTTTATGAAAGCAAAGTTTTCAGCTGAGAGCCACACAGTGTTAAGAAGTGCAATGAGTTTGCTAACAGCAGGTAGCTGCAACAAAATGTTCTTTCTCAAAACGGGACAGGGTTTCTGCTAACCAATGCTTCCAAGCGGGATATGATTTAAATGATTGATCCTCGGCACTGCAAGGCTATTCAGCATGGACAAAGGACTGGAGCTCAGTTATAGATTTCCATGTCAAAGACAAGTTCAGTACCTGTCATTTCTAGGGCTGGGGAAGTGCTGAAACCATTAAAAAAAATTAATTGATTTTTCCATGTATACTTCTTCTAACAATATATCTTTAACAATGTTTCATATTTCCACCCTCCTCCCCTGGACTTCCCCCACACTCCCGTTTTGTTTTATTCCCATATTGTTCACCCTGCGTGTTGTTTCCCCCAAATTTTCCCAATACATATAGTCTTATTTTTTGTTGTATACAGTTGCGATTGTTTACTCAAACCCTGCCAATGAGTCCATTTCTTTATGTTGACTCTTCATATATGTTGTAAATGGTTCTCGTTCTCTTTTGAAATCTTTGTTGTCCTTTTCATGTAATTTTTCTGTTAGTTTTCCCCTGCCATTGTTCTTTCGCTGGTATTTCTTCTGTCTTCCAAGTTTGTGCTAATATAATTCTTGCCGCTGTTGTTGCATACATAAATAATTTCCAATTTTCTTTTTTTACATCTTGGTCTAAAATTCCTAGATTCTTCACAAAAGTCTTTTTAAACATCCCCCCCCCCAATTCATTATATATCATTTCCCAGTAATTTCTAATCTTTTTGCATTCCCACCACATATGATAGAATGTACCATCTTTTTCTTTACATTTCCAACAAGTTTTTGATCCCTTTTTAAACATTTTGACCACTTTCTCTGGTGTTATATACCATCTATACATCATTTTCATATAATTCTCAATCTGTAAATTTTAGATTCACCTTCCACATCTTTTCCCAATCTTCAAATTGTATATTATGTATATTATGACTTAAATCCTGAGCCCACTTTATTTGTGCTGACTTTACCATTTCATCTAACATTTCCCCATAAAGTAGGAGATTGTACATTTTTAAAAGTAATTTCGTGTCACTCTTGATTATCTGTTTTTGAAAGTTTGAAACTGTATAACTAAAACCTTTCTTATTGTCTTCCTTAAACTGTTCATTTAATTGTCTATGATGTAACCAGCTTTGTAAAAAGGTCTTCAATTTCTCATATCCTTTCAGCCTTAATCCTTTTTCTGCCTCTATTAATAATTCTCTATACGTTGGCCAATTTCCTTCCTTACTAAGTGGTTTTAATGCTAATGCTTCCACTGGCGAGAGCCACCATGGAGTTCTTGGTTCTAGAAAGTCTTTATATTTATTCCAAACTTTTATAAGTGTTTTTCTTATTATATGATTATGAAAACCTTTATGTTTTTTACTTTCCCGTACCATAAATATGAATGCCAACCAAATCTATTATCATGTCCTTCCAAGTCCAGTATTTCATCTCTTTCTAATTTAATTCAATCCTGAATCCACGTGATGCATGCTGCTTTGTAGTATAATTTCAAGTCTGGAAGGGAAAAGCCTCCTCTATCTTTTGTATCTATAAGTATTTTATATTTTATTCTAGGCTTTTTCCCATTCCAGGGAAGTCTGAAATCTTGAAGAGCTACTGCTAGTCCTTATAAGCAGTGTTCAGCTAGATGGTGGGATTTGTGTTTCACATTTACAGAAAAAAGGCTAAACTCACTGGGTAGTTAAAAAAAAAGTTTGGAACAAGCTGATTTCCTTCTGGAAAACTATCATGAATCAATTACGATTACTCTTGTTGGATAACAGGAGTCACTTCTTGAAGGGCTGATTCATCCTTCATTTTTTGGTGTCTTGCTGTTTGTTGACTCCCTGCTGCTGAATGTGACTTGCTCTCATTGAAAGTTATTGTGAGGTGATGAAATCTGGCAATATGTCGAAATCTCATTGCTATTAAGCTTTAACGGCTGCTTCACACGTGCAATTCATCAAGCGATGCACACAGTTGTTAATTTCTTATACAATAACTAGGTTTTTTTTTAGAAAATGAAATGAAACATTTTCCAAAACTCAAACAGAGCGCACTGTTGAGTTCCAGCAAATACGGCACGTTGTGGTCAGATATTGTATAGCTAAAGAATGCAGTGCCTGAATTCACCCTTAAACATACCTTTCTTGAGCAACTTGTGTCATGTGTGAGTTTTGTTCATATGGGATAGAACATGAAAGAGAAATCAAAATCACACTGCAGCCAGTGAAGATTTTATATCTGTGTTAAAACAGAGGTAGCAAACATCAGGGCTTTTTTTAAGTTTGGGAGGGCAGTGGTATAGTGTGTTGGGGTAGAGGGGCAATGGCCCCTCATGCAAAAAGGCACTCCCACAACAGTTTCCTTCATGTGACTGAGTTCCTGCTGCCTTCTGGGCCAATGGGGAGGCAAGCCATGCCTGCACTGGTCCTTTGGGTCTGGGGTGGTGCCTCCTTCTCCTTGTGGCCAGCGAGAGGACACCCCTGGGCTGGTCAAGCTGGGAGAGCTGCCAAGCCGTGTGGCCAGCACCACCAGCAGGGGGGCACAGTACTCGGCCCACCCCGGGCACCAGCAACCCATTCTATGCCACTGGCAGGGAGCAAACTATGTGGACTAGAAAACAGCCCCGCTCCATCATAAGCAAGCAATTCATTCAGGAAGTGTCTACTGATGAGAATGCCCTTGGATACATGTTTGAAATGCAGAACAAGTCCAAATTGACAGAGGAGTATTGGAAGATAACCATCTTAGGTTGTTCATTTAAGCACCCAGCAGTACGACATTCCCCTCATTAAATCAGTGGTTAAATTATACCCTCTGCCATAATTTCAAATGTTTTAAAAATACATTAATAGAAGGGCTCCCCCCCCCAAGCTGGAGCTCACCTCTGAGGAGGGGGCCATCCGACACCTGTTTTCCTAGAAAAATAGCACTGTTTAAAAGTATGGTCCACTGATTTGGTTTTTCAGTTTCTGCCATGAAATCCTGAAACTTCAAGGTGAATTGTTAAGAGAGAATTTTATGCAGATTGTGTTTTCATTCAGTTTATTCTCTGTGCTCAGTCTGCATATTAATTAGTACAGGGCACCCACAGCCCAGCCCACCAGGAAGACTGACCTTTTCCTGCTTTTACATGTGCAGCTTTTCTGTTTCTAAAAGCAATACATGCGACTAAAAATGAAATAACTGCAAAAACTGGCGGCAAGCCTATTTTAAAGGTGTTGTAGGTTAACTCACCAGGTCAGTTCATTTTGGACCCCTGATAATTTGGCAGCAAATGACACACTTAGTAGTGAGTAACAACCCCCCCCCCCCAAACAATGGGACTTGCTTCTGAGTAAACATATAGAGTATTATCCATCAGAGTATTACAGGGAAACTCCATGGTTTTAATCATATCTTTATGTTGCTTACTCTTTTTTCACAAAAGTAAAAGTGCTAAAACATGGATCTCTCTCCCTCTCGCGCTCCCTCTCTTTCTCTCTTTCTCTCTCTCTCTGAAAGAATATAGAGGAGGAAATAATCAAGGTAAGCTGGGATTTCCCTGTCACAGGAAAGTTTGTTTTAAAAACAGCAGCCAGTGAATCATGACGGAGTTCTCTCCCTGTTGTGACTTTGGCCTCTTAACCTTTAATATGGCTCACCTAGGTAGCCTGTAACCTGTGTGTGTTGAAACCTGCACAACATTAACACCCGGGGAAAGCTGTGATCATGATAATTTATGGGCAAATACTTTGCAGTGGTTCAGGCTTGTGGCTTATGGCTTTAGGCTATTATTTATTTAGTTATTAAATTTTCATACCGCCCTTCCTCCGAGGTGGTTCACAGCATAAAAAAATACAAAATGAAAACAAAAAACCAAAACAAAATACATAATACATAATGAAACAAGACCAAAAACAAGTGATAGACCCTCCCTCCCTGCAAAGCATTTAAAAGCATTTAAAAGACCATAGTCCAAGGCCTGGTTACAGAGAAACATATTCTCCCGGCGCCTCAAGTTATGTAGGGAAGGTGCCAGGTGAGCTTACCTGGGGAGAGCATTCCACAGACAGGGAGCCACCACAAAAAGGCCAATTTTTATGTCGCCACCTTCAAGATCTTTCATGGAGGAGTCGCATGACGAAGAACCTCAGATCATGATTTCAGGGTCCGGGTCGGTTTATTTGGGGAGAGATGGTCATTGAGGTACAGCGGTCCTGAGCTTTATAGGTCAAAGCCATCACTTTGAACTGTGCCAGAAAGCTTGATGATTTCTCCAGCATCCTACTTGAAAGCTTTCTTCTTCTTCTTTCCCTTTCCTGTGTTGTGTTGTTGTTGTTCAGTCGTTCAGTCGTGTCCGACTCTTCGTGACCCCATGGACCTGTCTTCCACTGCCTCTCGCAGTTTGGCCAAACTCATGTTAGTTGCTTCGAGAACACTGTCCAACCATCTCATCCTCTGTCGTCCCCTTCTCCTTGTGCCCTCCATCTTTCCCAACATCAGGGTCTTTTCTAGGGAGTCTTCTCTTCTCATGAGGTGGCCAAAGTACTGGAGCCTCAACTTCAGGATCTGTCCTTCTAGTCAGCACTCAGGGCTGATTTCTTTAAGAATGGATAGGTTTGATCTTCTTGCAGTCCATGGGACTCTCAAGAGTCTCCTCCAGCACCATAATTCAAAAGCATCAATTCTTCGGCGATCAGCCTTCTTTATGGTGCAGCTCTCACTTCCGTTCATTACTACTGGGAAAACCATAGCTTTAACTATACGGACCTTTGTTGGCAAGGTGATGTCTTTGCTTTTTAAACTGCTGTCTAGGTTTGTCATTGCTTTTCTCCCAAGAAGCAGGCATCTTCTAATATCATGACTGCTGTCACCATCTGCAGTGATCATGGAACCCAAGAAAGTGAAATCTCTCGCTACATTAAAAGGTTTTAAAAAGAAACAATCAATCCATTTCTTCCCCTTCTATTTGCCAGGAGGTGATGGGACCAGTGGCCATGATCTTAGTTTTTTTGATGTTGAGCTTCAGACCATATTTTGCGCTCTCCTCTTTCACCCTCATTAAAAGGTTCTTTAATTCCTCCTCACTTTCTTCTGTGTTGTAGAGGGCACCTAATCAGATCAAAGCTCTGCCTTGGTCATGCTTGACCTTTCAGACCAAGATATGCAGACCTACAGGGAGCGGGAGATGAGTGCAGGTTCCCATTGATCACTTGCGTTGGCAAAGATCCCTTAGGGCTCCTTACGCATCTTTAGTTCCAGCATTCTTTGCTGATGACCTACAAGTGTCTAACAAACATGTTTGCTTTGTTTGTTCTGTGCTCTATTAAAAGTCACAGCTAGTCCTGGGAAAGAAAAGAGGACTACTTGGAGTTGTCCTTACTTGCCCGCATATTTCCATGCTATTTGAATCAGCAGTGGAATTTTTAAGAGCGCAGGATTTTGTAGGTTAAGTCACATCATTCATTTAAAGCACTCATACCGTTTTGAGGCTGAATAATAATAATAATAATAATAATAATAATAATAATAATAATAATAAATTTATTTGCTGCCCATCTGACTGATCTACCCCAGCCACTCTGGGAGGCACCCAACAAATTAAAACACACCAAGACATCTAACATTAAAAACTTTCCTATACAGGGCTGCCTTCAGGTGTCTCCTAAAAGTCAGGTAGCTGTTTCTTTCCTTGAAATCTGATGGGAGGGTGTCCCACAGGGTGGGCGCCACTACCGAAAAGGCCCTCTGCTTGCATGTACACCATACACTTAAAAGCACTGCACTGGAATCCTGGAAACTGTAGTGTACAGAGCTCCAATTCCCAGCACGCTTAACAAACTACAGTTCCCAGGATTCTTTGGGGGAAGACCCGTGCTTTAGCTGTATGGTGTGTATGTGCAGTGTTGTGTATTGATTCAAGGGTTATAATATCTGTATTACTATTGTCTGTATTCACATTAGGGGAAAGGAACAGCTACTATTGGTTCATTCAAGTTGCTGCATTTGGATCCTCAGTCTTATTGGTTCCCACCAAAAGGCAGCTTTGTGATTGCTTGAGATTGTTCCCTCCAAAATGTATCCTTTCTAGCCAGTCTTTCTGTCCCTATAAATGTAGCATCCCTCTCCTCAGTTCCCCAGTCTTGTTTGTCTGCATAAAGAGTGTTCCATGAAGAAGCTGTCTCCTGCCTGCTATGTCAGAGCTGAAATCACTTGCTGAATCACGATCCCCACGTTACAACATTCAGCACAACAGTCATGGGAACTGTAGCTTGATAAGGTTGTAAGGAACCAATTCTCAGCACTGTTAACACAGCAGAGTTCCCAGGTTTCTCTGGTGCAAGCCAAGTGGGTATAAGAGTTCTTTAAATGCATGGTGTGGGTGACAATAGCGAGAGGCTATAGTACAGTGGTTAGAGCAACTGCTTTACATGCAGAAGGTCTTGGGTTCAATCCCTGGCATCTCCACAGAGGGCTGGGTGAGATTCCCTGCCTGAAATCCTGGGCAGCCACTGCGAGTCATTGCAGGCAATATAAGCTAGATGAGCCAACAGTCTGACTAAGTCTAAAGCACCTTCCTAAAACATTCCTATGATTTATTTTTCTCTGAACTGTGTCGAGGGACTGTGCTTGACATCCACTCAGGGCTTGAATTTCATCCCCACTTTCGGACTTATCACCAAAGGTTCACCCGACTCCAGGCTTCCTCCTCATTCTGGAATGCGCCTCCCCCTAGCCAAACTATTTATATACCGCAAAAAAGAGATTTTCTTCCTTGTGTGATTAAGTTAACCACCGCAAATGGTTTGCAGGAGGTCTGTCAAATATATCCGCCAGAACGGATTATGGTGGTAAGTGGAGGTTCCACTGTATAGATTTCTCCCATTCTTTGTTGAAGCTTTGATCCTCCTGGTTTCTGATTTTCCCAGCCATTTTTTCCATCTCCGCATAATCCAGTAGTTTAGTCTGACAGTCCACCCCAGCATCCTTGCAACTCTTGTAGCATATATAAACAGTCTTTTCAGTTCTTTCGGTATCTCTGCACCTACAGTTCCCAACAAAAAGGCTTCTGTTTTTTTTTAAAACAAACATTCTTTTAACCCCCCCCAAAAAAATTCATTGCGTGTCCCTCCCTCCCATTGAATAATGACACGTGAGACATTATATCGAATTAATGGGCGTAAAGGCCACAACTTTATTGGTTACGGATGTTGAGCGGTATTTGTTTAGGCATTGGATCATAACCACTATATCTGACCCCAACCCGGGTGTTGGAGGTCCGTGAAGGGTTAACCACCAAGGGTAGCCCCACTGATGCTTATCAAGTGGAACTCCCCCTGTGATCACCGTTGGTGCGTGCCTTAGGCCCTAACCTCCCTAGGCTTCGGACGGGACCACGCCCCCGGAAACCTTTAATGGAATACCCCTTCCAATGAGGGGCAGGTGATGGCGCTACCTCCCCTTTTTACCTCTATTGATGTTATCCAATGCCTAGTCGCCAAACCAAAAGTTGTGACGAATTGCTACGAGGTAGGCGAAAAAACCCGATTTGGCTAGTCCAAATGGGAAAAAGTCCTACCAGGCCCCCCAGCCAACTGGGGCAACCAACCGGAGTCCATAGCAAGGTCAATAGCTAACCTAAAGGGTGGGTGGGCGGGAGAACCGATGCAGCTGGGGGCAGGGAAAAGAGGGGGGGGGAAGGATTCCCGCCATCTCCTAATAATAATAATAATATTTATTATTTGTACCCCACCCATCTGGCTAGATTTCCCCAGCCACTCTGGGCGGCTTCCAACAAAAATAAGATACAAAAATACCACACATTAAAAACTTCCCTGAAAAGGGCTGCCTTCAGGTTTTTTCTGAATGTCAGGTAGTTGTTTATCTCCTTGACCTGTGATGGGAGGGCGTTCCACAGGGCGGGCACCACTACCGAGAAGGCCCTCTGCCTGGTTCCCTGTAGCTTTGCTTCTTGCAGTGAGGGAACTGCCAGAAGGCCCTCGGCACTGGATCTCAGTGTCCGGGCTAAATGATGGGGGGTGGAGACGCTCCTTCAGGTATACAGGACCGAGGCCGTTTAGGGCTTTAAAGGTCAGCACCAACACTTTGAATTGTGCTCGGAAACGTACTGGGAGCCAATGTAGATCTCTCAGGACCGGTGTTATGTGGCATAGTTAAAGGCATGCCGGCCACGCCCCCCAGCTGATTGGTCGGCCTTCGGGGGGGGAGCGGCGGGAATCCAGCCAATCGTGCAGGGGCTGTGTATCAGCCCCTGCACGCGTGCTCGGGTCGTGACGCCCGCAACGCCACCTCCTGCTCATGGGCGGAAGCGGCTTTGTATATCATTTCCCAGTATTTCAAGGGAATCCTCATGATTAGATTCAGGGGGGTCCTGGCTGCTTTTCAAGGTCTGTGACATGTTAGGGATCTGGTTCGTCCTACAAGGACAAACCTACAAGGACTCCATACCTGGCTCCAGTTCAGGGCTACGTATGACATCAAACGCTGCACAGTCATGCTCTTAAGACAGTTTGTGTACCCTTTTGGAAATGCGGAAGCCATAATCAGCATGTTTGATTGAGATCATTTAAGGCAACATCCCCTTTCCCTCAGAATGCTTTCACAGGTCTTTTTTGATAATTACTGTTAGCATTTTATGCATTACTTCCTTGTATAATTCCAGTACGGGCGATAAAAAAAACACTTGTCTTTTATTTTGTTTCCCTTTTAAACTTCTTCCTGGTTTGTGGATTGGTGTTGGCACTCAGCTTCTTAAATATGGCTTCATCTTAGCTATATATATCTTGGCTAGTAGGCTGAGCTAAGGGACAGTCCCTGGTAAAGGTGAAATCAAATCTTCCCCATGACCCTGCAAAGGCTACAGTTCCTATTTCCTTGAAAAAGTTGTCTCAGTGGCATTGGGATGTGTGTGTGTGTGTGTGTGTGTGTGTGTGTGCACATTCTGGTGGTGGGCAGGGCAGAAAATGCTTATGCGTACAGGGGACAAGTCTCTAGGCACACTCACCTGTCCCTCTCTGTCTCTATCCAGGCGAGCTGGAAGCTTTTTTCAGAGATCAAGGGCACCTGCTAGCCAGGTAAAAATATCCAGCTAGGGTGAAAACAGGGCTGGTGAATCAGTGGTGTAGCATGGGAAGGGGGGGGAGAGTCAAGGGTGGTTGCCCCAGATGCAAAAGTGTTGGGGGCGCAACATTTCAATACCTGGTGCAGCTGTGCAATTCCGTAAGTGGGCTCTGTTGAAAACAGCTTCTCCATTCAAACCAGGAAATAACCTCTCCAGACAAAGGAATGATTCTTCTTATCTCTGCAGCTGCGACCCCCTGGGTGATGCAGATGCTGTTAAGCAGTTGAATGTGCATGTGTACTCCATCTGTTTCTCTCCCTCCCATCCCCTCTGCGTTGCCCCGGGCACTGGGAACCCACGCTACGCCACTGCAGTGAATAGTCTGGTCTGGAGAGATGTAGCCTAGGAGGGTGTGCAGCCTGATTTTAACCAATAGGTGGGGCTGTTCCTTAGCTCAACCTATAGCTTCCACTTTGACCTAAGATAATACAATCCACCAGCCAGGAAGAAGCTTAAAACAAAACAAAGAACTTTATTGCTGATAACTGACCGGAAACAGTAAAGAAAAACGAGAACAGAAAGACAAGTCCCATACTCATTGCATTATAGCATTATAAGTTTGTGGGTGCCTTGACCTGCCTTCTAATTCCTGGACCACACTTCTAATTACTGGGTGCTGGACACTGGATTTAGCATGTTAAAATCAAGCCAGGCATGTTCAGGAGATCACCTAGGATGGGCCATTAAGGAAGACAAAAGGAAAGTGATAAACCGTTAGGGATCTTGCACGAGAGAGGGGTCTTTCCTTGAGTTGGGTAGACCCGTAGTAGAGTTTCAGATTTGCAGTTTGCCCTCGTGTGTTCTAAAGGAAAAGTTGGGAAGCTGTGAGGCAATGGAAAAGCCATCTAGGCAGCTGCCTAGTGCAAAAATAGGAGTTATGGAAAGGGGGAGAGCAAGGCAAGCTGCAGAGCGACAGGCAGGAAGTCTGATGGCTGCTTGAACTCAGGACTGTGCCTATGAGACCCTCTTGAATGTAATGCTGTACACCCCTCTATCTGAGATTCAGGTTGTATATATGTGTAAATAATCCATATATGATAAAGACACCACAGTCTTTGCTGTGCCTCATTTCCAAAGGAAACACAAACCCCAGGCAAGCGTCTAGAATCCCTGGAATCTTGCGCGGCTGTGGCGATTGGGTTGGTGTGTAACAATAGCAATTTATCTTTGTACATTTATTTGCCTTCCCTTCCTCAAGATCCTGATGCCATTAACGAAACACCAAATAAATAAAAAATAAACGCTCAAGCAAATCCACACCTGAGAAGTGAGAGTGTGTGACTTCTGCTCCTGGCTCGTTTTACGTGTGATGAGGAACACACATTTAATATGCATGCAAATTATATTGTGCCCAGCTTTACTGATAAGCAGAGATTTCAGGTCCCTCTTTATTGTGTAGAGAAGAATGACTCAGTCTTGTTTTCCTTGTACCAGGAAATGGAATCTGACTTTGCAAATCAGGCAGTAAATCTAACAGAGATCCATTTCTTATCTCTTTGACACTATTAGCAATCATTACCATATCCGTGTGTGTGTGTGTGTGTGTGTGTGTGTGTGCTTATACCCCTCCATCCCCCCCAAACAAATTCCATTGATGCAAATAGACAAAGAGCAAGAGAAATAAAAAAAATTGTGTTTGTTTTGTGTAAATCCTGTTTCTGCAGTCCAAAAGATCTCCCCCAGATTGGCTTGTAAGAAAATTAAACACGGTGAAAGCATTTAAAAAGAGAGCTGCAGAACAGTGACATAAACCATTAGACCTGCAGTAAATATAACTGAATTAAAAATAAATAAATCGGAAACATAATTAGACCCTTGCCCTAAAGGATCAACAAATATAAAAGGTGTTTCAATTGGCACAGTGCCGTGGAATGGTATGGGCAAAAAACTACATAATTCTCACTGCCTAGTAAGCCTCATTGGAGAAGACATTCTCAAGCCAAGGGACAGCATGGAAAAAGCCCTTTTGCAAGTTGCTGCTTGCCTCACCTCTGAAGGCAGGAAGACTTGGAGAAAAGTCTCAAAGGATGCTCTGAATACTCCGGCAGGGTCCTGTGGAAGAAGGTGGAATACTGGAGCTAAAAGGTAAAGGTAAAGGTACCCCTGACCATTAGGTCCAGTCGCGGACGACTCTGGGGTTGCGCACTCACCTTGCTCTATAGGCTGAGGGAGCCGGCGTTTGTCCGCAGACAGCTTCCAGGTAATGTGGCCAGCATGACTAATCTGCTTCTGGCAAAAACCAGAGCAGCGCACAGAAACGCTGTTTACCTTCCCGCCGGAGCGGTACCTATTTATCTACTTGCACTTTGATGTGCTTTCGAACTGCTAGGTGGGCAGAAGCTGGGACCGAGCAATGGGAGCTCACCCCATTGCGGGGATTTGAGCCGCCGACCTTCTGATCGGCAAGCTCTAGGCTCTGTGGTTTGGACCACAGCTCCACCCGCGTCCCCCAATCCTGGAGCTGGAGACTGAGTAACCCAACCCTTGCTCTATGCAGGAAATTCAGAACCAGAGCATCGCCATATGCTTGTCTAGTCTCTGCTTGAAGACTTCTAACAACGGAGATCCTACTACCCCCTAAGTCAGGAGCAGGGAACCTCTAGCCCAGGGGCTGAATGCACCCCCCCCTGTCCTCCCTATATGGCTCTCAGGACTCTCACCAGCTCAAACCACTCAATGGCCCCGCTAGGTAAGAGGTGCATGTTGTTGGTATCCATCTGTCTCAAGAGACAATGGAGTGCGCCTTCGAGGGTGAAGTCAAACTTCTGTGTTAGCAGCAGACAACCCAGCTGCTTCTGCTCAACCTCTCAGTGCTTTAAGTAGTATTGATCATGTTATCCTTCTGGACTGCCTCTGCAGGATGGGCCTCAATTGTGCTGTGGCTCTGTTCCAACCTGCAGAACCGTGTCCAGAGATCAGCTCTAGAAGAGTTCTCTCTCTTTTTTTGGCAAATTTATTTATTTGGTTTTACGTATTAAGATTTACATTCTTTCCACAACATCTTACATAAAACGAGATCCCCACAAATCCCTAGACTCCCCTCCTTTTCTACTGCACCTTATTTATAATCATCTCAATTTTGTATCTTCATAGCATCCATAGTTTCACCTTACATTACAAGTGTTATTGCAATCCCACTAACGTTTTTAACTGTTTACAGTGGTCTCTTAGGTAAGTTATCAATTTTCCCCATCCCTTTGTTAAAGTTTTGGTCTTCCTGATTTCTGATTTTCCCGGTCATTTTTGCCATTTCGGCATAGTCCATCAACTTGATCTGCCACTCTTCTCTGGTAGGGACTTTGTCTTCTTTCAATCTCTGGGCTAGTAACATCCGAGCAGCTGTTGTCACAAACATAAACAGTCTTTTCTGTTCCCTTGGAATTTCAGCACCTAAAATTTCTAATAGAAAAGCTTGTGTGTGTGTGTGTTCTTTTTTTTTGGGGGGGGGATGTTATTTTAAACAGTTCCCCCCCAATTCATTATATATCATTTCCCAGAATACTTTTGCTACCTTACATGTCCACCACATATGATGAATGGTGCATTTTTTCTTGACATTTCCAATAGATATTTGCACCTGTCTTATACATTTTTGCTAATTTACTGGGAGTTAAATACCAATGGTACATCATTTTTGTTATGTCTTGGGTTCTGGGAGCAATAAGTCCAGCGACACTTCTTCGTGAACAGCTCTTTATTGTAAGGATAGGACAAGACTGGGGAATAGGGGGCAGGGGAATCTCTATTTATAGACACACTGGTACAGAGAGGAAAGATACATTTAAGCGGGAACCAATAATATTCAAACGTTCCGGCGGGACCCAATCAGGCTGTGGATTGTGCTTGTACTCTTTAAATTGACCAATGGCATTACTCCACCTGGCTGACAGAATGTCTTAATTAATACACAACAATTTTCATATAATTTTCTGGAAGGGTTCTCTTTGGCCTTTGTGTGCGTAAGCTATGGGGGATCCACAGGAACAGAAGCTGATGCCCACATGCAGGTTCACTAAACTCATATCTCCACCCTCCCGGTATGAAAACAAAGCCAATTAAAAACCTGAACTGAACAAGAAAATGTAATAAACTGGGCACACCTAAGAGGGGCAAGGCCAACCAGTGGCATGTGGTCAGTGGACTAGGGGGACTTGTCTAGTTCCCTAGATGTTCCCGGTAAATTAGAGTATTAAAGTATCAAAGCCTGGTGCCACCTTCCCCAAGGGCAGGGAGCTTCTGCCTGGCTTAGGGAGGGAGGCAGGATGCTCTGACGGGGTCTAAGAGCCCTCCCACCGATAACAGAAATCACTGGGTTAAAGCTGACTGAAAGTCCAGAGGGAGCATTATTATCAATATACAATGGGGTGGAAGCTTCGCAGGCTATTAAGGACTTGCTCACAAATTTATTGACAGCTGCACAGATTAGGATAGCCAGGAAGTGGAAGGGGCAAGCAGAATATAAAATGGGAGAATGGTATAGAGGTGTGGGATATAGCTATTAATGATAAATTAACATGTGCCAAGATGAATGATTCTGAAGAGACATGGAAGGTGTTTGTAGAATTTGTACTGTTAAAATGGAAAGGGGTCAGACCATCGCAAGAGGTGTTGAATTTTTGGGAGGTTGGATAGTTACAATGGCATGGTCTCAGGGGTGGGGTGCACATTTTTATTCTTATTTATTTATGATTATTACTTTGTCAAGGATGCGGGTGGCGCTGTGCTCTAAACCACAGAGCCTAGGGCTTGCTGATCAGAAGGTTGGCGGTTCGAATCCCCGCGACGGGGTGAGCTCCCGTTGCTCGGTCCCAGCTCCTGCCCACCTAGCAGTTCGAAAGCATGTCAAAGTACAAGTAGATAAATAGATAAATAGGTACTGCTCCGGCAGGAAGGTAAACAGCGTTTCTGTGCGCTGCTCTGGTTCACCTGAAGCGACTTAGTCATGCTGGCCACATGACCCGGAAGCTGCCTGCGGACAAACGCCGGCTCCCTTGGCCTATAGAGCAAGATGAGCATGCAACCCCAGAGTTGTCTGCGGCTGGACCTAATGGTCAGGGGTACCTTTACCATTACCTATTACTTTGTCAAAATAAAAGTAATACTAATTTAATAAAAAAGAGTGCTCCTGCCACATTCCCCAAACCCACCCAGCTTTGGGAAGGAGGCAGCAGGGTTCCAGCATCCTGTGAGAGATCCAGCACTTCTTTCCCAAAGCCCAGGAAGCTTCTGCCCGGCTTCGGGAGGGAGGCGCAAAGAGCCAGTGTGGTGTCGTGGTTAAGAGTGGTGGACTCGTAATCTGGTGAACCGGGTTCGCGTCCCCGCTCCTCCACATGCAGCTGCTGGGTGACCTTGGGCTAGTCACACTTCTCTGAAGTCTCTCAGCCCCACTCACCTCACAGAGTGTTTGTTGTGGGGGAGTAAGGGAAAGGAGAATGTTAGCCACTTTGAGACTCCTTCAGGTAGTGATAAAGCAGGATATCAAATCCAAACTCCTCCTCCTCCTCCTCCTCCTCTTCTTCTCACATGCATGATGTCAGGACATTGCCCCCCCCCCCATCATCCTCACAAGCTGCTGTCTCCAGCCCTAACTGTTCCCCTATGGAAAAAAAAATCACTGCACTCCATTGATGCTCACCCCTGGTGGCCTGTTTGAACAGTGCCCCCCTTCCTTCTTTTCCACAACACCCTTAATTATTACAGCATGTGTGTACACAGTGCGATTGAGCAAATTATACAGATGGGGGGGAAAGTACTTCTTGGGTAATTTATGAGTCATGTTTTGCCTGATTCTTCTGCTGAATGTAGGTTAGCGGGTCACCACAAAGAATTCTCAGAAATGAATTTCCCCAAATATCCGGAGTTCTTAAAAAAAAACAAAAACCACACACACACAACCCAAACAAAGCAGAAGTAGTCAGCCACACCATCCTTGTCCTGCTTTGGACTGGAACAGTTTCACTGCTTGTATAGCTGTCATTGATTTGCTTGCTTTTGTAACTGGATAGTGTAATGTTGTAAGCTGACCTCCGGTGAAGGGTGGGTAGGAAATCTTAAAAATAAATGCATCATTTAATACTAACAGAAAATATATACATATACACATACAAATATATATAATCACAAATACACACACACACACACACACACACACACACACACACAGTGCTTTTTTCTGGGGGGGATGCAGGGGTACGCATACACTAAACATTTTGTAACTCTAAATTTGGCCTCATTGAGGGGCAGTATTTCAATATGGGTAGGAAAATGAGAGTACCCCTAAACATTTTTTTAAAGAAAAAAAGCAGTGTGTGTGTGTGTGTGTATATGTGTGTGTGTGTGTGTGTGTGTGTGTGTGTGTGTGTGAGAAATGGTATTCTGCCAGGGAGTTTCGGAATTTTCAGTCTGCCTATGTTTTTGCATAATTGAATGCAAGTTTGTGTAAAATTTTATTTATGCTAACTGATGTCAACCTCGACACAGATCTCATTTCCCCTTTGCTTGCCAAGCTTTTGCTCTTTGATGGTTTGATGCATAGATGCAAATAAACACATCTGAATCCTGTGGAGGAACTGAGGCAAAGCCTATCATTTGGCCAATTAAGGCAGCTGCCTCAGGCAGCTTTTTTTTGGGGGGGGGGGTTGCAATAGGGGGTGGTCGTGAAAGGGCATCAAACAGTCAAGATCCGAAAAAGTACTGACTGTTCTCAAGAGAAAGACTGTGCTTTTATTCCCATGAAGCCTAGTAGCTTTAAGCAGGTTTGCAGCCAAAAATCTTGATCTTCTGAGAGAAGGCAAGATCGTTGATTAACCAAGGAACAGATCAGATCAAAGGAACTGCTCCAGTTGTCCTCGTGGGATCAAAGAACAATTCTAGATGTAGAATAGAAGTGAGGGACATCTGGCACAGGTCCCAGTTGGACTTGCAAGGCTGTGTTATTCAGGGGACCCAAAGAGACCAGCCCATCCTCACCCCAAGTTGGTGCCCTTGTGCATTAAGAACTTTGACAGGTGAGCAGGGCAACACAGCTGTCAATCATCTGATGTCATAAGGACAGAAAAGGTTCTGGGCCAACATTTTCTCCCCACTGTCTTTAACCCAACGAAACCAGTAGTTTTCTGGAAATCTAACTATATTTTGAATCCTGGTTGCAGGTTGTTTTGGTCCATTAAGGGGTGGGAAAACTGTGGTTTTCTAATGTTTGCTGGACTCCTCACCCCCACCACCCCTGACCCATGGATATGCTGACAGGGGCTGATGGAAGCTGGGATAACAACATGGGGGGGGGGACACAGGTTTCCCATATCTATCCCAGAAGAACAAATAATTCTACCTTCTTTTTTAACGATTGCCCTTCTCTGCCGCTGATAATGTGTGAACATATGCTTGTCATTGCCATACATAATAACTTTGTAAGAAGTGTCTTTTATTCCTTAGACACACAGTTTAAAAATTAATGACTTTCCCCCCATTTTTCCTCCTTCAGGGATTTCTTTGCAGAACACAGACTTCTAGTAAGTATAACCTTTTCATTGTTCTAGAAATTAAAGTATCCAAATACTAAAGTCCTAAGTGGACTTCAAAGCTGCTTCAGAGCTTTCTCCCTGAAATTTCCGGCTCAGCGGTAGACACCACCACTGATTCTCAACCGCTGTCTTGCCGAAATATATGACAACACATGAAAGGCTTGAATAGCAGCCTTACATCTAATATAAAAATGGGGCCTGGTTTTTACACAGAGACACTATTAAGCAAAGGAACGCCTCCACATGGAAACTAAGACTTATACATAAGACCTTAGTTCAGCTGTTAGTGACCGATACAGAGAAATTATCATTCCATCACAACTGAATATATGTGCTCCCTACTTTCTTAATGCCTAATGTCAGCAGCAGCTTTCAAACTTTCTACCTCCATGGGCTGCTATCCACTTCTGCATTTCTCTTCCTGTCTATCCCAGGGATCATAAGATCACAGAATTGTAGAGTTGGACAGGACCGCAGGGGTTATCCGGTCCAACCCCCTGCAATGCAGGAATCTTTTGCCCAACGTGGGACTTGAACCCATGACCTTGAAATTAAGAGGGATGGATGGCCCAACCTATTTCTAGTCTATAACTGTTTCATTCAAGTCCCAGTTTTGTGTGTGTGAATAAAACAAACATGCAAAATTTGCATGTAAACTTCATGCACTTTGTACATATGGCAAACACATTCTTCCTCCAAAATGCACATTTCTGTTTGTTTTTCAACACCTCTCCCAGTAAAATATGCATTGTTATTTTTTAAAAAAAAATACTGCAAAATTTTGAGAAGTGCTTACTCTGGTGGATAGCTGTGTTCTGATTTGCAGACATAAATCAGAAACCAGCAAATTAGGTCAGGCTGATTTAAAATGCTCGCCAAATGATTTTATCTTCCATCCCTAGCCTATATCACAGAATCCTCTGCGTCACAGAGGACTCTTGGAAGAGGTGTATGTTCTAGGAAACCCACTCAATGCATATAGAGAGTCTGTCAGACATGTTGGGTCTAATCATCTCAGGAATCGTATTGCACACTCTGGAAGATACCAAACCCTTCTGTGCCACAGAGCTTGTCGTATTATTTATTTAATTTAGGAATCGCTTCCCCTAAACAACCCGAAGTGATTAAACCATAAAAACATCAACAGTAAGAACATCTCTAAAACAATTTCAAGTCCAACCCAGATAAGGATCGAGCCAGAATATAAGGGACAGACACCTGCTTCTCCATCTCTCAAGAAAGTTGTGATAGGCAAACTGCCTTTGGGAGAAAGGTGTCAGTCATTGTTGATCTTCCTTCTGAACAATCCCTGATAAGCTTCCATACATCCTCAGGATTCCCCAGAACACGCTTATAAGAAAATTCCCATAATAGCCTTGGAAAACTCCTAAGCATGGCAACTTGTGGCATTCCTCCACAGTGAGTAGCACGCATTTGCAAGAATATCCACATTCAGTAGTTCTTGTACTGATCTGATGATGGTGATGATTGTATTTTGACTTACTGGTCGCTTAGTACAAAAAGCCTCCAAGCAACTTTCGAAAAAATTAAAAGCCCAAAGATGCCCCAAACCTAATAATAAACCATCAATTAACCCATCAGAAGAAACTCCAGCACAAAAAACATTTAATCCAATAGGCCCTCCATCAGATTGCCATAAAGTCGTGTGAAATAATATCAGTAGTAGTATTTTAAAATACTAGACAACGCCAAACACCGATGGGCTTTCTCCAGGGCTCGCTTTAATGCTCTCCCGTCAGCCCACCTAGAGGGACGATACAAC